>NW_021636676.1:0-600000 GCF_004799145.2 Neltuma alba | reverse complement strand
AGTTGATGGCGAAGGAAGGCTTTGGTATGGTTTTCACTGCTCTATCATGTTTTCTGATTTATATATATATATATATATATATATAAATTTAGTGCAAGGAGATATGGATCAATTATCAACAAATTTTGAATTCAGTAGTTGATAACAGAGAAAGAGTTCCAAGATGATTTTAACTACTATTTATTATCTGATATTTTATATTTCATTTATGGGTTAATAGATAAAGAATATGAGGGGAGAAGTGTGAGGAAGAGAAGTGCCAGTTTCATATAAAAAAATAACGAGGAAGAGAGCAATACGGAATGTGGAACTTTTTTAGTAGATAACGATTACTAAGTGAACTTAGGGAAAGATAGCTATGAATCTGCCAAGTCATAGTCTTGCAAGTTTTGAATTTGTTGCGAAAGTAATTTTTCCTTTGGTATTTTAAAATTTTTTTTTTTTTATTAATGTTCATTTCTGAGAACAGATGTTGCCTATAGTGTCCATCTGATAAGCCAGATTCAATTCTGAGAACAGCCTTGGTTATATTATTCCATAGTTTTGCCTCGTAAAACTTTTATGTTTGCCTTCTGAGATAGCAATTGCATGTGGATTTCAGACGATCATCAAGATTTTCTGTTTCGAGAAAATTTTGGAACATCCATTTCAAAGCAATCTTCTGCCTGCGTCTTATTGTAACCCCCCCCCCCCCCACACCAAACACAAGAGTTTGAACCATTTCTTTGAAGGTTATAAACATCTTTTGCTATTTGCGTTTTCTCCACATAATTTCTTTCACAGGGTAGAAAGGATTTTTCGTGAAATCCATAACAGCATATCGGAGGAATCTCTTGTTATCACTTTATCACTTAAGAAGCTTCCACTGGTTTTATCAAGATTTACAGCATTAACTGGACTCCTGGTACTATTCTGTGGACCATGTGGATGATATACTTTGTATTATTATGAAAGCTTGTTTAGCCTGCGGCTGATTGTCTATCATTATTGAAATTTCTCTGTTAATACTTTAAAATGGAGGGGAAAAAAGCATTGTACGTTTATAACACTTTCTTTGTACCTTATCAAAGTTACTACAGAGATATGTGGTATTTTACTCACTGCGCTGCTTGTTTTGAACCATTTAATGACTTGGAGGTGATATGCTATACTCTTCTCTCCCGTCATAAGTAAATTCTTTTTTCAAATATGATGATGTCTTTTGTTTTTAGGAGGTGAAATGTTGCACTTTATGTGAGAAAAGCAGCTTTGAAGGAATGAAAAATCTCCAGATGCACCTTCATGGAAATAAAACATCAAAGATTGAAAATTCAATAGAATTTTTTCCTGCCATTCTGATTTTCCTAGCTGATTCAGTTGTCCCTCTATTTTTTATGCTAGCATTGTAGCATTGAGCGGCAGTTATGAATTGATGGTGTTTATTTTGATCGGACTTAATTAGAGGGCTATTTGAAATCTATTTTTGTACTTAGGAAATTTCCTTGCTTTCAATTCTTTTGCTTGATACTGTTTATGTTGTCAAAAGATTATAAATATTTGCCCTTTTTTGGTTGATGTTTGCCTTGAAATATTTGGCAGTTGGTTTTGTTTTTAGAGCGTACCTTTTCTTATATTTATGACAATAATGATCTGTGTTAGATTCGAAATGATCCTGCACTTGCTAAAGGTGCCGCCAAAGCTGTATTTGAACTATATGAAGTTGTTACTCATGATCTGCTTTCATCTGATTTAAGGTACTTGGTTGAATATTTATGATTTTCAAGGCACTGTGACTTGTCTCTATTGTCTACGTTGCCATCTTCTAACGTGTTGATTCCCTAGGGAACAACTTGATACATGGAACATTTTGGCCAGAGCGAGGAATGAGGGGCGCCTTTTTGCTAGAATACAGTGGCCTAGTGATCCAGAAATTGTAAGAGCTTTGGATATGATGCCTCCTCCTTTATTTTCCTCTCGTTATTCCTTGTTTTTCTGTTTAGATATCAGAGTGGCTGAATAATGTTTGTTGTTGTAGAAAGAGCTGGTGAAACGGTTGCACCTTCTCCTTACTGTAAAGGACTCAGCTGCTAATGTTCCTAAAAATCTTGAAGCGAGAAGAAGATTAGAGTTTTTTACTAATTCCTTATTCATGGACATGCCTCCTGCAAAGCCTGTTAGTGAAATGATGCCATTCAGGTATAATAAGCCCGATGTTTAAAGCAGAGTGTTTTGCCCCCCATTTCTAGTATTCCACCATATTAACATTTTCCCTTATATCTTTTGTTTGAACTTTGAAATAGTGTCTTCACACCATACTATAGTGAAACTGTACTATATAGTACCTCTGAACTGGAAAAGGAGAATGAAGATGGTATATCTATTATTTTCTATCTGCAAAAGATATTTCCAGGTATTGTCTTCTCTTTTGAGCTTGGCTTCCTGAGAATAAACACGTGTTTGTTTCCAGACTTTGAAGTCTAAGTTGTTTGTGATTATGTTTGGCAGTGATTTTTATCTTTAAATTATGAAACAACGTTTCTCTTTTGTGTTGTAACTAATGAGAATTGTCATGGGTTCTTTCAACTAAAATGCTTAAGTTATTAAGTAAAGGCTTGGGAATAATTTTGTTATAATATTTACCAAGGGCCATTCTGCCAAAAGTTAGGTTGTCAAGTGAAATCCCATCAATAGTTCTATTACGATCTCTAACAATGTCTAATGTGTACCCTCAAATGATAGCTATTGGGCTAGAAATGTGAGCAAAGTGTAAGACCTGTACTTCTTGAATTTAATTAAATTATGAAAAATGGATGTGATGGGAGTTGAATTCTTGACAGCTTGTTCATCAAAGCTCTGATACCCAGTCATGAATAATTTCACTTAAACGTTTAAGCTATTGAGGTTTGTAACATGGTTTTATTATAAATAAACTCATTGTTCATTGAGTTATGTCATTCAGAATGGAAAAGCAAGTGCATAGGAAGGGAAGATGGTAACAATAATAACCCGTACTATTCTCATAGAATGAGCAAAAAATAATTCAAAAAGTAAAATATTCCAATCAGCTTAAATAAGGGGTAGAACTGGAATATATATGTTGACGAAAGAAAAATAAAGTAAAAAGTCTTGAAAGTGCTGATGTTACTCAAATAAAATAATGCATGAAAAGGTCACGAAACTGAAAATGGTCCTCAACAAAGGTTGCTGACGCCCTTCAACAATAATCTTATGGTAATAATAAGAAGCAAATCAGAGAATAAAGTAATCTGTTTAATACTTTTTAGTCCAATATATCATGAGTGCAGTCATATATAATACACCAAAAGCAAAAACAAGATATTTCAAAACTTTCCCTCTGGTTGGGTTGTATACGCTAGGCATATGCAACTTGCAGCTTAATTCTTAATATTTAATTCTGAGCGCAGCCTTTGATGTTTGCCACTGGGAATTGCAATGGAGTGCATATTCACTCTGAAATAAACGTAGGGAAGCAGCTCTGAATTTTGTTGATAGAGCAACGTTACATATATAGAGGACTTGAGTAGATAGAATCAGGTCTCATCCTCTGATGATCTCCTGGGATCTCGGAAAATGATAACTGAGAGACAACATAATAAATATGGAATGATATGATATTGGAGATAATGACTTGACTAATTAAACGACAAAACTAGGTTAACACATGGGAGGCCCCATAATATGGCCGCAGGCCCACTTCCTGCAAACTCAGCAATCTGCATCTCCATCTTTCTTGTGATGAAAAAATGACCAATATCAGATGTTCAATCCTGTGATAAACAAGATTTTTAGGAATGTCTGTTGATGCGATTTTGTCATACATACCTCTTATTTGCCCTTCTGAGAACTCTAGTTCTTTAAGGATTCTGTTCAACTGGACACCTTTACATATCCAATGTGCTTGTGGCCTGAACATAGCTTTTGTGCTTCTTGTGGCGACAACTTCTATCTTTTGGCTTTTTAAACTCACAAGGTTGCCTCCCTACCCAAGGTGGTTCTTGTTAGTTGCCGAATCAGCCCAATTTGCATCCCTGTATACTTCCACGATCTTGTTTGTGTCCTTCTTGAAGTAAATACCTTGCCAGGTGTCATTTTCAAATATTGAAGTATTCTGTCGGATTTTAAATTTTGTGTATTAGGCTTATTTTATATTGACTCATCAGACAAATCAGGAAGCTAATATTCAATCTAATGAGAGATAAATCAAGTTGCAACTTTTTTCCTCTATTAAATTCAACATGTAAATAATTTAGTGCGTAGCTATTTGACTTTTTGATCCAGTCACTTCCATATGTAAGGACTATTTTATTTTTCTAAGCCTGCTGTGTCTGATTCTTGACTAAGAAGACTTCTCAGTCCCCTTTATTTAGTGTAATTACTTGTAGTTATGATGGGCCTGATAACTAATAGGCCTAACTGGTGACTAATTCATGGGCTGTGAGCTGTGTGGAGGTGGTTAAGTGTGTATGCATTTGTGTATGAGTGTGTGTGAGAGTGAGAGAGAGAGAGCAGTAGCGGGAAATATATTGTGGGGAATGGGGTCTGAGGGAAGATAAGGAACCAGTGAGCAAAAGTTGGGATAGATTAGGGTCTCAAACAGCTTGAGCATTTGTGATTGTTTGTGTCTGCATCTTTGTTTTATGCATATGTTCAGTATTTCCAGATGCTCGGATCATACTCTTGCAATGTTTGTTACCATTTGAATATCAATATGGAGGTGGATTCCATCACACCCCAATTGGGTGTCAATCAGTTTGGTATAGTACTTTTGTTAAAAACCAATAATGTTGGTTGATGTCTTTCTGGAAGCTATCCTAAAAAGTAAAGTTATTTTGAGATGGCCCAGCCATCTAGGTTTTTGATTTTTGTCCCTATTAACACACTCAAAATAAATGACGATTGCAGATGAATGGAACAACTTTCTTGAAAGAATTGGTCGAGATGTGTCCACTGGTGATGCGGACCTTCATGAAAGTTCCAGTGATTCTCTAGAGCTTCGTTTTTGGGCATCTTATCGAGGGCAGACTTTAGCCAGGACAGGTGATAAATGCATACAATTCCTTTCCTTGACAACAGATTGCATTTTGTTAATATACTTTCTGGCTAGTTGTTATCATGCATATTTTTTTGATCGTTTAACTTCTTTCATAATGCAGTACGAGGTATGATGTATTATAGGAGGGCTTTGATGTTACAGAGTTATTTGGAGAGTAGATCGATTGGAGGTGGTTAGATTATAATGTTTTTTTTGGCTTATGATTTTCTTTCTTTCCTTCTTTTTTGTCCATTTTTTGTTGTATAGTTGTATTGATATTTATTTCCATCTGTTGCCTCAATAGTGAATGACAATTATCAAAACAATTTCATCACAAGTGGAGGGTTTGAGCTGTCACGCGAGTCACGGGCTCAAGCAGATTTGAAGTTTACGTATGTAGTATCATGCCAAATTTATGGGCAACAAAAGCAGCGGAAGGCACCTGAAGCTGCTGATATAGCTCTGTTATTACAAAGGTATGAAATTTGTGATTTGGTTTCTGGTTTGCTGTTAAATTTCTTTTTGAAGTGGTGTAACGGGTAATGAACATTTTGTACTCATTCCTTTTAGCAAGGTCTGTTTTTATGTTTAGCAATGTTTTTTCCCCCTTCACATCCTGAATTATTATATTTGGGAGAGTTGGCAAATCGAGACAACGTGATATGATTGACTTTCATATTTTTTGAAGATGTTTAGGAGTATTCCCTGAGTGAGTCATGAATGATGTACGTAATATTGACCGCTGAACCTGCATTTTACTTCTGTTGTGAAATGAGAAACAAGAAACTGCTTTCCTTATTGTCATACCATTTTACCATTTATTTGTTACCTCCATAAACACCTCATCAGAGACCTCTTTGGTTGTTTTTAACTCTTTGAACATCTAATGATATCTATTTCCTTTTCTTCATTTACTCTCCTTTGTGTGTGTATCTCTTGGTTTTCCTCAAATAATACAAGTGTGACTGCATTGAACTGAAGTGATTATTGTGTTTGTTTGAATTCCACGATGTACATGTTCTTGAAAATGGACTGGAAATATCTGGTACGAGAAAGAACACGAGAACAAATATAAATGGTCAGGAAGTGAAGAATCATATAATCTGAAGGAGGAGGTAAAGTAAAATAAATAATAGTTTGCAATAAGTGCCCAGTGGCTAGAGAATATCGTGGATGAGTCAAAAAGAGGTTGCAAATAATTGGGACGAATAAATGATATGGTCATATCTGTAATTAATTTGAAGACTACATTAGATCTGGAGATTCTTCAGAATTAGAAGCCCTCAATTAATTACAAGCTTCACAACATTTACAACAATTCTAACTGGAGAGGTTGACACTGAATGTCATACCTATTAGATACCAAGTGCTGATACAAGTTTTGTTGTGGATTAAAACGTGATGTGGACTTGTTCTGTCCTGATTGTCCTTTTTATTAGCATCTTCAAAGTACGCTTTTCTTGTTATCAGGAATGAGGCTCTCCGTGTTGCTTTCATTCATGTTGAGGAGAGTGGTGCAAAGGATGGAAAGATTTCAAGGGAATTTCATTCAAAGCTTGTCAAAGCTGATATAAATGGAAAAGATCAGGTGAAGAAATGTTTCCTTGGACAATATCTACTTTGATGATTGATATTATGATAACCTATATGCCAGTGCTCAAAACATGACATTGTGTTGTTATGCATGGAATTGGGCAGAGATCTTCGTAATATTTTGAAATTTAAAATTTTCTATTCCCCCTCGGGAAGGGGCAGTGAAATGTAGTTATTTCAGGATGGACCAAGTTTAACAATTATAATAATAATATGCTCTGTTTTGAACCTGTATCATGTACCTTTTCTCTCTTCATGGATTATACCAAATATGTATAGATGATTTTTGGTCTGCTTGGTTTTTTGGTATAATTACTTCGTTGATCCATGTTTATGAGATTTGACGAGTTTTTATGTTGGCTGTCGAGGGCTTAACGCAACCCTCCTCCTTTATCGGAGCTTGGGACCAGCTATACTATATAGGCCGAGTTATAGTGGAGGAAGGCTACCAGAGTTATTTGAAATAAAAAGGTACTTGAGAAGCTTAAGGAAAAATTTTATCGGATTGCTATAAGACCAGTTATGTTATATGACAGTGAATATTGGGCGATAAAGGGAAAACAAGAGCATAAAGTTGGAGTAGCAGAAATGAGGATGTTGAGATAGATGTGTGGTCATACAAGAAAAGATAAGATTCAAAATGAAAATATCAAAGCAAGAGTCGGTGTAACCCCTAGCCAAGAGAAATTGAATATCATTTAAGGTGGTTTGGACATGTGCAGAGAGACGGCCATTGGAGGCCTTGGTGAGGAGGGTAGATCAGAGAGTATGGCATCTCATAAAAAAAGGCAGAGGAAGACTGAGAAGAACACTCAATAAGATCATTGAATGAGACTTTTTGGTCAACAACATATATAAGGATTGGGTTGTTGACATAGCATAATGGCGTCATGTGATTCATGTAGCTGATTCCATCTAGTGGGATAAGGCTGCTTCTTGTTGGTTTTTTGGTATGATTCCATTAATATGACAAAATCAATAGCGAGGTCATGCCAGAGGTGCTTGGTATTTTTAGTTGTTCATCTATTTCTTTACAGATTCACATTTTGATTAATTTTAGTGGTTTTCTATCATGGGTAATGATAAATTTTACATTGATTGACTGAAAATGCATGTTTTGCAAATGCAACCAAAAGTTGCTTCTATAAAACTGGGTTTTGTTAACTGGTAGTGGAACACATGCAATGTTCATCAATATGGTGTTCTTGGTACTAAAGTTTTATGATTTTTCTTTTGGAAAATAGTTTGAAAATAACTAAGGAGTTTATTCTAACTTTTTATACAAGATTGTGCGCGATAAATTTCTTGGTAACTCCTGAATTTTGTATCTTCTAGGGCTGAGTAACGAGCAGGTTGGGTAGGCCCGTATCTGTACGTAACCCATTTAAGCTCATTGCTAAACGGGCTGATTTAAATGGGCGGATTTAAACTGGTTACAGGGAACTTGTTTAAGAAAATGAGATCTGGAGTTGAATTCAAAAGACATGAAAATCATAATACTATTAATCAAAATCCATACTCCATAGTCCATACAATCAGAAACCATTTTTATAAATTTCTAATGTTCAAGCTTTAAAAGAGGACAACCGCAAATATAAAATTCTAAAGGATTAATCACTTGTCATCATCATCAATCTTCGTCGTTATCATAATCATTAGCTTCTCCTTCAGCAAGCCGGAAAATCCACTAGCCTAGTCGAGTTGGGAGGCTGGGAGAGACAAAAGATCTAAGTATTATTTCTTCAATTACTGAGTGAGAGACCGAGAGATTGAGTTGGGAGGCTGGGAGCGGTGATCCTGCATGAGAGACTGAGAGATCGAGCTGGCAAGCTGGGAGCCTAGAACCAGCAAGAGATTGAAAGATTGAGTTGGGAGAGGGAGAGGGACTTTGCGTTTGTGCGATTGGCGAAGTGAGAACTGGCGATTTTCGTCTGCGCGGCTGGTGAATTGGCGAAGACAAAACTTGAAAGACAAGGTGAGACGCAGAGGGGAAATCGGTGAGTCAGTGTCCGCAACTGTGGCTATGAGTGCCTGTCTGCTTGAGAGCTGAGAGCCTGAGAGTGCCGAATACGGTGATTGTGAGTTGAAGATCGAACTCACCGAAGAGTGACTAAGTGAGCAGCAAAGCAATTAGGTGTGGGGTGGGTGAGCTATAACTGCTGTGAGAGGCTGAGAGAGTGAGAGACGAGGCTGTGCAGTACTGCAGTGGTTTGGACTTTGGAGTAATGGACTTCACAGTCACACTTGAGGACTTGGAGACAGGGACACCGAGTGATTGAGAGATGGACAGAGCACTGCCACTGAAATGGGCCTTGAATCTGGACTGGACTTGTAATTTGTCCTAAGCCCCTAACTAGTGACTAAGGCATATTTGACCTGTATTTTTTTCAATTAAAAAAAAAAAACTAAATGGGAGGGGACAGGTAGCCTGTGCCTATGCCTGTAGCCTGCCCATTTAATTTGTAAACCCGCTTGTTTATTTTCTTTTTTGGGTGGGCTTAGATGGGCCTAATTTTTATGGGTTGTGGGCGGGCGAGTAGGCGGCTAGGTTCCGGGTTGCATGCTCAGCCCTAGTATTTCGGTTAATTTTTTTGTTTACATCTATGTTTTGAGAGGGATATCTTTTTTTTTTCTTCCATGATATATATTTTTTACATAACAATCTTAGTGGGTACTTCCCTTATGGATTTTCAAAGGCATTGGCAAACTATTTTAAGCCACGAATTGCTTCTTCTTCTTTTTAAATTCCTTGCCCTCCTTGGTTATATTGTTTTCTTTTATAACCGTTCCTTATTGGGAAAAAAAAAACAGAGAAAGAAGAGTGAGAATACTTTGTCAGTCAATGTTCAAGGTCATTGTGAATATGACTGCTTTTCTGAAGTAGTGCATTTTGAAGTTTTTTGATGTTTCCATCCTGTTTAGTCTTTTGAATGTTTGTGGCTTATTAAATTATGTTCTAACTTTGTCAGTTTGGTGAGATAGCTGGTCTTTCCATTCCTTGAATTGAGTTGTCATTAATGGTGCTTAACGCTTGTAAGTGTTTCTTCTTGTGCATAGGAAATATATTCTATCAGACTTCCTGGGGATCCGAAGCTTGGTGAAGGAAAGCCTGAAAACCAAAACCATGCTATAATTTTCACTCGGGGTGATGCTGTCCAAACAATTGATATGAACCAGGTACAAATATGTCATCGTTTTATCTGTTACTCTTCATTGTCATCTGGTAATTACACAAAAATGACCTCTTTTTATCCAAGTGTACAAATGGATATAAGGAAAAGTTTTCTATGTCGTTTACGTGGAGTTTCTTTCTTGCTTTGAGATTTTAAACTTAGTATACATATAATGTAGAGCATTTAAGATTTCAAATGTCTTTTGTGGCGCTCTGATATGATATCAATTTTTGGAGTAAACTTGCTCTGATTTTTCTTATGCATTTATGGAAGAAGTGCAATCAATCCTGTAAGAATGCAAAATCTGCTGACTGTAAATCAAAATATATTAACTTATCAATCAAATAGAAAGGATAACAATGAGATAAATGTAAATAAAAGTGAGGTAATTAAGAAACCACACTGATAGGGTGGTTGTGGAAAGATAGGCGAAAGAGAAAAGAATAGAGAGTGAGTAGAAATAGAAACTGGAATTATACTTAATAATTCAGGAAGTCAAAACATAATAGAATAAGACTGATGATTATCCTTCTCTGTAAGTCATGGGTAATCCTAAACCTAATTAAATTAAATATCTAATCCAAATCCAATCATAATCTAATGATATCTAATAGTAACTAATCTTTAGTCTTAATTAAATACTCTAGTCCTTTTATTATTAAACATCGTTGAGAGAATATGTGATATCCAGAATTCACATAGATCACCAAAATTAGTGCAACTCTCTCTCTCTCTCACTCACTCACGCACACGCATTTTGAACATAAGGATGTGGCTGGAGCCATTACTATAATTGTGACAAATTCAATTAGCCGATTAAGGTCTGGTTAAGATGTTTGAAATACTGAAAAATTTAAACTGTGTCAAACAGATGTACAGGTGTATTGAATGGATGAGTTTTATTTAGTACAAATGATGTATTGGGGGTGTGTTTTATCTATATGTATGCATTGAATAACAGCAATAGTTTGGCACCATAACTCCTGCCCAATAGCTGACTACTCACAGCAAATGTTATGATTACATGACTATTCCTCATTTTCATACTAGTAACTGCATATATTTCTTACTAAGATCCCTTGAAATCCCATGGTATTTCATACTAGAGAATGAATCTTGGCATTTCTCACAATTTCTTATATCTAGATTTGTTTGTGAAAATGAAAATGCTGTTTTGCTCAAGCATACACACTGCTCAAAGGATTGGCTTGTGTATCCCATGGATTGTGGCATGATTTTCTAAGCAGCTGATATGTGGGAATTAGGGATAAGGTTGGGAGTAGTTGGGAATATAGGTATTAAGATTATAAATAGGGGTTTGATAGATGTAATTGGTGTTGAGTGAATTAGTATTTTCTTAATTCTACTCTCTTCTTCCTTCCAATGCTAACAAAGGTATTAGACCTGTGGCCGCCGTCGCCGTTGCCAGAGGTTACCTCAATGATTTTCACGACTTGGAGCTTGTCTCGAGTTTCACCAAGCCACCCTTACTTCTATCAACAACCGTTTGGATCAGAATACTCTCGCCATTACTGACCTGAAGCACACTTCCACTCGTTTAGCAGATATGGTGAAGGAGATATCTGCTCAGATTTCTTCTCTGTGTCTTGCTGCTGACCACAAAACCATTTCCTTAGCTGACAAGGAATATGGAATGATTGAGCCGATGGAATTCAAGATTTTGAATCATGCTGAACTTGAAGAATCTGGTGAGATTTTGGATCTCACTATTGTTGTTGAAGAGATGAAGAACGCGCTAGTAGAAATGAAGGAAGTCGATGACCAGATTGAAAAACCTGAAAATGGAGTACTCGACTAGGCGTTCAAGATTGTGATTCAAACAATGACAAGTACTCTGAAACTAATGATTTCGCTACACGTCTGAATGGCAAGGACGAAATTGATAAACTTGGAGCTGACAAAGAAAAACGTACCAATGATGAGGAGAAAATGAAACTATCCTCGAAGTCGATTCTACCCATCGACTTAGGTCCTCTGAAACAGCTGTTGCTTCCACACAACTTCACAATCTCACAAAGAACACACCTCTGCTCCTCTCTGCTCCAATTACTCTGGCATTTGCAACTTGAACATGCGACCTTCGAGTGCCCAAGACATCGGTCAATTTGGGAGTTAAGCACGGTCAATCGCTGGTGTCACTACTTGTTCTAAGTCTTAGGGTCGGCCAACCTCCAGTGTTGCTACTCACTACACAAACAAAACATCATGGACCTCATCTCGGTTATTGTCCTTCCCATAGTAGTTCTTGTTAGCGTAATAATCTCCTAGCTTTCAGGGATTTTATTCTGCCATTAATAATTATTCCCTTCCCTTATAGCAGATTTATTATATCTTGTAATTATGATAAAATCTCCTTAATCATAGGCTAGAATAATGGGATATTATAGCTGTTTGCATCCCAAATATACTATTTATGTAATGGGCTTTACCAATCAAGAATATACAGAATTTTTCAGTCTCTCTTTGTTCATGGTATCAAAGCACGAACAAAGCAAACAGAGATGATTTCCTTTGGTTCGATGGGAGCATTCCAGGTTGATTCAGAACAAAAAACTGACTCAGGTTCTAATGATGGAGTGCCGAAAATGCGGAACCTCTCCAATATTTCTGTTCCGCAGACCATAGAGAATCCGTCCCCAACAGCCAACCACCGGCTGAATGGACACAACTACCTACAGTGGTCTCACGCCATGCTGATGTTCCTCAGAGGAAAGGGACAAGAACACTACTTGACAGATGTTGCTGTGAAACCTGAGTCCACAGATCAGAAATTCCAGACCTGGGTTGCCGAGAACAATCAAGTCATGGGCTGGCTTATCAACTCCATGACATGAGATTAATGAGCAGTTTGTTCTGGCAACCAGTGTTAAGGAAATTTGGGAGAATGCTCGGATTACTTATGCTACTATTGAGAACACTGCTGCACTCTTTCACATTCAAAAGATTCTCTGTGAGACAACTCAGGGAAGTAATTCTGTCACTCAATATTATACCACTCTTGTGAAACTCTGGCAGCAATTGGATTTATATGACCCCCAACAGTGGCAATGTAATGCTAATATGGCTTGTTATAGGAAACTCGTAGAACGCCAACGTGTCTATGAATTTTTGCTAGGTCTCAATCTAGCATATGAAGCTGTTCGAGCCAGAATCATAGCCACACGTCCACTGCCATCTGTTGCAGAAACAGTCAACCTTGTGAAATGTGAGGAAAGTCAACGACAACTCACTCAAAGTGCCCCGGTTGTTGTTGCAGATTCATCAGCCTTGATGACCAAGGGAGGTGTAGGGCAGAAACTAGACAAGAAACAAGGGAAAGGGTGGTGTGACCATTGTCAAAGGAGTGGCCACAAACGTGACACTTGTTGGAAGTTGCATGGAAAGCCTCCAAATTTAAGGTCAAGGCAGAGAACTGAAGGAAGAAGCAATACTGCAACAAGTGCACCTGAAGAAGACAATTCCAAAGGTCGCCTGCTATCTTCCACTGAACTAGATTTGCTCAAGAAAATTCTTAGCCAACATGAGCAACCAGATAAGAATATAAGTGCTAGTAACCTAGCACGATCAGGTATTATACATACTTGTTTAATAGTTACAAACCTCCCTAATGACACTTGGATAGTGGATTCAGGTGCCACTGATCATATGAGTGGAGATTATACTGTTTTCTCTAGTCTCCAAAAATATGTGGGGAATCAAGGGATTAAAGTAGCAAATGGAGATAGAACCAAAATTCAAGGAAGTGGTACAGTTGATCTTACAGAGAATATTAAACTAGTGATGTTCTATTTGTACCGGGTCTTGATTGTAATCTAATAGCTATTAGCAAGATTACAAAAATGCTTCACTGCATTGCTATTTTTTATGCTGATTGTTGTATTTTCTAGGACATGAGATTGGGGGAGATGATTGGACAAGCTAGGGAACTTGGCAGATTGTACTACCTAGTCATGGATCATGGGAAGAAGTTTGCTGCTGCTGTCTCTAAAAATAATAATGTTGAATTGCTGCATTATAGACTTGGACACTCTAGTCTTTCATATATGAAGTTCTTGTATCCAAGTTTATTTAATAAAGTTGATGTTTTATCATGTGAGTATTGCCAATTCTCTAAGCATACTAAGAACACATATCCCTTGCGAGATTATGAACCTACCAAACCCTTTTCCATTATTCACAGTGATATTTGGGGACCCTCTAGAACTCACACTGTCAACTAGCACCGTTGGTTTGTCACCTTCATTGATGACCACACAAGAACTACCTGGGTTTATCTCATGAAAGAAAAATCCCAAGTCTTTGACATTTTCAAAACCTTTCATAAATTTGTTCAAAATCAGTTTAAGACTGAAATTCAAATTTTTAGAAGTAATAATGCAAAAGAGTACCTAAGCCAATCCTTCAGTAAATATCTTGATTCTTATGGCATTATTCATCAAACTTCTTGTGCCCACACACCCCAACAAAATGGGGTTGCTGAAAGAAAAAACAGACACCTCTTAGAAGTTACTAGAGTCATCATGTTCACCAGAAATGTTCCAAATCAATTTTGGGGAGATGCTGTCCTTACTGCTGCTTTTCTCATCAATAGGATGCCTTCAAAAACCCTCAAATTCAAAACCCAATTGCAAATGTTGTTTGAAATTTATCCCTCAATGCCTTTAGTAAACACGGTCCCTCAAAAGGTTTTTGGTTGTGTTGCCTTTGTTCACAACATGCATGGAAATAAACTTGATACTAGGGCTCGTAAATGCATTTTCTTAGGTTATTCAGCAACTCAAAAGGGTTATAGGTGCTATTCTCCCACTCTTAAAAGATACTTTGTGTCCATGGATGTCACCTTCTTTGAAGAACAATCCTATTACCCAAAAATGTCTATTCAGGGGGAGAATTTTGAGAGTGAACAGACTTTTTGGCCTTTGCCTACTATACCTAATCCCACACTTGAAACAGAAACAACCACCCAAGCACCTAGCCCTGAACACATTCCTGAACATCTTGAATCCCACCAAAATATCCAAAACAGCACTGAACCTAAACCTGTTACAGATCTAGAACCTGAACCGAAAACTGATAAAAACACCACCAAAAGTGTTGAACCTACACCTATGAATGGCAATACTAAGGAGGCAGTAGATATAAATGTAGGGGGAGCAAAGGAACACAAGAAGGAGGTCTTTATCTATAAGAGAAGGCTGAAACAGAACGTCCCAAATGCTGGATCAAAGGAACCTGATAATGACCCAGAAGAATCTGTCCAAGTTCCCATGCTAGAACATGATTCTACCCCTACCTCTAGTTCTGAGGAGTTGGATCTAGATCTGCCCATAGCCCTACGGAAAGGCAAGAGGTGCTGTACGAAACATCCCATTTGCAATTTTATTGGATATGACAAATTGTCACCTAAAATGTAGGTTTTTGTCACTAAGCTAGATGAAGAGAAGATACCAGAATATTTCCACGAAGCTGTAAAGCACCCCAAGTGGAAAGAGGCCATAAAGGAGGAGCTAGATGCACTGCAAAAGAACCGAACCTGGAAACTGGTTGATTTACCACCAGGAAAACCAACAGTTGGGTGCAGGTGGATATTCACCAAGAAATTCAATCCAGATGGGAGCATCAATAGATATAAAGCTCGATTGGTGGCTAGGGGGTTCACACAAACAGAGGGAATAGACTATTAGGAGACTTTTGCTCCTGTAGCTAAATTTAATACAATTAAAATTCTCCTCTCACTTGCTGTAAATTTAGACTGGCCCTTACACCAATTGGATGTCAAAAATGCTTTTTTAAATGGCGATCTAGTAGAGGAAGTTTACATGGATGCTCCTCTTGGCCTAGAAAAAACTAGTGGAAAGGTATGCCGGCTTTATAAATCCCTCTATGGTCTAAAGCAATCACCTAGAGTATGGTTTGAGAAATTCTCAAAAGCTGTCAAAGCTGAAGGGTATTATCAGTGCCAGGCCGAACACACTATGTTTGTGAGACATAATCCTAATGGTAAAATGGTGATACTAATAGTCTATGTAGATGATATTGTGATCTCAGGTGATGACTTGGAAGGAATACAGCAATTGAAGACATCCCTAGCAACAAATTTTGAAGTAAAAGACCTAGGAAGTTTGAGATACTTTCTAGGAATGGAAGTTGCTCGCTCAAGCAAAGGAATAACTGTTTCACAGAGAAAATATACCCTTGATCTACTCAAGGAAACCGGCATGTTATGAGCAAGTCCTGAAGATAATTCAATGTTCCCTGATTTCAAGAATATGTTTGAAAATCCTGGAGAACCAGTTAATGTTGAAAGGTACCAAGGTTTGGTGGGCAAGCTTATTTACCTCTCTCATACCCGTCCTGACATATGCTTCCCAGTAAGTGTTATTAGCCAGTTTATGCATCAACCTAGAGAGGTACACATGCAAATAGCATACAAAATATTGCACTATCTAAAGTTAGCCCCAGGCAAGGGTATTCATTTCAGAAAAGGAAGGGCAAGGAATCTGGAAGTATACACTGATGCGGGCTATGGAGGAACCAAAGATGATATGAGATCAACTTGTGGTTACTTTACCTACTTGTGGGGGAATTTGGTTACATGGAAGAGCAAGAAATAAAATGTTGTGTCTAGAAGCAGTACTGAATCTGAATACCGTGCAGTAGCACTTGGTATATGTGAAGGTATTTGGATCCAAAGGCTTATGACAGAGCTGAAAATTAAAATGGATCCTAAGATGACACTATATTATGATAACAAGTCTGCAATCTGCCTTGCCAAGAACCCTGTGCATCATGATCACACTAAGCACATAGAGATAGATAGACACTTCATTATGGAAAAACTTGAGTTAGGGCAGGCTGAAATAATTTATGTTCGGTCAGGTGATCAAACAGCAGATTTGCTAACTAAGGGACTACCTAGTTCCAAGTTTGAAGAGTTATGTCGCAAGCTAGGAATGATAAATATCTATTCACCAGCTTGAGGGGGAGTGTTAGCGTAATAATCTCCTAGCTTTCAGGGATTTTATTCTGCCATTAATAATTATTCCCTTCCCTTATAGCAGATTTATTATATCTTGTAATTATGATAAAATCTCCTTAATCATAGGCTAGAATAATGGGATATTATAGCTGTTTGCATCCCAAATATACTATTTATGTAATGGGCTTTACCAATCAAGAATATACAGAATTTTTCAGTCTCTCTTTGTTCAGTTCCTTCCCTCATGACTAAGCTTTCATTGAGCTCAAAGGGCTTACCACTTATATTCTGAGCCCTGATTGATCTTTTTGCTGTGACGAAGAGGGGCCAATGTCGCAACCAACTTGGCAACGATGATTATGGTTTTCAAGGCAGTCACTATGACAAAATGATGCTTGGGAAAGGTGTGGAGATTACGTCAATATCAAAGACTATGGAAGAATGCTATGACAGAATGATGCTCGAGTGCTTTGATTTTGACCCTCCATTGCTGCTAGGACTCTTCCCCTCACTCACACAAATTCCACTACATTCATCGAAGCTATTCTTCGATCTGTAAACAAGAGAAGGGGTTTCAACTGATGGAGGCCAAGGATGATGCGAAAACAAATTGGTTTGGGGAAATTTTGTTGTCGGTTCAGGTGGGGATCTTGGAAAAGATCCGAGCGAGCACGGGTATGTGAGCACTTGGACATCTTTGGAGCGTACTGAACATGTGATTGCTGTTCTTTTTGCTCTGCTTCAAAGGTATTTGCAAAAATTGTCCAAACAAGGAGTTGGGCCAGCTAAAATGAGCTAGTGGATCAAAGGAATTCTTGGATTGTGGTGGGAGAAGTATGGACTTGTTAAACAATTATGGGTCTTGACTCGTTGGGTGTTGGCACCAAAGCTGACTGGGTTGTTATGATAGGCTTCTGGACTAAACAATTACTACAGCAGGCTTGGGTTTCGATACCCATTAACTACTGATTTCTTTTTCCCTTATAAGTTTGCAACTAAGGTCTTAGGGAAAAAAGGGAGGAAAAACAGAAAGAGAGTGAAGGTTTTTAATTTAAGTATGTATGTGTGTGTTTTTTCCCCCTGCTTTTGTACCAATCCTTGATGATAAGGATCTTTCCTAAGGGGGAGTATATTGATACGTGGAAATTAGGGATAAGGTCAGGAGTAGTTTGGGAATATAGGTGTTAAGATTATGAATAGGGGGTTGATGGATGTAATTGGTGTTGAGTGAATTAGGATTTTCTTGTTTCTACTCTCTTCTCCCTAACAATGCTAACAGCAGCTTTTTGTATGTACATTGGAGAGTGGTCTCAGAAGAGGGGAGTAATTTGAATATTGATATAATATCAGTGTGTGCTTAGATTTCTAACCTAGATTCACTCACTGTTAATTTCATATTTGGTTGTTTGGACTTCATTAGTGCATAATTCTCATCGGATTGGCATCAGTAATCCTGCTACTCAATACTACATAAGAAGTAAGAAGGAGTGATTTCAGAGAGAGAATGTGGAACAATAAATTAGAAAATAGTGCTCCTGACGAGCAGAACAGAATTTGGTAATTAGATGAATAATAAAACATTAAATCATAATAGCTCAAATCTTCTAGAATTGGTGACATGAGATCTTAGCGGCAGTTGCCTCATATAATCTGAAGGATTTCCTTAAATGACTACTAACATATTTACTGGCAATCCTCAATGAGAAATCCTGATGTAACTCGAGTATAATTACAAGAATCCTATCAGGGGAGTCCTGAATTCTCCTTTTACTTTGTTATTCTTTAATCTTGTTCTCAGTGTGCAGGCGTGTGGGAGTGTGTGCATGTGTGCATGCATGCCTTAAATGATTTGGCCATAGAAAAAATTTGAAAATAGTTTGACTTGATCTCTTTTGTTGTACAGGATAATTATCTAGAAGAGACAATGAAAATGAGAAATCTTCTTGATGAATTCCGTGGCAATCATGGCTTACGGCCCCCAACTATTCTTGGAGTGAGAGAGCATGTTTTTACTGGAAGGTTTGGCATTGGCCTACTAAAATTTGAAAATCAAAATGATGCCATTTTGCTTTTGTTGCTCTAATTGACCTGCTTACTAACTACATGTATGACCCTTCTGCAGTGTCTCATCCTTGGCCTGGTTCATGTCAAATCAAGAAACTAGCTTTGTAACTTTGGGCCAGCGTGTTCTAGCAAATCCTCTCAAGTGAGTTATATTTGACGTAGATAATCTGTATGAGATGAAACATATGAAACTCATTGATGTGTACATTTTAACAGCATCTTTCAATGATCCCTTTCCATGAAGTTTATGCTTCAATCGCATATTCATCTTTGACTTGTTGTGGATTGCTTTTCATTTAGACCATCGTGCTCTGTTTTGGAGTTAGCTTGCATGTTCTGCATTTTATGGCATTACTATCAAAAGCTCCCTTTGTTAGTCGTTATTTTTCTTCAGTTGTTTTTGATACTTTTGAGATGCTGGATTTTTGTAGTATGTTTGATTAGCTTTTCAAAGTTAAAAATTCTATTGGACTTTTAATGGTTAATTTTTAATAATTCAGTGCTGTAGAAATTGAAACAAAACTAAAAACTAGAGTTAGAACTATATGAATAGACATGAACTAACTGGGAAATTTGAGTTTTTACTATTCTAACTGAACAAATATTACATTATATTAGATTACCAGATCCTCCTAACACTCCCATTACGCCCAGAATACAGATATATAAACAAAAACACAGAATGATGAAAGGGCTTTTGAGATTCCTCTGCACAACACAAATGTTGTGAATGACACTGATAGAGTGAGAACAATGGTTGCAGTTTCTAGCACATAGGATGAACAAAGGACTTAGATACATTCTAGACGAACACATCCTAGAAGACCACAAATCAGAGCCCCTAAAATATGAGTGTTGTGCCAACTTTTTGGAGGGTGACATTCTCCGTCCAGAACCCTAACCAAAGTTGTCGTCTTCCTCCTTCATCCTCTTAGCTAATTTCTTTATAAACCCACTAACAACTTTTTAAGCGCTTCCCCTTACTCTTCATCATTATTCACTTCTTTTGGACCTCCACCTTCAACTTCTTTGTTATCTGCTGGATCAATACACCTCCCCCCCCCCCCCAATTTTCTGCCAGTTTGCCGCTTCTCCATCTCTTGGGGCGTCTTTCTGGCTAGCAGTGGGTTGGGACCTATCATAATATTCATTCTGTATCAATGTAAGTTCATATTTGAAGGTGTGCCTCAGGTGACATGATCATGTTAACAGAGAATTTGAGTGAAAGAGAGCCGTAGAGCCAATGGAGGACAAGTAATCCTTCCAAGGCTTGAACAAAACAGCTAAAAGAATGAACAAATATTAGCTCCCAAGAGCTCTCTAATCAATCTTTAAATCGATAAAGAAGCCCTTGTCTTAGTCTAGTTTTCTTCACAACAATCTCAAGCCTTGAAGAAACTGCTTAACTCATATAGTTAGCAGCTGATTTAAACGACAATAAATTATTTAAATCATACAAGAAAAATAATAGGCTAAAATCACATGAACCAGCAAATCTAAATTTTAGATAAAATAATGAATGCTCGTTTCTATAGTTCTCCTCTCTCCTTTGTTTTGTGCTTTCTTTTCATGCTCTGGTTTTACGGAAGCACAAGTGACATAAACTACACGTCTGTCATCTTTCACTTCGCAATTTCATATGCCTCTGCATATTTTTCAGTATTGCATTCTCTTAAATGATGCTATTACGATCTTTTGTATTAGTCAAGTCGCATAACTTGTAGACATTAGTCAATGACTTTTGGTTGGATACAAATCTTGCAGAGTTCGAATGCACTATGGACATCCTGATGTTTTTGATCGAATATTCCACATTACTAGAGGAGGCATTAGTAAGGCATCACGTGTAATTAATATTAGTGAAGATATATATTCTGGTAAGTAAAAAGTGAGATTTGTTTTCTGGTCAAAAAAGATAAAAAAGAGTGAGATTTTGTCATTTTGTGTAGATCTTGGAAGTTGTGTGACTTGTTAATCTTCTTATGTAGCAGCTTATGCAATAAATTTATATTTGTTTTATGTTTAGCGAATGTCTGTCATATCCCTTAGATATGGCAATGCATTTATAGGAGGACCCCTGTCATCACTCGTCCAGAGCACAACTTTAGTTTTATTCTTAGCTGTTAAAAGATCCATATAGAGAAAAGCAATGTCTAAGTAATTATGATTTTTATTCTTGCCTAATAAGAACTGTAGGTGGAGAATAGCAATGTATAAATTCTTATCTAACTTTGTTCCTTAGAGTGATAATGCTTCCTTAGTATATATACATCAATTAAAGCATACCATGTGATATGCATCACTCGTTTTAAATCGCCTGCCTGATATTGTATAGTGCAACAATGATATTAACAACAAGCACTTCAATTGAGGAGCTATGCTCAATTCAAAATGTATTGGTTTCAACGAAGGAGTGTTTTCCTTTCTTCCTCTCTCTGTCTTTTTTTTTTTTTGGGGGGGGGGGGGACATCAGATGCTTGTGACATTCTTTGCTGCCACACCTCTGCATAGTGCTCTAAGGGACAGCAAATCTTCAATTTGTAACTTTGCACTTGGTAAACCCCATTTAGATGTTGATCCATGTCTTTATATAGATTCTGTATCCATGTTATCTCTATTCTATACTTCATTGATTTGATGCCTAGTTGTTGATTATATGATTGAATGACTGCAAGAAGCTGATAAGCCTTTCATCACTTGCACATGTGGCATAGCCATCTACCACAAGCATGACTTGACATACATTTGTCACCCGACATGGAAGTGTTTCTGTCATGTCTCCAACCTTTTGTTGTTAGCTATGATCTGGCATATTGAGCTTAAATATTCATTTTGCAGGTTTCAACTCCACATTGAGGCAGGGGAATATAACGCACCATGAATACATTCAGGTTGAATATAACTGGGAACAATGAAAAGTGTCAGGTTGTGCGTCTGCATAATATTCTCTCATTTACTGTTTACTGGCTCCCTCTTAGGTTGGAAAAGGAAGGGATGTTGGGTTAAACCAGATTGCTCTCTTTGAAGGCAAAGTGGCGGGTGGTAATGGAGAGCAAGTGCTTAGTAGGGACGTTTACAGACTTGGACAACTTTTTGATTTCTTCAGAATGCTTTCCTTCTTTTACACAACTGTTGGTTATTATGTTTGCACCATGGTATCCACATAAACCTTTTGTAGTTTCGGTTTTATTTTTTGTCAGAAATTTGCTCTTGATTAGCAGTAGTTTAATAATTTCTCCCCAAAAAAAAAAATTTCCATTGCAGATGACAGTCCTCACAGTGTACATATTCTTGTATGGAAGAGTATACCTGGTAAGCTGATAAAAGTTGAAGGACCATCTTTTCATCTTGACAGTCTTGTTTGAGGGAATATGTTGCCATTTTTTGTTCATTGTCTATTCAGGATGATTGTTTTCATGTGTTATAGTACAAATTGCCTGTTATTGGCCAGTATATGGGCTCCTTGTCTTGGACTTATTAGTGTTCGAATTTGCTGTCTAGTTAGTTTGTTACTATTCTTTATGTCTTAGATATCTTTCAATTTCTTGTGTTATAAGTGTGGCATAATGTGTTTTAATTCTGTCTTGATGTGCTCTCCTGTACTCATGGGACTGAGCAGTGACAAATGACAGCCTTTTCCATCATTATATTCTTTACTTTTTATCCTCATTGATCATGGTTAAAAAGAAAATACTCTAATCCGGATTTTCTCAACACTGAATTGCTAATCATTACATCTGATGTAATATCAAAAAATTTTGAGGAGTGAGTGAATATTAGTTTTTCGGGGTGGTTTTACTTGTTTATTTTATGTGAAAATTGCATATATGGTACAATTATGTTTTAGATGTCATTGGTCGTACATTGTGAACCTATAGCGAGATGAAATGGAGGCTTTCAAAGTTCATGGTGCAGGCCCCCAACTATAATACGATTCTGAGCCTTTGATTTTGTAAAATTTAAAAAATTTCCCAGCACCAACTACTAGCATGCTTCCTGGCCTGTAATCTGCATAAATACCTTCACTGGCCTTTTCCACATTCTAACCTCATTTATTGCATGAAGGGAAAGAGTACGTTTATTGGATTTTGCATGTTATAGTCAGAACTCTGTGGGGAAACAACCTCATAGTCTTTGTAAGAAGGCAATTGATTATGTAGGAATCAGCATATCAATTGTCTCTAGTTCTACCTTTACACTTGGATTAACATGAGCATGGTATCGGCCCTGAATATACTAACATGCAATATGCCTCTATCTCTTTCAGGCCTTCTCTGGTCTTGATGAACAAATCTCAAAGAAGGCAAGAATGCTGGGTAACACAGCACTTGATGCAGCTTTGAATGCTCAATTTTTGGTCCAGATTGGAGTTTTCACCGCAATCCCAATGATAATGGGTTTTATACTTGAAAAAGGATTGCTGAAGGTTAGTTTGCCTTGGAATTAATTTCCTCAACAATTTTGATTATTTTCTTATCCAATAATTATCCTTTTTTTGAAATTATTCCCAGGCTGTTTTTAGTTTCATTACCATGCAACTCCAGCTGTGTTCAGTCTTCTTCACATTCTCGTTGGGAACTAGAACTCATTATTTTGGGCGTACCATACTTCATGGGGGTGCAAAAGTATGTTTGATGGTCATTCCCTCTAAATATTGAAACCATGTATGGCTATTTATTTTTATGACACTCACAGTATTTTTTTTTTTTTTTTTTTAACCAAAGTACCGAGCAACTGGTAGAGGGTTTGTTGTTCAGCACATAAAGTTCGCTGAAAACTATAGACTGTATTCTCGTAGCCACTTTGTCAAAGCGTGAGTAATATTCGTATCTTGTTTGTAGTTTTTCTTTTTCTCTTGTTTGTGGTTGGAGGAATTGGGGATCTAAAAAATGAAGTTAATATATGATGTGCAACAGGCTCGAGGTAGCATTGCTTCTAATAGTCTACATTGCATATGGGTATACAAGGGGAGGTGCTGTTACATTTGTTCTGCTAACCATTAGCAGTTGGTTCCTTGTCATCTCCTGGCTTTTTGCTCCTTACATTTTCAATCCCTCAGGTTTTGAGTGGCAAAAGTAAGTTGCCTTTTAAATTAATTATTTCCATTGGTTTATTATCTAATATTTCCTCCATCTTGATTGATTCCTGTTTGTGTTATCAACAAAGCCTTTTTTTCCTTTAGAGGGGAATAAAAAGATTTTGACATCTCAAAAAAATTATGCCCTCAACAGGACTGTGGAAGATTTTGATGATTGGACAAGTTGGCTTCTTTACAGAGGAGGAGTAGGCGTTAAGGGAGAAAATAGTTGGGAGTCTTGGTGGGATGAAGAACAGGTTCTCATTTATTTTGCCACTTGATTATTGTTTTATTCTGGATCATTTATATGATGCCTGACGATGGAAGAGAAGAAAACTAATCAGAAGTATGATACTATTTGAAACAAAAGAGGGGGAGAAGTGATAATACTATAATTTTATCATCTTAATAATGAAGCTCAACACATATAGAGAAATCTTACTAACTAAAATTTTAAGATGCGAATATGAGCGCTGGGTGTGTATTTGCATATTTATGTATTTATTCATTTATCTATATGTACAGTCAAGTTATCCTTTAGAATGGAAAAAGTAGAGGTTCAGCAAACATAGGTTACGCAAAATGGGTGCCTAAAACCTTATAAACTTCCTGTTAGATCATTATAACAGATGAAACGAGAGGAGAAACAAGAAGATTGTTAAAAACTTATTTTTCTCTTTAACCTGATCATTCTGGTAATGAAACGGAATCCATCCTTGTATGAGGAGCACAAATGAGCGAAGTCAAAACACAGTTAGGCTAAAACTTTAGTGAACAGAAGGGGAATTGAAGTCATGAAGCTGTAGGGTTAAATTACCATGGTACTTGGTCTTGAAGTGAGGCATGATCTCGTTATTGGATTATGGAAGTGTCCGGTAGAGCAGTAGAGTGGGAGGAATTGAAGTCATCAAGCTATAGTGTTAAATTACTCTAGCCATCAAGCTATAGAGTACTTAGGATAAAACTTTAGCAGGCTGAAGGAGGAATTGAAGCCATCAAGCAATAGGGTTAAAGTACCATCATCCTTGGTCCCGAAGTGAGGCATGATCTCGTTATTAGATTGTGAAAGTATCTCGGAGAGTAGTAAAGTAGGATTTTGAGATACAGACAAATGGGAATACTGGCGCTTGCAAATGGAAACTTAGGTCATTTGAAGGTGGAAATAGTGGCAAAAATGATGTCTATCCAGATTGTTTCAAAATGCACCAGACAATGTGTTTGCACCTGTATGGTACACTTTGTAATAAATACTACAACAACAACAACAAAGTCTTATCCCATTAGGTGGGGTTGGCTAAATAGATTGCACGACACCATTGAGCCCTATCCAAAACCAAATCTTTGGATAGATTGTTAATTGAAAGACCTCTTTCAATGACTTCATTAAGCATTGTCTTTAGCCTTCCTTTATTCTTTTTTAGAGGACTCCATACTGTTTGCTCAACTCTTCTTACTGGCGCGTCCCAAGGCCTTCTTTGCACGTGACCAAACCATCTCAATCGGTTTTCTACCATTTTCTCATCGATAGCAGCCACTCCGACTTTTCTCTTATATGTTCATCACGGATCTTGTCTTTTCTTATATAACCACACATCCATCTCAATATTCTCATCTCAGCAACTGCCATTTTATATTCATGTTGTCCCTTTAAAGCCCAACACTCGCTGCCATATAGCATTGCCAGCTTGACCTTATTTGGTACTTTCCGATTACAAATAACTCCTGTCACTTTTCTCTATTTAAACCACCCAGCTTGAATTCTATAACTAACATCTCTATCAATTTCACCGTCTTTTTGTATAATTGATCCCAAATATTTAAACTTTTTCACTTGTTGAAAGACTTGTCTCCCAATCTGACCTCCAACTCTGTACTAACACATTGTAATAAATATGCATACAATATGACTACAGTGCCAAAACTCGTATCTGTGCATCCCAACCAAGTAGAAAAAAAAAGCATTGAAAAACATGAGAAAGGAAGCTTCTAAAGACAGCTGTCGTTGGCTGTCTGTATGGCTTCATTAGTGCATATGCATCACAAATATCAGCAACGTTACCCCTCCTGCTGGCTGGTAAATGCTCTTCAGTGTTAGGGACCTGATTCTGGAATAGGAAAACTGAGGGAAAAAAGAAAATTCTACTAGTGAATGCTGTATCTTACGAACACTATCTAATAGACCAAGGATAAATTCCATTAAGAGTGAGCGGAGTATCTCACTCTACACACCCTCAACAACCAAATCAATGGAGAATTTCCAATTAATTCAAACAGTACTTTATTTCTCAGGCATGTTAGCCATAAAGTCTGCCAACATATTTATAATGCCAATTAAATAAATATGAAAAATAAGAAAATATCCCTAATATCTTGGAGGTAACAGAAAGAGACGTTGGTGGACCTTTAACAACCTAAAGTCCACTTATTCAGCTGATAAATCATTAACAAAACAAATAAAACTTACAAGACTTATTCAACTTTCCTACAAAGATGCAAAACTGACTCAACTACTACTCCATTCTCCCTGTTCTTGGAGTCTTATTACAAAGCTATTTTGGAGCTCAATCTTTCAAATTCAGATCTTGTCACTGCCGCTGTTGACAAGTCATATATTTGCAAGTTTGTAAGAATTAGGGACATGAGCAATCATTAAATACGAGTGGGAACCAGGATTTGCCGGCACAAAAATCTGCAATATGTCCAATAAACAATCACAAAAATATACCATATTATGCAGTAAACACAGACTTTCTCATCCTCCACGTGAGCAATGAGTTAGCCTTGTCACTCTTTCAAAATCCTCGTTTCTGGTTTAAAAGCATTGAGGACGTTTTCAAATATGTAGCTATCGAAGAGGCCTAAATGCAAGGGAGGAAAAAAAGTTAAATTTGTAAGCCACAAGGGAAAAATATCCTAAATGCAAATCAGCAATTCAAAATTATTAGAACTTACCAAGAATTGAGGATTTACAAATGCGAAAATCTGTTATACAAATTTGACATTGCTCTAAGTTCTTCTCCATGGTCGTTTGTCATTAGCTAGGCTTTTTTCACAGCCATAGCAGCTTTGAAATCTTCGGTGCATGAGATTAATTGCCTGGATTTACCCACCTTGACTTTTTGTTCTAGACACTGATTTAACTCAAGCATGTAATCTTATGATCATGTCTCCAATGCCCTTGTGTGGCCAGAGAGACATACAAAAATGATGCCATGCAATAGGGAGAAAATGGACAAGTAGTATTATTCTACAACCATTCTTGCATGAGGTATCCCTCTATGGAATTACAAACATCATACCTTAGCCATTCGCCGTGGCAGGTTTGAATACATTGTGCACATTAAATGCATATATCATAACTCTTCATTAAATGTGACATTGGCTACACTAATTTTTTGAATGTCCGTAACTTTCAGTCCAGTAAACTTGCAAATAAACCATATATTTTTTTGACACTAGTCGAATCAATGATGCATTGACGTATTTGAATTTTGCTAATCAATCTAACTCAACAACTTTACTAACTGATTCAATCGCCTCTTACAATATTTTACTGTTATAACACTCTTTTAACTGATTCTATTAATCTATTCTGGAGATAAAAGAATTTACATTTGCTCTTATCTCAATTTCCCCTGATGAGATTGACGTCTATGCCATGTTAGAATGGCCTGTTTGTCATCATCTTTCCTTTATGTCTAATGATGGCCACCGTTTCTGCAGATGCATATCCACACTTTAAGGGGCCGTATATTGGAGACCATTTTGAGTTTAAGGTTTTTCATGTTTCAATATGGTATAGTTTATAAGCTACACCTTACAGGAAAAGATACATCACTTGCGGTACACTTTCTTCTCTTCCTCCTTGTATTGGATTTTAATTACTACATCATGTCAGTTCTTGGAGTTTAATGTGAAATGTAATATGAAATTCTTTAACTACTAATTATATCGTCTAAGAAGGCTTATTTAATATTTTAAATAATGCTAATGTAAAAATTTCTTATTTATGGATTCTGACAATTGACTATTTCATAGGTTTATGGATTCTCCTGGGTCGTCTTGGTTTGCATAGTCTTGATATTTAAGGTTCGAACTAATTTCCCAATCTGTTCTTTTTTGTTTTTTTTTTTTGGGTCAAGTAGTTCAATGTCTTTTTTTCACCCGTCTTGCTTTTGTTTTCCCTAAATCTTTTTGTCCCATTATGTTGTTATTCATATTTTGTTTGCCTTGCAGATCTTTACCTACAGCCCAAAGAAATCAGCCGACTTTCAGTTAGTGATGCGATTTACACAGGGAGTGGCCGCATTAGGGCTTGCTGCAGCCGTGTGCCTTGTTGTTATCTTTACCAATCTCTCAATAGCTGACCTTTTTGCTAGCATCCTTGCATTTATCCCTACTGGATGGGCAATACTATCTGTAAGTCCAACTCTTGCTTCATTGTTGGTGTAAAATGCATTTGGTATGACATCTAGGTTGTACGCAATCTTTCTGTGAGTCGAACCTGCACTGGACTAATGCCATGCAACGTATTAAGTTGTGGTGCCTTGAGAAGTGACTTGGATTATGGTTCAGAATAGAATCAGAAGTCTGAGCTACAGTTGTAGTTGATTTTTTAAGAGGACGCACGCATGACAGAAAGTCAATACTTGATTATACATACCAGATCAATCAACAGTTTTTATTCTGTAACCCAAAATATAGTCTTGTTGCTAGCTGCATTTTGAATCTATGCCTCCTGCACTACTGATATCATTAGTTGAAGTCTCTTGACTGTGCATTACCACTGCTTTTTCACTTGGGTGCGTCCTACCATTGCTGTTATACACGCGCGCGCGCAGAGACCAATTTACATAGTTATTTTCTTTTCTTGCAGTTGGCAATTACGTGGAAGAAGATAGTGTGGAGCCTTGGATTGTGGGAATCAGTGCGTGAATTTGCTAGATTGTATGATGCTGGGATGGGTATGCTTATATTTGCACCAATAGCGTTTTTGTCATGGTTCCCATTCATTTCCACCTTTCAATCACGCCTTCTCTTTAATCAAGCATTTAGCCGTGGTTTGGAAATTTCCCTCATCCTTGCTGGAAACAAAGCTAATGTCGAGACCTAACTTGTGTGCCCTCTATGACTGTTAAGGCCAGCAGGGTGTCTCATTGGAGTGCATATTGTTTTGTAGCACACTACATAATCTAATTGCAGATATGATTGTATATTTACTGTAGGAATTTGTACTAGGTCTTTCTTTGTATTAGTTTTGCTCAGTTTTCCATTATTGTGTAGCTGATCTTGATCATAGTCATTTTGTCCAATATTAGAGTTGAGAAGAAGATTAGAGTGATCATAGACTTGAGTCTGTAACATTGAACTAGTGGTAATTTCTACTCCACCCGCGACCCTTATACAGCGGAGTTAACTTATCAAAGCCTAACTGGTATTGCAGTCGACCGGGGGATATCTACAAACTTAAACTGGAAAAATTAGATGTAACTGATTATTTTTCAAAATATCATCTCTGCGTGTAAAAATCACTGGCGGAAAAACTTGTATATCTTTAACAAGGATGTAATGAATGCCTGGAAGACCTTGGTTAATGCATCTTTGACGTTTTAACGTTACTTTTGAATTGTACGTACATGGGAGGGATCAATGAGAATTTATACATAGATATGCACTTGAATGATAACTTCAAATCTAATCAAATCCATCCTCCTCTAGAGAGCGCAAAACGACATCAATTTGCAAGAGGAATATCGCAAGACGTTCGAGAGACGTGAATTGGCAAGAAATGGACAATTTGTTTTTATTCAACTTTACAATTTGAACGTTTTAAAATTAAATCTAATATGTTGACCAACACTGCACAGATTAATATATATATATATATATATATATATTCATGTATATCGTTAAAGTCTTCAGAAGTTGGTTGTAATTTTAAGGTTCTTAAGACTCATTTCTTCCATTGTAAGATTCTAAAATTCGGTGTCTGATGTGATTTCCCCAAAAGGAAAAGATTAAGAATTTTTTGTGAGCTTCAACCCGATAGGCGGAATGTAATGTCTTAACTAAAAATAATACGCACAAAATAGAATAGAAACAATTATTTAAAAAGAAAAAATACAGAAGTAGCGGAAGAACGCGGGAAAACAAAAACGGTTTCGATCGGTGGCAACTCCTGTGAACCCTCGTGGCCAACAATTTATTCTCTTGTTTCCTTATTTTTCTCAGTCAGCCCTTTCTCTCCAACACATATAACAGTACGCCTTTGCATTGTTTCTCTCTCAATCTCCTCCGACTTTCCGATCCCTGGATTTGAAGCCCCGCTATTCTCGTCCATGGCTTCGGTAATTTCTTCACTTTTTCCCGCATCTCATCTTATTTTTGTATTCGAAAGAAAAGATCGACCTGTTTTATGCATGTTAGTTCTCTTTTTGTTGTTCCAAAGGATCGCCATGAACTCATAATCAGGTTATAAGTTGCTCGTAATATCTTAATCTGTGCGGGTGATATAGACGTGAAATTACGTTACATGAACGCTAGCCCCAAAAAAAAAAAAAACTACGTTACATGAAGCTATTATTTTCGAATTATTTTGGGAATTCTTAAATGCTTGAGGCTTTCCGTTCTTTATTTCAATAGACAAGGATTTGTCCAGGTCTCTCTCTTAACTGATGTAACTTGGTTTTTCATTGTTTATTGATAATTGAAGTCGGGGAAGAAGACTTTCGATGTTAGCGGATTTTATTGATAAAATTATAATTTGTATATTTATTTTGATTTAGAATTCAGAAATAAGATAAATCCCTTGTGTGCAAATACTGTTCTAACCTTCTGACCATTTGATGTGTTTCACGTTTGTTAGTGAAATAACACATTAATTAATAATAGGTGATTGCATGTGTATAATCCTAGGTTTGGAGATTTGAAGAGGTTTATTGTCGAAGTTTGAATATTTTTACATGATTTAAAGATGAACATGTTTAATATACTTCAACTACAATTTTATTATCATAATTCTTATTGAAAGTCCTGCATTTTGCCGCCATTCTTTTATGTTTGAGGTTAAAATTCCCTTCTTAACATATTTTGTTGGTTTCTGAGATGAAGAAAGAAGTCAGTAAAAATGAACAGTATTTTAGAAATTTTTATTGTAAATTTTTTGTAGCGTTGAACGAGAGTGGAAATCAGAAGATATATGTGTAAGCATTTAAGGTATATTTTGCCCCTCTTAATTATATCTTCTCTTCAAATTCCACAAAATCTTTGAAATAAAATTTAACTAATGTCAAAACTTAAAAAATCAATAAGCTGTAGTGTAGTTAATTAGTCTATCTGACAAAATCTATTTCTAAATGTATGAGATGGTTTTTTGTATAGGGCTGGACATTTAATAGTTTCTGTCATTTAAAAAAATGATGTCGCATAGAAATGAATAATCAATTTTATATATTTTAGATATAAAGTTGGGACAAGTTTTGCACCATGTCTTTCAAGACTTGCACCTTTTTGTCCAAAGTTTGAACCTTTACCAACTTGGTTAGGAGGATAAAGGTCGGCCACTGCCAAAATTTGGCGAATGGGATGTGAACAACCCGGCTACATCAGAAGGATTCACTGTTATATTTAACAAGGCCAGAAATGAGAAGAAGACCAACGGTACCGCAGTGACCTTTGCAACCCCACGAAAATCTGATGATGACGATGATAAGGATGACAAGTTTGAAATTCCTAAGAAGGTAAATTTAAACCAAGTTTTCCATCCAATGTTTAGGTCTCGGCGAATTAAAAATTTTCTCCTTGACTTCCTACATTCTGAGGTGTGTCTGAGCTTCGGTTAATATCTTAATCGTGAATGCAGAGAAAGTGGCTTTGCTGTGTTGTAGTCTAGAGTTGCTCAAAAATGTGAAATTTGGTGATGAAATGTACCCCTGACGACTAGGTGGAGGGAATCCTGTACAAAAAACAAAACCAACTAGTTCTTGCATTGTAAAGCAGGGTATGGTAATTTATTTTTACTATTCTATTATGTCGATGATGGTTATTTCCGCCTTCTTGTAGTTTGTAAACTGATATAATTTTGTAATACACGGGAAAGAAATGACATGGTGGCCGGTGGGTATGACCTTAATGAACTGAAATGTGATTACTATGATTTGTGACCACCATTGCTTGCCTTTCCCTTTTCATTGACCTCGCTTTTGTCTTTCAATAAGGTGAAAATTACATGTTTGTTTTTTTTCCTGCAAGAGTGTGGAGGCCCGCCTTACTTGATCATTCTTAAAATGAGATTTGGATGATTCATATAGGACAGGTTTAAGCTGGCCACAAAAAAAAAAGAAAAAGAACAGGTTTAAGATGAATAGGAAATCTAAATTCCAAATGAGTGAGATGTGTAAAGGGATTTTGTTTTATTTCTAAGTTTTGAATTTAAAAGGAATCAAACCAGGTTGTGCAATTGGCCTTGGATTTTCAGCTTCTATTTTGATGAGACCCGTCTTTGTATTATTCCTCATCCAAGTGATTTGGCGTTCAAATCAATTGTTTGAGAATGGATTGATAGACACTAACGGTTTGGGTCAAGCGAAAAGAGTTAATCCCTTACAATATAATAAATCAATATTTGAATCTCAGCTAGAAAAGGTGCCCATATTTAGTGCTCAACAATGTCTCGAACAGGATTATCTCCAATAGGAGAATACTTATACCTACTAAAAGGAAAAAAGAATGGATTGATAGCTATCACTTTCTAAAATGATATTATACAATTAAGTATCTTTCATTAGATGATTTTAAAAAATTATCGGGTTAATAGTTCTTATCAAAGAATAATTTGATGCAATTGGACACTAATTTGTTTAAAATTACTTTGTCTCGTCAATGGTAAAACATAAAACAGCAATGTAGTTTATTACAATCAAATATATAGCCTAATGAATTTAACCAATGAAAGTCAAATTTTCCAATAGGCATGAAGTCGAACAAAGAAAAGGAAAAAAAAAGTTTCCAGCATCTATTATATTCATATAATTATTATTTAGAGGCAATTTCAATTTGTTTTGAATCTTTTTTAAAAGCAACGGTATCAATTGCTCTTTCCATTTCATTTTGTATGAAATATGCAAAATCATTTCGCCCTTTCGTTTCACCCGCCAACATCGGATTCAGTTCAGCCTAAGTAACTCCCGTTATATTATAGTGTGCTCCATTGGCAGCCAAAAAGCAGAAACAAGAAAATCCACATTCACACTAGTTAACATCAACCCTAACATAATCTAACACTGATTCTGGACGCTGGTGAACAAAAACCCACAGAAAGAGAATAATCTACAGATGTTGATAAATATTACCTGTAACAAAACAACTGTTTAACATGTATATTGCCATTCTCTGCAATGCTTGTGCCATTAAGCAGAATCAAAAAAGCCAAATAATTTATGTTAAGAAAATTACAAATTCTGGGTAAAACGTATCCTCAAGGCGAGAAGGCTGCTAAATTATTGCATTATTTGCCCAGTTGCCCCTCCATTTTCAGCCACTTCAACTCTAGCAGAGTTTGAGTAGGACGATTGCTGATCAAGTGGAGGCACTGAAGAGGGCGATAAGTTTATTGGGTGGTCAAACTTACAAGCTGGTCCAAATTTGCAGATTCCATAGCGACTGTAATGCGTGCAGACATTCTGGTCCTGCAATTTACCACAAATGTGATACTAAAATGAGAATCTTGAAGCTCCATATGAAAAATTAAACTCAAGTTCTTTTCTATTCCCAAAATCTGAAACACAAAACCCTCCAAATTGGGGGATTTTGAAATATCATTAAAATCCCTCCCTTCACTTCCCCTCCATTAAAATCCTTCCCCTTTCATTCCCCCTGTTGATCAGGATATGATGCAAGTGGTGAAGTCATTTTTAATTTTATTGTTCACAGCATTTAGAATTGCAGAACCATGTGTTGTGTTAACTGAAACATTCTTATAAGTTATGACTTTAGGAAATTATGACATTAGAGTGGCTGGGCATAGAAGAGCCACACTATTTATGGTATAAGAAAAGTGTGCTACAGTGATGTAAATTCCTTGATAAAAATTACAGACATGCGTACGCCTGTGCTTGACAAGGCATTTATAAGCCAAAATGTTGTTTCTTTTATAAGTTCCAACTCGTTTGAGCTCACAATAAATTCCTTGATAAAAATTACAGACATGCGTACGCCTGTGCTTGACAAGGCATTTATAAGCCAAAATGTTGTTTCTTTTATAAGTTCCAACTCGTTTGAGCTCACAATAAATTGAGGAAAAATTGGTAAAAAAATCCCTGTTTGAAAATTTAATCAGTTAAAAATATCTAAATTTGAGCAAGTACAACTATGATCCGTGAGTATAACATATCTTTCACTGTGTGCAACATATCATCAATATGAAAGTCATTTGTATTATTGTTATATAGAAAATTTGATAATAAGTGCCTAAGGAGCTTTTCCCAAGTTTTCTCCACAAAATGTAAGATACAATTATTTGAATTGAAAGCACACCTTTCAGGCAAAGCATATTTTCAAACATAGCAAGCTTACAAAAACAAGAACAATGATAACAAGCAGCCTTGTCCCATTAAGAAGGTCTGCTACATGGATCACAGTATGCCAATGTGTCTTAGAATCCTTTTCTAAATTTCCTGATCAGAAATTAATCACACCAATCTGCAGAGAAGGAAAATTGAAAACAGCATAGCACCCCCCGGGGAAAAAAAAAAAATTCATTGACTGATGAATTTATAATTAAATTTTAAGTTTCCAGTGAAGTAATCTCCTTCAACTTCTTGTAGGTAGGAAACATTGCAGGAAAGACAATTTCAGTATGAACAAGGAACAGCAGGACAAAAACTTACAGGTCTCAAAGGAAGACCCTTGTCACTGAGGGTGCAGGTAGTTGACGGTAACTTTGTAATCCGATTCCTTGGATGGTGAAATTTACAATTAGATTTGAACTTGCAATCCCCAGTTTTTAAGAAGTAACCGCATTCAGGCTCCCCAGGCCTTTCAGGAAACTCTTCAACCTGCATCTTCTTCTGATGATGCATATAAATATTTTTCTCAATCGCTGGGTTGTTCATAACATATGCAGAAGGTGGGCGCATGCTCCCCTCAGCTAGGTAGACAGGTGCCTTTATACAAATCCACAGACAGGACAAAAAGGAGTGAACAACTACTTACAAAAGTTCAATAGGCAGAATGGTATACAGCTTAGGAATAGAACGGGAATACATGGAAGCACATAGTATAGGACTACAAGTATATACTGAAGCTATAGTGATCATCTCAATAGCATTGCATGCGGAAAATAAGTAGACTAAACATCTAATATAATAGTAATAATACATCATAAGTCCCTTGCTAGATAATTATTGGTAATGGTATACCTGATACACATTCCATTCAGAAGTTTGGGGAGACACGCCTTGAGCAGGTGACAACATCATTGGCATAAAAGCAGCAGTTTCATTTAATGTTCTTGGAGAAGACCAGGAGGGTACAGATGGCTGTGAGACCCCTTGTAATGATATTGACCCACCATTACCATATCTTGCAGAAAGATCACCTCCCCCAACAGCTGTAGGATCTGGATGATTGAATTTGCAGTTTGCTCCAAACTTACAAGAGCCAGTCCGCATGTAATAAGGACACTCTTTCTCACCCTATTTTAAACAGCAAACTCATTCAAATCTCAGGGAATAAGTAATCAAATAATAGCAGAAAGAGGCAAGTGATATCATATATGTTAAACAACAAAAGCAAACAAGTTTAGTAACAAATAAGAGATAAAAGAGATATTAAGAATATATACCAGACGGATGGGCAGACCAAGAAAATTAAGCTCTAGAGCTGGGGCTACTGAACAGTTTCCTCTTGAATGGTTATATTTACAAGTTTTTCCAAACTTACAACCTCCTGATGATAGATAAAACTGTCATAACATCAAAGGGGACAAAACGTTATTAGCACGACTGTCTCGAGAAAACAAATAAAAATGACCAAAAGATATAAGCGCACTTCATGACAATACAGTTTAAGCGTTCAGTAATTTTTTGAAAAATTAATGCAGTTTTGTGAAAGATTTTATTCAGCTATCCTTTCATCTATCGATCCATTTAGCCATAGGCATACAGAAAATTGTATAACAAAGTTTGGTTTCCAGTTAATTGTTATTAATATTTACTATTATCAAAAGAAATGAGTGTTATTATTCTTATTATTTACAGCCTTATCATTAGTATGCCTGCATGAGGCTTGCAATGACTAAAAATGTGCAACCACTGAAAAGAGGTTCCTTAATGACAAAGGAATCACAGTTCACCTCACACGTGTTATACACATATTACACAGCTGGAGCAAATCTTATTACACTATCTATGCATAATCAACATGAAAGCCCAATTGATATTACAATGAGATAATGCAATATGAAAATTAGTATAAATAAAACCTATTTAACAAAACAATTTTGACAATAACCTTGCATTCTGCCCGCGCCAATCTATCTGCTGATTCTTCTCGCTCTCCTGCCTTCTCTTTACCGGCCTTCAATTGAGTTAAGACATCATAAGTTAGAGCAAACTCTAAGCATTGAACAGTGTACCAGGTGTTTTTGTTATTGGATGACCAACAGAATATTATTGAATCTCAATCATCAACACCCAATCCTTTCAAAGATAATATCTTCTTTTTTCCTCCCAAATAAGTAGAGGATGCAACATTCTATAACCCACTGAAACAGGGAAAAAGTTTCAACCTTGCAGAAGTAACTAATCAAAGGTATAAACGAGAAAGACACCTCGATCGATATATATATATATATATATATATATATTACCCGGCAGGTTCTTCAAAAATAACCGGAAGCTACTGAAAATCAACCATGGTAAACAATAATTACCAGTTCCTAAAATAAAACATAGCATATTCAGCAAAATCAAAATAGCCTTCTCCTAAATCTAGCAATTTCACTAACGGCAGTGCTTATAGAAACACACGAAAGCAGCCTTATGTTGGGAGATTTCATCAGCACAAGTGAATTATTTAGTATAGTTCCAAAATGTAATACCCACGGAGACATATTATTTTATAAGCAGACGAAGGAAGACAGTCATACCTGATTTTTCCTCCTATTAACAGGGTGATTAAACTTGCAATTGAATCCAAACTTGCAAGTTCCAGTTTTCAGATAGAATGCACAATCTTCTGCATCGGGCCTCAACGGGTACTGGTGGTTGCTACCACCGCTTCTGTCTTCCTTTTTCTCCACTTCATGGGCTGCTAGATCATAATCTCCACCTTCCACATCATTCTCATTCCCGTTCACATTCGTAGTCCAATTAGTGTCCTCATTTTCATTCCAATTATCGTTATATTCACCCCAACCATCTACCTCATAAGATTCCTCAGCACCGTGTTTATCACACACTTCCTCACTGCCATCAAATTTATAATCTTTGTTCACAGTCTCTCCCTCTTCATCCTTATCCTTCAAACTCAACTTGTTCTGAAACTCCCCATGAACTGCATCGACCTCAGCCTGATGATTAAGATCTGAGGTTTCCGAAGCGTGATCAGAACTAGGCAAAGATAAGGCGGAGGGAAAGCCCAGTTCGGGGTTCTCGTTGGAATTCGAAGCTGCAGTTGATTCGGGTTCAGAAGACTCCATTCTCCCCCCACATTTCAAACCCTAATAATGGAGAAGATTATAAAAGAACATGGGAAAGAGCAGGGAAGAATGGGCGCAAGTGAAAAGGAAAAAGCCTTATAATTTGGGGAATAAGAAACCAGAAGGAAGTGTGAACAAAAAGGTGATGTAAAGGAAAACAAAAGACGTTACTTTCGTGTCTCGCGTATTTCTACAGCTTGGACTTCTGTGTATTTCAATACGGTGTATTTGTTAGTGTAACCGTATGTCCCTATCGGATTGCCATGAAAATTCTCGAACTAAACTGGAAAATTGAAAATTTTACCAACGTCCATCCTGCCCTAGCTGGAGAAGAGCTTTGTTTTTGTTGATGGCGGAGTTCCATTTTGAGAAAATACACCGCTTATTCTCATTATGTTTAGCCGAGAATCCTCTTGAAAGTAAAAATCAGATGCAAATCCTTATAATTAATTAAGTAATAAATATAAAATACTTGATGATGAGTGCAAAAAAGAAAATATTATATTTTTATCATCATAGAAAAGATTATTGATATTGATAATTTGGATAGTATCTTATATTCATCACGTTAAATTCTTCAATTACCCATGACAATGTGTTTTATTTTTAAAATATTATCATTTAATTATAATTTACATTAAAAAAACACATGGCAACATGTGACTAGAAAACTTAACATAATAGATATAAACACATGGCAACCTGATTTAAATATTTTTTTCATAATATATATTATTTGTTATATAGTAAAATTTTATTATTAATAGGACAAATTCATTTGGGAGTCCTTATAATTTCATTAGATTTAGAGCTATAACTTAAGAATAAAATATAAGGATCCAATATGAACAATTAGAGGACCAAATTCAAAATCCTATAATACTATGAGGATTGTCAAATTAATTTTTCCTATTAATGATCAAATTTTATTATATAATAAATAATATATATTTCGAAAATCCTTTAAAAATTTACTCATTTTAATTTGATTGAATCAAAGTGTGAGATATTAGAGCACAAAGTAAATTATACTGCCACATGTCCTTCCAAATATTTTTTATATAATTATTATATGCGTTAATATAAGTTGAGTGATAAATATCACTGCTAATAATAATATTCAATTCAGCGAACTAATATTAGTAATTTCCTCAAATCACATGCTTGTATATAATCGGGTTGTGGGCAAATATATATATATATATATATATAAAATATTTTTGGCCAAGGATGATCGGGTCAGATTACATTTAATTAATGTAACTTTTTCTATGAAATTTAATAGATTCAAATATATACAAGTATAATGATGAATCTTGGCCGGTTATTTTAATTTTAAAAACTCATAAAATTAGTTTTCACATTTAACTCATTTTATTTTAACGATTTAAATCTTCCCTAACGGGACTTATGCCCACCCATCATCACACGCACCTAAGGTGGCGTGGGATGCCAATAAATCAAAGATTTTTGACACATCCATTAATCAAGGGATAAGTAATCAATAACACATCTGCTTGCTTTGATTTACTTAAAAAGCTGCTCATTCAGCCCAACTCCCACTGTCAGAGCATGCAAAAATCTCACAGAGCCTTCAATTCTCGGCAACTCAAAGACTTGGTCAACATGTTGAGAAGCTCTTGGACTTGGATTTGACTTCTTTCTATTTCTTTTTCCTTCTACTTCTTCGCTTCTCATCTTGCCTATCCTCCCAGCGTCAGGATGCCCCAAAAAATATTGGAATATGTGGCAAACCCCAAGATAAGGAAGAAAACAATGGGCTTTATGAGAGATAAAGTACGGCTTCCCTGAATACGGCCTTGTTGAGGCATGCATCATGCATGATTGCCGCATGAAATTCATCATAACACAAACGTGGGGCTTGCATTTGCATGGGATGCGAACTTGGATGAGAATCATGTTTACATATCCAAGCAATTGCTCTACTTGAAAGAAACAAATGGGTACAAAATACCCTGAGAGCAAACACAATTAGTAATTACTACAAATGGCAATTGCAGGGACATTCTAATTCTAAACCTATTCCTAACCCTGTCAATTGAACAATTTGGACTCAAATTCATAAACCATGCTAAGGAACATCTACTCCATTTGCTATTAACGACTTTTCTTTGCTGAATGCCCGGTCTTTCGCTTGTGGCGACTGAAATCAGAAACAAATCTGAATGTTTGCCCACACCCTGGCTCAGCACAAACATAAGGACGAGCCCCAGTATGCACTCGAATATGCTCAGTACGTGCCCATGCCCACTTGAAGGTCATCTTGCAGCCCTTCCAAGGGCACCTCAGAGGGCGGTCATCCTCGTGAACTCGACGGTGCTGCACCAGATATTTATGTGAGAAAAATTTCTTTCCACATCCCTTTACAGGACAAATGTTTCTCTTGTGCACTGCTAGCTCCTGTTTTGAGCCAAAACTCATAGTGCACCCATCAATATCACACTCATATTCTGCTTCCTCATCCTTCGTTTTGGAAACCTTCAAAGCTGCAGCATTGTTCCCCTTCTTCCTCTGAGTTGCCTTTTCTTTTGGTTTTGCTTCATACTCCTCAACTTTTGGTGCTCTCTTCCTAAGGCGTGTGCTAGGTCCACCTTCTTCCTCCTCATCAGAATACAAGCTAAAATCTCTGGAGTTATTAGGTTTACTTTTCTGCACTCGAGGAGGCTGCTTCATTTTCTGAGAACTCTTTGGTTTTACTAGCAGATGAGCACCTCGTTTTAGAGGCCGGGATGTCTGCTCTTTCACACGGCAAGAACTAGATTGTTTCATTTCTTGCTGTGTCTTTGACTTGGATTGTTGGCTTCGAAGAATCCTCCTTCGCTGCTGATGAGATGAATCCTCCATTTGATCATCAGAATGCATGTCTTCTTCATCCATGCCTTTAACTTGCTTCCTCTTAGGAGTTCTATGCAGCAGATGAGAATAGTTATCAGATGAGTCAACCATAACTTTATTCTTGCGTTTATTTTGCCTGCTCTTTGGAATAGTGCCACGTGGCTTCTGAAAGTGATCCTCCAATTGGTCATCAGACATTACATCTTCCTCAACTAGGCATTTACCTTGTCTGATTTTAGGAATCCTCCTATGACACTTGCCAGAATGGTCCTCCAGTTGGTCATCAGATGTAATATCCTCTCCACCAAGGCGTTTGGCTCGCCTGCCTTTAGATCGTTGCTGCTTATGTATTCGATGCTCCAGTTGGTCATCCGATACCATGATACCTTCTCCATCAAGATATTTGGCTTGTCTGCTTTTAGGAATCCTTCTTTGCTGCTTCTGAAAATGATCCTCCATTTGATCATCAGAAATCACATCTTTAGCAACATATTTGGCTGGCTTGCTTTTACAAGTCTTCCTCCACCCCTTAAGAGAAGTACCACCCAATGAATCCTCAGAAATTCCATCTCTTTCTGAGTCTTCAATTTGTTTGTTGCAAAGCTCTCTCCTCAGTTGTGAATCAGAATCATATCCCATTGTATCATCTGAGAGAACATCACTGTCAATAAATCTAGGTTCTTTGAAATTTCTTCCATGCTGCATGCGAGAATTATCATCCATTGAATCATCTGAAACTTCATCACTTTCAACGTATTTGGTTTGCTTTCTTGTCGGTTTTCCATACATCTGCAGAGGAGGATAATCCTCTTCTGATGCTGCATCATCTGTGTCAAAATATTTGGCTTGCTTGCTTCTAGAATATGTCCTTTGCAGTGGGTTGTATTTCTCTTCAATAGAATCATCCGAAGCATATTCTCTCTCAGAGAAACTGGCTTTCCTCGCCTTTCTACTTTCTACAGTCATTTTCCTCTTCTTCACAGATTTTCTAGTAGTAAAATTGTCTGTGCGGGCACTTTCTGATCTCTCAATTTTCTTGTCAGGCAACGACCACCCATGTAAGATTTTCTCATCATCATCATCCTCAGAATCTCTTTTAGCTAAAAGGGGATGGACCTGATTGGACATCCAAACTTTACCGCACCATTTTCCAGCAACCACCTTTTTCTGTTTGCTGGTCCTTCTTTGGTAAACCTTGGGTTCTGTGGGTGAGGTTGCTGGAGTACTACGGCCAAATGCATTATATATGACAGAATTATAAGGCATCTGCTTACTATAGAGAGGAGATCGACTAAGGTTGGCGCTATAGAAGAGATTGATTCCCAGCTTTACAGCCCAGTCTGCATTTGCAGGAATAGCTTCCTCACTATCCAGAGCCGACTGAATCCTCTCCTCATCTTCAGGGGTGGCATTTCTGAAAGCAAGATTCTTCCATATGCCATCAACTCCCAGTTCTTCTGCCACATTTTTCGCTTCAGCCTCTACCTTGGGATAATCTGTAGAAAAGAATCGTAAATAACTAGCAAATGATAAGGAAACTAGTGAATGTATATGATAAATCATAATTCAATGAAAAATTAGTATAGAAGCAAGAAAACAACATGAATATGCTAAAGGTCCATCAAACACCACACCTGGATGACAAAGGAGTAGTATGTGTGCTCCTCCTATTGGGTGAAGCTGCTGCTCCACTTCAGCAGCATGCTCTAGACAGAAGACATGCAATCTAGATGAATCTTCGTCAGAGTGTGGCGGCAATGAAGCACTTTTATTACCAATGGGACATCCAGTGTTACAAAGCATTGATGGGTCAGCCTCATGAACATCTTGAGAATAAGTTAAGGCACAACTCGTGTTCTTAAATGCAGTCCCTGAAGTGGCATCACAACCTTCTGAGTTTGCCTTTTGCCCATAATCATCATGAACTCTGACTGCAGTTGCATTGCAATCTTGGAAATGAGAAGGCAAGCTAGACATATTCTGAGATATACTACCTGATGGACGGTTCACAACATTAGATTCATTATCATGAACTGCAATATCCGAGTCAACCTGATCTTCCTCTGAATCAGATGAATTTCCATATGCTGATGCCAATAAGCCAAGGGCTGATGATTCTTTTTGTCCTTTAGCACGTAAAGCTACCTCATGTGATTGATCTTCCGCCTGTATCTGGTATCCTACAGATTGAACAGGAAGATCATAGTCTGGGGCTTTTTTGACCTTCCATCCTGCGTGAAGAAACAAAAATAAGCAAGTAGTTTTCCCTGCATCTTTGTCAAGGAAGACTGAAAACAAGAACTCAAACAGATATCTTTCTAAAGTTAAAGCTAAGGGGATCTGAGATCAAAGCCAATTAGTTATTTGCATAGCAATTGTAGCTGATTTATTCTTTTAGTGACACCACAAAATCTTTGCACAAGGCATTAGTGCATTTTACTACTTTCCTACTATCCCAAGTGAAAAACTACGTGTACATATTGGTATTCATTTTCTTCTTCTAATAATAATAAGATCATGGTAGGCCAGCACAGTTCTACAGGTTAAACAAAAGGCAAGACACTCTTGTAGAGTTTCAGGTTTAAATATACAACAAAACAATTCAATTAATATCTGATTTGGAATAACACTATGAGATCAAAATCAGCCTTCTGGAATTCAGCTAAGTCCCAAAAGACACTGACAGAATATTGAAAACCAGTAAAGACTAAGGTAACACAAGATGCCTAAGCCCCATATTGAATAATACAGGATGCTCAAATGGGATTTTAAGTGACTTGGTTCTCCCACATCAATAGCTAGCTTTTGGGCAATAATTCCCCATCCTACTTAAATACCCACAGTTGGCATCAAAGTTAGATGATTGGTGACCTTGGGCAGGGCTGCCTGTAGATGGTTTTGAGCAAGAAAGGTTCTGACTGCTGAGAAAGCTAACTGAAGTTTCGGAGAGCGTAGCCATAGTCACATCAACTCTCCATGGGGTCAATAGATTAAGATTAAGATGGTATGGAATACTTAATGGAGATTTTAAGTCAGCTGGTTCTCCTAGCTCAATAACTAGCTTGTTTCCCCTTAAAGGCAAAAGATCAACTAGATGATTGCAAAGTGAAGTCCAAGCTACTAACTATTTTTTTCTGCAATTGATAATTCTTAAAATGAAAGGGTTTCTTTCCTTAGAAAGCAAAACAGCATTGCGCCATACAGAATGAACCTTTAAAAAGATAAACGTTCTAGCATCCAAGTACTCCCTCTGTTCCCAGTTAAAAGACAAAATTTTAGGTGGTGCAGTGTTCCTATAAATAAGACAATTCATTAGGAGTAATTAACAATTTTTTTTTTTTAAAATGAACCTGACCAATGAACAAAAATACTTGACCCACCTTGGAGTAAAGAAAATGGTGAGCATTAGTTGAGGGTAAAAGGAGAAAATGGAAAAAAATTACAACATATTTTAGTTAAAATTGTTTTATTGGTGTGTATAAGTTAGGTAATTTCGTTTTATAAAAAAGAACAGTGCGAGTATTAACGAAAGGCCATGAATTTAAAGTGGAATAGCAATGATCAAAACTAAACAAATTTTAGCATCTAATAGGAATGTTTTGGAGAACCATATCCCAAAAACTAACTTATGAAGTTAGAAGGTCCGAGGTCTCTATAAACTCTAAATCAAAATCCCATATTTCCCCTGTGGGACCCAAGTTCCATGCCTTACAATAAGATTTTCACATTCAACTTACTCCAATGCCTTATTCTTTGGTACCTGTGTTACACGATTCCTACTGGGAACTAGTGGAAGGCCAAAAAAATCAGTTAATAAAGCATTTGAGAAGACAGCTCATGAGATTAGAGAGCTTGAGATCTCTTTACCCCCCACCCCACAAAAAATAAATAAATAAATAAGACTGCATGCTTTGGATGTGGAACTTTGAGTTCAACACCTTGCAAGTTGCAATTAATTATTAATGGTATCCAAATCCCCCTCATATTTAAATTGATGAAGTATCCTCTAGCCTACTCCCTACTCCTTGAAACTAAACCTAAGATGTTGTGGACTCACACCTATCAAGCTAGAAAGAGAAGGGATTCAATCACGTTATAGCCCATGGAGCATTTGATTTCTTCTCTATGCAGGGAATTTATCAGGACAGGATAGTTGGCTAAGCAGCCTTAATAGCAAGGCATTGACAAAATATATATGTCTTCCGATGGACAAATGACACAGTCCCGGAAAAGACTAGTAACAAAGCTGAACAGTCATTACGGTCAATATCTGAAAAATGCCAGGACAGAAACAGCAATCTGAGATCAAATAAACAGACATATTAGAAACAAAAGTTAAAAATAATCCTACCTGCAAATGTGTTTGTCTCAGAAGTAGTTGCATCTCCATGGGCATGTGTAAACTTATTGATGCTCACTCCAGAACCAACAACCCAATCATTAAAGAAGCTACAATCAGCTGACATAAGGTACCTAGCCGCTGGCTCCCTAGGCTGCACAATAGCAACGCAAGCAAAGCTTAATATACCACAAGTGACACATGAAAATAGTCTCTGGTCTGACAACCCATCCCCATGGCTTGTCTCTCTTTCATTGTCTCTTTGAGGTGGTACAGAACTTGAAGAGCCTATGTTATCATTTACGCCTAATAAGGAGACCCTGTTCCTTTCACACAGAGAAGCAAACTTCTCTTTTACTGAATAAAATCCTTTCATTTGTGGGGTTCTACTGAAAACCAGGTCACCAGAAACAAACCCTTTTGAGGGATTCACTCCCTCAGAATTGCATGCAAAGGGAGAATACCCAGGGTTCACCTTCAGTTGCTGGGAACCAACCCGTAATTTTGAGCAAACAGAAATATCTGAAGAGCTCCGAGGAAGAAGTACTATATCAGATCCTTTACCAAGATCATGAAGAAAGTTATTGTTCTGTAACACATCCTGGACAAATAGTTCTTTAATTACAGTTTCCCCTTCACTTTTCCTCTTATCTCTAAGCCGAGAACTCCGTGGTTCAGCACTGATGCCCCCAGGAATTCTGCATGAGCATATCAAATTAGTTCTCACGAAAGAAAACCAAGAAGTATTAATTTCTCTTACAAAAACATTTAATCATAACTTAAGCATATGCATAAGTTTATATATAGAATGGTCAACCGGAAACTTTCTAACGTCTTGTAAGAAATATCATTTTCTAACCGTATTTGCTTAAAACCTGCATCAAGCTCCTATAATGAGATTGTACAATTAGAGGAAATGAAAGAAATATTTCTTTCAAGATTTTGGCTTCAGGGGAAGGACAGACCTTGAACACAATGCCAGGGCAAGATCATAAAGTAACTGGAAATGTGAAACCATGGGAGGGTAATTTATTGACGCCCTCCTAATAGCAGCATCTTTTGCAACCCTCAACCATTCAGGTGTTGCAATGTTTGCTGCCTCCCCACAATTAAATCCTACACAGCACATTATCAAAAGGATTATAGCCAATTCAAATATTAAAATAAATGGAAATCACCATTATCCCCACAAAATGGAGCTCATAGTAACATTCTTAAAAGGTTAAGTGTCCCACCATGACTAAATCCAGTGTGATAAGCTCTTGGAAATGTGACAACAAATTCTCCAGCATTTTGCACTAACCTATAAGCAATTGAGAAAAGAAAACCATGAAAACGCTTCATAAAGGATTAATCAAGCATCAGTTCAGAGCTAGCAGCATCGCCAACATCAAAATGGGTAGAATAAGTTTGTAGGCTTTTTCCGGCAAGAAATTACTAGTTCCAATAGCGATTTAGCATAGGAGAGGCATTACAAGATATTGAAGGGTATAAATAAAACATATTACCTGCAGCATGGAACCCCTGCACTAATAAACACTTCAGGCGACATCACTGTGGTTTTCTCACCAAGCACAGCAAAAGTAACTGATTGAATAAAAAAACAAGATCCTCGTAAGTCTAATAGTAATATGGTGATGCGTTTATGAGCACAAAGCCAAGCACCATTCTCTCAAAATACTGATACTAATTCCTCTCAGTGAGCCAAAAGGACTTCAGCAATACCTTTAATTCTCCATACATTTCCAAAATAAACACAATGAACCAAAGGTGAACAAAAATGATGAAAAGGAATAAGAAGACTATGAAAAGGGGGAAAATTAGAAAACGAAAACAATGAAGAACTGAGAGTAACATACCCAAGGAACAGGGGTAAAAGGCCATGTTTAGGAGCTTGATTGACAGACTAATGGGAAAAGGAGAACGGCATTTCCTAGAAGAAGCAATCTACTCAAGCAAGGGGAGGACTTTAAAAATCACCGAGTGGAAGTTCTTTAATTTGAGTCCAGTTATTAACTTCCAAAATCAGTAAATCAATATGATTAAATTAACTACTAAAATCCTTAAATTAGTCAATTTTATTAAGTGAGAGATGAGGACCCCTATCTAAAAAGTTAGCTACTGAAGTGGAAGAACCAACTTCAGTTCTCATAAAGCAACTCATACTACTCAATTTAGGACTAGGCTTCTCATATTACTCAGTCTCCATCAGTTGGTCACCCTTAGAAAACCAATGTCCTGACATTCAGGCTTTATGACAAATCACTTAGCTAGTAGCTTTTTCTAGATTCCTCGACCACCAGCTCTAACACTATTGGCGGGCACCCACTCAATATGGGAAACCTCCCCTACAACATCACCACCTGTATGTTTGGAAGAATCAGAGAATATTGATTAAAGCATATTAACCCCGAACTCACTAGCTACAAAGTACTCACCGGAGACTTATACCCTAAACCTTACCTTCCATATTCATCAATATGTCTAAAACGCTGGCAAAAAGAGCAACGTTCAAATATGAGAGCAGAAAACGCATACAAGAGCAAGTAAATATTTATTCAACCATCATTGCACACATATATCGCCTATACATGCCAGCAAAGTTTACAAGTGCATTTCATGATGTTCCCCTGTGGAGATAACTAACATGGCGAATGTGAAAATTGTATAGTACTTTATATAATAATATGGGAGCAACACGCGAAAATAGTGCCGAATAAAATTTTCAGTTCACATTAAACAGAACCGACAAACAGGGATGTTTGCTCTGATTTAGCGCCACCTTAAGTTACTTACCAAGAGGATTTATTTCTCCTCCATATCCATGAATTCTGACCACTTCCTCAAATGCGACAGCTGCATCCCGTGGCACGCCATACCACGTCTTGCCTGCCCCCATGTGAAGGTAATTCAAGCTATGCAGGTCATGATCCTCTACATGCCAAGCAAACCAGCTGAACAGCATAGCTACGTACACCATCGGTGATGTAACACCTGGAATCTCCTCCTTCATAAACTTCAACAGAGAGCCATTTGCCCGTGACACCCCCCTCATGTTCCATGCAGTCTCACCAAGAGTCATTCCCTCCCCTGCCTCTCTATATTTTCTCCCACTTACGGGAACAAAAGCCGAACCAGGCATATCATTTGCGTACTCCACCGAAAAGGGTTTGTCCACTGTCGCCTTCCAATAAAGTGTTTCTATCTCCAAAGGCGAGAGCCCACCTTTCTTAGTCCATTTCTTCAGATAATTCTTCTCAAAAGCCTTGGCCTTCGCTTCAAATTCCTGGAACGTGTAGTATTCCCCACTCTGCCACACAGGACGTTGCACGGGCCGCTGCTTCCGAGGGCAGAACCCGATCTGCTGCTGCCTTGTGGTGAATGTAGGCTGGGATTTCGAATTAGAAGAGTCAGAAGAAGCAGCTCGTGCCGCCAACGAGCGATTAAGATTCGCAATTGCTGTCTTTTTCGAAGAAGGAGGCACGGGGGGGACAATTTTGCAGATTCCATACTTGGAAGCTTCCTTCTCGATCTTAAAAATGTATGAAATCGGATCTTGGAACTCAGCCAAGCTAGGGCGGTACTCTGGAGCCAGAGGAAGAGATTTTAGCCATGAAAATACCTCTGAGTTTGGCTCTGGTGCCAGAGCTGCCGAACCCACCATTATTATTACTAGCTGAAAATTGGGTGAAGGAGATTCGGGTTTCTCATTGCACACTCAGAGGAAAGAGAAAACCCAAGCTGTTCAGATTCCATGCTCCATCTTCCTCTTTTTCTCTTTGCCTTTTGGATTAATTTACTATCTCTCCTTTTTATCTTCCTCTGTTTCCTCTGTTTCCAGAGGAAGGAAAGAAGAAATGGTGAAATAAAAAATAGAAAGCAGATTTAGGGACAGAGCAAGTGAAGAACGAAGTAGACATGTGAGTGGGGGTTTTATTCTGGGTTTGGGAGTGCTTCGTAAAGATGCCATTTCCTTTCCTTTTATTTACGGAAATGCCACTTGTCTTTTTTCTCTTACTTTGTTTATTTTTCTATATTTGAGGATAAATATGAAAATAATTTGGCGAACCGACCCGATTACGCCTTTTTCAGTTTTTCTTGCAGTCTTGCACTCTTGCTCTTTCTGCCGATTGCACAACGCCCATCGCCATAGCCTTTATGTCTTCCCCTTCTCTCTTTTTTTTTTTTTTTAAAGCAAAATGTATTAATTTATTTGTGGTTGTAAGTTTAAATTTTTTTTTTCAAAAAATATAGTGGGTGTGTGAGTGATGCGGGAAAAAAAAAAGAAATAGTTGGACTATTGATCTCATATTTTGCATAAAATGATATTATTTCTTGTCTTTAATTTAATTTATCTTTTAATTTTACAATATTTTTTAAATTTTACAATTAAATTTGTTTCATGCACAATTTTGTTAATCAGTTAGACTACAGTGGTTTCTTTGACTCAACGAGGATCTGGTACGGGATTGTTCGAGTCAAAGACGACCAACCACTTGACGACACATCAGCAGCAAGCTTACACACGTGTAGTGATATGATTGGAAAGGCCTCAATCGGACCAATAAAGATTAAAGGCTGGCGTAACACAACCATCGCATGAAATAATTGTGTGCGGACAATATTTTAATCATGCGAATGAACCCAGCGACCATTAACGGATAAACGGACCACAGATTAACCGTCAACATTTCTTCTTGGGGTGGGATTTGAGGGGGGGGGGGAATGGCATTCCTCTTGCGCTATATACTTATAAGGTAGATGGAGAATTAAATTAATTTTTTTAACATATGTATAAGATAGAGAGAGAAATTATTCATATAATTTTATAATTTTACTATTTATTTATTATAGTGTTAACTGTTTTTATGAGTTGTAATACATATTAAATAGGAATAAAATTGAAAAGTTATTAAATTTTAAATGAAAATTAATAAAATTTAATTTTTTTTATATGTGTGAAACATGTTAAAAATAACTTATAAATAAAATCAGAAGAGTACAATACTTCTACTCTTAAAAGCTGCTCTCTCTTGTCTATAATATAAAATGCTGCTTAAAAACAATTGTGTCTAAGTTATAAGACATTTTCAAGATAATTAATGTGAATATTATGCTTTTACCCCTATTAAATATAAGAAAGAGAAGAAAGAGATGAAAGATAATAAAAGTATACTCCATCTAGTTCTATTTATAAGCTTTAGATTTATGATGTGGTGTGATCCATTTTATAAGTTTTAATTTAAGTTTATCTTAATGTTAAATGTATTTTTTTAATTTTATCCTTAATTATTTATTCTCCCTCTTTTACATACTCTTTTTAATCACATTTTCTCTCACATTCTTTTTTTTATCATTTTTCTTGTTTATTACAAAGGCAAATTTGAAAACAAAAATATATTTTTAACCTATTTATTGTTTTTAACTCATTTTAAATTATTATTTGTTATCAGTGAATTAATTATTTAAAACTCATAATAAAAACAAAAGAGTAACATTAAAGGCAAATTTATCATTTTTATGGGTAAAATAAAAAAAAAGCTATTATTTTAAGACAAATTTAATGACTAAATTTCTATTTATTGGTATGTGAAAAAAGTTAATCAACTTTTTATATTATGGACCAATAGAGTACTTAACTAATTTGAGTGGGTAAAAAAAATTAATTAAGTTATTCCTCTAGTCCTATTTATATGATAGAGAGAGAAGAAAGTCTTTTTTTCTATCTATAGAGTAGAAAGAGAAACTTTTCATATGATTATATAATTTTACCTTTCATTTATTATTGTATTAACTTCATTTTCATGAGGTATAATGTATATTAAGTGGAGATAAGATTGGAAGGTTCGAAGTCCTTAAATTTTAAATGAAAGTTACTAAAGTTTAATATTTTTCTTGGTCTATGTAATACATATTAGAAGTGACTTATGAATAGGACTAGAGGAGTAATTCTTTGTAATAAATACGATTTAATTTTTCCAAAATACCTCTTGTAATCATGACTATTCGATGGAAGTCCTATTAATATGTGTAATCAATAGGAATACTTTAAAAAATGGATTATAATTTTAGGAAATAAGGTGAATTTATATTTTATATTTAAAATCAAATCTAACCTCCTAATTAGATTTTATACTAAAGACCAGAGGTAATAATTAACCTCCTTCTATGTAGAATGCATGATACTTAAGTTAAAATGTGGATTGTAAAGGGCAAGTCGCCTAAAGGCTTATTTAAAATGACATATAAAAAAAATTTTAATTGTGATTTATAGAATATAAAATAAGTATATGAGAGAAATTTTATCTTAACTTATCTAAAATATGTTCATAAATTATTTTTCTTGTAATCCCAGATAATGCCTAAATAGTAGCATTACTTATCAGGTTTGAATAAAAGCTCAAGTTTAAGGAATGTTTAGATGAAAAATAAATCATGGTGTTTAAATTTTGACGTATCTATGTGCACATGTGTTTAAACTAGCTCAAATAAAAATAAAGTTAAAAATGCGAATTATTAAATTTAATAATAAATTAAGAGAAGTCAAAACTCAAGTTCTAATTTTGAGTTAAAATATGGTGTCCCGCATCAGATAAAATTAAGCTTAAAAAAATATATATGGTAAATTAAAAAGAAAGAAAATTAGTATTAAATCCGTAAAAATAGCACAAAATTTGACAAGTTAAATTTTCATTTTTTTCATTATAAAAAAAGGAATAATGTTTGCAAACTAATGTTTAAAAAATTTACAAATCAAGAAATATTAGTGTCAAATATCTAAACGTAAAAGAACTGGAAATTTATATTTATATTTTTATTAAAAGATTCAATATAATGTTTTCTTATCTGCACCTCTCTTTTTTTCTTCAATTCCCTTGATTTGATACTAATCCCTCCTTTATTTGTAACTTTTTATGTGATTTTACAACTCCCATAATAAGGGTATTTTAGTATATTCTCTATTTGATTCAAATCATTGAAGCACCTTTATTATTTCGCTGTAGTTTTTTGCTACTTAAAACTTTAAACCAAGTTTTATTAGTTTAAATTTATTTATTGATTATATATGATTTCTCAAGTTATTAATTTTTTTTTTCAAAATATCAAATATTAATAAATAAAAAAGGGAATTATCTCATTTAATCAACCAAAAGAAGTCATTATACCTTAGTTCAGATCAATTTTTTTAAATAAAAAAATCGACTTTCAAATATGTATACTTTGCTACAATTCACTCCGTTGTTTATCAATTCGAAAACTTCACAAATATTTTGTTTTAAAATCATCAGCCACTAGCTTTCGCACTAAATAAAGAGCATATAAATAGAATGAGGGACATTCGTCCAAAAAGTAGATGTTGAAATGAAAGAACCAATGTGGTCAAATCCCCTATAGTGGCATAACTCGATGAGGAACTTCAACAACACTAATTTAATTTTATTATTTTTGCCAATTTTATGATTGTACTGTAAGCAATAAATAATAAAAATTGCATCTGGCCGTGGCTTAAATGTTGATGGCTCTTCCAATACCAGCGGGCCAATCGAGATTTATTTGAAATTTATGGCACTTGGGAGTAAATAGCTTTGGATTTTAGGTTATAAGGAAAAATCACAAAAAACCCACAAAGATTAAGAAATTGCAAATCAAATACTTTGTCAAAACTTTGCTTTTATGTGCCATTTAATTATTGTCAAAATCTATATACCAATCATATAAGACTCTTGATTTACAATTTTGGAATTTCTATGTTTTTTTTTTTTTGCGAATTTTCCTAAATATAATAACGTCATTCAGTTTTTTGCTCATCAGACACTCACAAAGCACTAGGAGATAATACAATAGGATTATTAACTATACCTAAATCTTACGTACATACAAAAAACACAAAAAGTATTTGCAATGGAACATGTAAGACATATTTCGAAAGAATCATAAAATGTGATAAAATTCAATTATTTCAATCAAGTCTCCCTTTCAACCCCGTCTGAAATTTTTGAGACATCATAAAAAAAATTTATACTGCATGTAGCCTTTTTTATAAAAAAAATCAATTATATGAAATAAGAAGATTATACAACTAAAGTGGGTAAATTAGAGTCCAAGAAATAGGAAAATAATAAAACATCACTTATATAGGGAGTGACTGAAAAAAAATAAAAAAATAAAAAGCGAATAATATTCTTTGTCAAGGTGCCACTGAAATTTAAATGAACAAGGAGACCATTAAGCAAATCTCCTTGCACGTGGTTCAGAGGCACAGAAAATCCTGGGGGGCAATTTAGGTCCAATCCCGCATGTAAACTTCTTTTTTTTTTTTTTTTAATTTGTTTGTTAAATGCATTTAACTATTTACAACTATATGTATATAGACAAACATCTGTGATAACGACTCATATATAAAGAACTAAATAAAGAGCATATTGACCACAACACAACTTTTTTTTTTTTGGGGCCAATGACAAGAAATATTGGGTAAGCTATTTTGTCTTGACAGGTGGCCTCCAACTTTAGCCACGAAAACGACCCCATCCTAAACTTTCAACTATAAATAAAACCACAAGAAACAATACTAAATTTTTTTTTTGGTGAAAAAAATTTTAGGAAAAAGGTTAGGTTCACCCACGATCCAAGGACAGGGCAACTAACGCTTGACCCCAGCCCTACCCAGCGTCGTAGCTTAAATTGGAACAGTATTTGCACTCGTTGTTTACAGGCTAAAGCCTTGGCTTCAAAGATGTCTCTCTCAGCGCCGCGACGTGCTCCAGGGTCGAACCCGCTCTCTTAGTGAGCGTGTCCAACCCCTTCACCTACTGAACCCACGGACGAGGGGCAGAGACAATACTAAATTTTTATTAGCTAAAATGACCACAAATTTTAATATCATAACAAGCACAAAAAAAAAAAAAAAAAACCATCTAGGGTACATCACGGGCATCACATTCTTCAGCATGAAGGAAGATGAAGCAAGATCAGTCAAGAATAGGATTCAAGTTTCAAATGTGTGTTATTAATTTTAAAAAAGAAATTCACATTAATCAGAGACTAACACATTATATAGTTTTCCCATCAATGTTTGGTCTCCCCACCCCCAACAAAACCCACCTAAAGTAAATGGCCTTTGAAGGAAAAATCATAAATGCAGTCAGATCATTATCAGCAGGTTTCGGCAATGTAAAGCAACTAATCCATACTCTAATCGTTATTTTTAAGCATTGTAATGATCCGACACAGAGAAGCATAATGAAGAATGGCATTTCATTGAATAAAATAGTCAGGGTCCAGCCACAAAGGACTTAGACAGAAAAAGCAAAACTCAATTTAAAAACTAGCCAAGTTTTTTTTTTTTTTTCCTCGGTTTAAGTTGGATCCACATCTGGGGACCTGGGGCTTGGGGAGAGCTCTAGGGTAACAGGGCAATGATCACTTCCAACGAAACCTGAAGACATGACATGAGCAAAATCACTTATTTACATGCATAACTCAAGAAGCTTAGGAGTTTTTTTTTTGGGAGGGGGTGGGTGTTAAGAAACTCACCGTCTAACTCTATCCCTTGTCCACGCATTTCACATGCAACAATCCTGTCCTTTAGCTTCTCTGAAACTATGAAATAATCTATTCTCATCCTTTTCCCACGATACCTATTAAAGAAACAAATATCAGGACTAAAGCAGGAGATGCTGATTAAAAATTCTCGTATCGTAAATTTTCAACTCACGGCAAATCACTTGCAGAGATGTATTTCCCTAAAAACAAAGGGGAGAAAACAATGACCAGGAGAAAACAGGGCCTTTTCATATTCTGACGCATTGCTTCAACGGTTGAACATAATGTTTATTCAGGTTTAATTTTGATAACCAAATTTTCGATTGTAATTACGAAGAAATAGTAATCTTACTTTCCAACTGGATTTCCAGACCATGAGAAACCCCGCTCCATGTCCTTTTCTTTGTGCAGAAATCTATAGGCGTCCACCAGTTTCCCCCTGAAGCATGCTTCAAAATCTCAGCTATTACTTTTGAAAAAAATAAACAATAATGTTAAGTTAAAAACAAACGAACAAAAGAAGCTGTTGCAAAGGTTTTTTTTTTTGGGGGGGGGTGTTTGTTATTATCCGCAGAAATAAGTCACCTAGTACATGACTTGAGTCTCATGGCAGAAGATTGGGATCTTATGTAGGTTCTCCAGTGAGATTAGTATCATTTCTTCACATGCCATAAATGAAAGGGGACATGGATACCTTGGAGAGTTGTGACAGCCAACATGGCTGAGAAAGCTACCAAGATTGGGGCAAAAAAGGAGCTACCTAGGAGGGTTGCAACTTAAAAGATAATAGGGTAAGCTGTCTAGAATGGAGCCACTATGGGGATCAGCTGTGAAGGGCTTCACGGTTAGGACCAATTGCAAGGCATAAGACTCGAATCCCACATTGGAAGTAGGAAATTCAGATGCAGGGTTTCTACAGGCCTTGTGATCTCAAACCTCATGAGGTAGCTTTTGGAATATGGCCATCCTAAACATTCTTAACACCATTTTATTTTCATTGGATCTCCATGTTTAACTATCCAAGTTCAACTGTTCACCTATGTAACATGGGCTTGGTGTGATTCCATATGCATTCTTATGAGAAACAGCTCATTGAAATGAACTGTTTAAGAATTATTTCTAGTTGCTAGATGAGAGTTAGTCCCATTGCTAGAGGAATCAATAGTAATTAAGTTTTAAATTCAAGCATTTTCGATACCTTTTTATCTGAGAATCATTTTTCAAACATTATCCTCAATTCTATAAAGGAACATATTGATATACTTTTAACCTTAACAGGGTCTAAAATAATTGGTACTATATGAATCCAAAAGAACTTATCATAAAGATATAAGGCTACCAGCAACAGACAAAAGAAGGCAGCAAGCCATCCACATCAAGTTTTAAGTGTCGGTAGAAGATGATAGGCCAGGAAATGTTGAATTCCGGACCAATGTATGCCTAAGAACAAAATCAGGTGATGGGGAGCCCCTCCTCTCTCTCTCACACACAAAGACACACAAAGCAGAGAGAGAGAGAGAGAGAGAGAGAGAGAGAGAGAGCAAAGGGTTGTGAGATAGAATGGAGGAAAAGACATCTTCAATAACACTTAAATTTGCCAAAATAAACAAAAAGGCAATCCTCTTCAATCAAAGAACAGCAGATATCTTTGATGAGATCACTCACTCTCGTAAGATAGTAGCAAATCGCTTTCTTTCAGACAAGGTAAATCCAGGCTGCCCACAATCCTGCATAGAGGCCATATCATCAGATGATTAATCACCATCCATAAAAGAGAGAATTCTAATACACTATTTGATGTCAAAAAGGCCAAAATTGAAAAGATGCAAGAGCCAATTATCACAATTAGAAGTTGACAAGAAAACTCATTACTCGAATAGTGACCAAGTCAAAAGAGCAGACATGAGGTGAGCGAATAATCTTTTCACCCCTTAGAGTTAAATAAGGGTACATTGTTTGTAAGATAAAGATTCTGCTCCTACAAAGCAATACTTAGATAATGCTCAAATTTCAAGGAAAAATCTAGTTTTTCCCAAGGTGTGAAGTATTCATACAAAATGCATTGGCTCAAATTGATGTCTCAATCTAAAACATCAATACATTTTTTATTCTTTAGTTTCAATCATCAAATATAATATGACAGTAATTTTGAATTAGAAGAGATAAATCTACGCCACAGAGCTCTGAGAGTGAACTGCTTAGACCTCTTTATTTGGCGGAACATAGCCATTTTGTTTTGCTGCACTAAAAAATTCTGGATGACTCACATCAATCTCTTCATGGCTGCAGACAATGAATTAATGAGAGGGGAGAAGAGAAGGGAAATAAAGAAATCTGCTATTTAAAAGTGTGATGATACACTAAAACGACAGAGAATAACCCAGATCAAACAACTCATATAATCGCATAAAATAGGCCTCCAAATAAGATAGCTGCATCAGATAAGACGAAAAAATATTCCTTTGTTTGTTTCAATAAAATATATAGCATGCTCATGACCAAGAGAAAAAATTACATGGCTTTTGTGTCGGGAGGAACTAATTATATCTAAAAGAGCATTAAAAGCCAAATGTTGGCACACGGACAAGTTAATAAAATGTATTCAGTTCCCCCAAATTAAATTTAAGACATGGAAAAACTCTTCACACTTAGATGTCCACCATGTTCATGGAATGAATGTTCAAACTGAGAGAGAAGAAAGAAAGAAAATGTGCAACCAACAGCTAAACTCAGACCAATGCAAACAGAATTCTACAGCTATACGAAAAGGATAGATTAATTGCTACTAGACATCAAAACCCAATATGAGAAGCTGGAATAATGAAAAATAGAGATTGCCTACCTGACATTGAGATCTCCACACCATATTAAAGGCTTATCAGAATACTGAGTAACAAATTCCAGAATCCTTTTGTCCCATTTTCTTCTCCTTTGAAATGAGTTCTCCTCCTCTTTCCATCCATTGTTTGGTGCATAAGTGTTCAATATCCGGAGGGTCTCAAATTCAGCCAAGATTACCCGGCCATCTGGTTCATGCTTTGAAGCTAACCAACGCACACAAAAGTATCATGCTATAAGCAGTAAAGAAAAGCACATATCCCAAATTCCATCATAATAGTTGGAAATATATGGCAGTAAATACATCAAATCTATTTTTTTAATATAGGAAACAATCATTTCAAATCATTTTTAAAAATCAGGTTGAATTTCTCACTCTGAATGACAAGTGATAAAATTGTCAAAAGACAAAAGATTGTTAGAACCAAATTACTATAATAATATGGCCATGACAAATTATATCCATACTGAAAAAAAATGAAGGAAATACCTTTTCTATCAAGATTGAAAAAGACATTTTTTGGCTTGAAGCACTTTTTCACAAGGAGTGCTGTCCCTGCATACTTTGAGTCTGCAAGAGACCACCATATACGATAGTTTCCAAAAGGCAGACTAGAAAGTGCACGCATTAATATCTGCAATGTTTGAGCAAATTGGTGTTCTAGAACATTAGAAAGTAATGCCACGAATACATTGACAGAATATTATATTAGAATATTGCGTTACACATATTCTGCAGTATAAATGATGCTCATGCGTGGTATTACATACATTTTTGTAAGAAAACTAATCATGAATATTAACGAAGAAATTTTGCTTTACTATAACTACAAGCGACCAATTGATCTTCAACTTCAACCAAAAAACATTGAGTATGAGTATCCTCTTTGCAGGATATCATAGAGACAAAATGTTAGGAACAAATAAATGCACTGGAAAGAACTGCTTAACATTCTCACTGAAGTGAAAGAAGCAACAAATATGACCAGAGTCCCCAAATAAAACTATTCATGTATACAGAAGAAATAAGAGGCTCCAGTTACAACTATGGCAATGAGGTTCAACTTTAATTCATTAAGTTTCAACACTTGCATAGATCAACTGCGGACATTTACTATAATGCTCCATGTACAGTCAAATTCACATAAGAACTAAGACATGCTCTGATGCAGGACAAAGGATGGAAATACCATTCATCATAGTGGTGAAAATCAATTAGAAATGGGAGAATTGAGAATAAAACTTGAGAGAAGGGGGAAAAAGAAATTCATCGGAGTCTTTCCTGATATTTCATCATTGATCAATCCTACCAGTTATTTACCTACCAAGACTAACCTGAATAAATTAGTAGGTCAATAAGAACAACATATACTGATATCAATCAAAAACTTACATAATAATTCTTACACATAATTAGGCACAAAAAGACATATTTTATAGGCATAATTTGCAGCAACATAACCTGCTTTTCTTCCCTGGAGGAGCTTGTATCATCTTTCAGTTGTCCTGGATTTTTTGGAGCACTCTTTGAACCAGCAGCAGGCATCCTCACTTCCTAATGATAAACTGCTTTCAGAAAACTCTTATATGATGGTTACTAAGTTTAGAAGCATAAATATGATGTTCAACGAAAACAGAGCAAGATCTTGCATATTTATGAGGGGCGATGACCGCCGGTAAATCGACTGGAAGCTAGCATCTGCTGGATCATTAAACAACATACCAAAGCAGGACCACTTTGATGCTTGAGAGTACTTACAATAAAGTCGTCAACTTTCAAAAAACAGACATCTATTACATTTAACCAAAATGCATTAATGTTTTTAGCACCGAACATAAGAGATCACAGACTTGTTGCTGATCCAGAAGCTAAAATACTTATTTTCCTGCTGAATAACAAAGGCAATGACAATCATCATCATCATTATTTTTTTTTTTTTTTGGAGCTCTAGACATAACAAGGGGAAATTTTCAATATCCCGCATACGATGAGTGATAGAGAAAGAGCCACCTGTATTGCAATGACATCAGGGTCAAAGCTAGTGACTAACTTGGTGAATTCGGGCCAATTGTTCTTCACTCGAAGTAAAAGGCTGTTAGCATTCCAAGTCAAGAACTTTGATGGCTCTTCCTTCTCCTCCCCAAATGTTTCTGTACTTTCACCATCTTCTCCTGAAAACGAGAGGGAGGGCTTCTTCGAAGACCCATCCTTCTGCACTGGTTGAAAGAATCGCTTCATACTCTCTCGTCTTCACAGTGACTGTGAGACAGTGTATGCGGTAGCTCCTCAATAAATAGTTGGAGCATTACAATGAGATAAAAAATAAATAACTTATTATAAAACAAATTTAAGAAGTTTTCTGTCGCTGCTTAAAATATTATTTAGATCTTTTAGTAATTATTTTTTTTAGACGTTGATTATTATTCTTCCTTAAATAATTTCCGCTTCTGTTTCTGTTTCTCGTAGAATCCCCTACATTGTTTATTATTTTCAGGTCACATTTCATCTTTTTAGGTTATATTTGGGTCGCTGTAAACGACAGGATTTCCACCGTCGAGGTCAAGTTTCCTGAACACCCCCCCCCAACAAAAAAAAAACCTCTAAATGGTGAAAAAACTTTGCGGTTTCTGAAGTTACTTTGGTGTGCCTTCTGCCCGCGGACATAATTAACAATTTACTTTCTGTATCAGGGTTTTATGCATTTTTTGAGCCCAGAAAATCTCATGTTTTTTGATATTTCGATGACAGGACTATTTACTTGGGAAAATTCTAAAAAAAACCTTGAAGTTGTCATTTTCTAATTTAACCTCCTAAGAGTTGAAAATAACAGAAAAGGAAATGATGTCTAGTCTAATATTTTAACACATTTGTACTAGATTTGAACCAAACAAAAAAGCTATTAAACTTATCGTCACCAACAAGGTACTGAAAATTAGACCGGCAATTGAACAGGTTAAGATAATGGGTAAAGGATTAGTGGATTAGATCGGAGTCAAACCAAGAATCAAATCGATGAGAAATAAAAAAAATTTAAATTTTCACTAAGAACTATATATCAATTTAATATCTTGAATCACTAGTAGAATAATCACATCCTTATAATTTCTTATAATATCATACTACTAAAATCACTAAATACTCATCCCAACAAAATATCAAAATAGATATATGATAACAAAATATTCTTCTTTATAATTATTCAATCACTAAGTCCTAATTATCAACAACTTTTTAAAAAAATCATCAAAATATTTAAAAAAAAAAAAAAAAAAGAGGTCCTGGGTTAACCCACCAAACCAAGTGAGTTACCCAGGTCATTACCAGGTCGCACCAGTTCAGTGGGGGTCACATTAGCTCAAAGTGACCCTGGTTCATAGGCTCAATCGGACTGGTTTCCTGGCCAGTTCACCTGTTTCAGGTTCGAACTGATCAATACAATCCAGTTTTTAATACCATGATTACTAATATATCTGTCGTTATTGGCTGTTCAACACTTTTCATTTTCAGTTCACAACTTATTAATAAATAACTTGTTATTATTAATACATTTCTTATTATTTATTGTTCAACACTTATCATACCAATTCAGAACTTGTTAATAAACTTTTTGATATGTATGCATTTGAGTCATTTAACTATATTTATAAAATACTAGATTAGACACCACTTACTTCTCTATTGTCTTCAACTCTTGGGTATCTAATTTAGAATATTAAATTTTTCAACTTCTTTATTTGCCATTTCCCTATTTACTTTTTGTTTTTGAGATTGAATAAAAAATTCAATAATGACACCATCAATTCTTTTTTTTTTTTGGGGGCCAACAATGAGACCAACAATTCATATATTTGCTTTTATTGAAATCCTCTTCCAAACCATTATTCAATACATATGTTAAATAATTTATTTATAAAACAAAAAAAAATCCTAATTCTTCTATTTAAAAAATATGACGATACATTCCGTACAAGCACATATATTCTGTCACGAATTTGTTTATTTTCCCGGGTAAATGTCACGTAAGTTAGATTAAAAATATTGATTGAACGGATTCCAAATTTCAGATGCGAATCACTTATTTTTCAAAAGATCAACAGTAATTATAATGAGATTAAAGTGAAATAATATTTGTTTTTACGTGTTGAATACTAACCTAAACTGGTACCTGGGTGGCCGTGTCTAAAGCCTTTTATGAATCACACACATGCCATCCACGAAAGTAACCATTGGTTATTTTTGAAGAGTCAACCAAAAAAAATGGAGTAGCCATCATTTTGCCGCGGGCGCGCACACAGGAACACTTGTACGATGATTAAATGCAAGATCTTAAGAAACATGGAAACCTCTTTATACAGTGCATCATGAGCTCATCATTTCTGACTTAAGTGTTGACATGAAAAGGTAATATGAATAGGCATAATGGAATTGACAATAGCAATAATAGTGAAGGATGCAAAATACTAGTCCTTTGGCAATTTTGTTAGCTCACATACTGCTTCTCAAGGAGACTCCCGCAGAATGCCAAGTCAAATCGCTCCTCAGGAGGGTCCCCAATGAAGTCAAAGACAGCATCAGCGTTTAAGAAATCTTCATCTGCCGTGTAGCTGCACTCACAATGTATTCAATGTGATAAAGATATTATGAGGAAAAGAGTTCGGGAAAGCTGGGAAAAAATCTCTTACTAGAAATTTTATTGGTAAGAAAGACCTGATAAATTTGTAATATCAGTATTCTGCAAATTTTGTAACAATAAAATTTATGCCAAGGGTCTTCTCCCCAGTTTCCCTAAAAATTTTCATGAAATGTGCAATGCCTGACAACGTAGAAATTTAAAAAACTGTAAACACAGTTGCTTCTAGTATAACAATGAAATACTAATTTACCCGCTTTTTGTTACTATACACTTCATCCCTGCTGCTTTGGCAGCTGCTAGGCCTATGGCACTGTCCTCCACCACAACACATCTGAGGAAAATAAATGACATTTTACATTACGTGTGACAAACCGATATAAAAGAAGCTAGTATAAGGTAATAAGTTGTTGGGGATGTTTTGGGGTCTTGCAACTCAAATGACACCAAACACTTCCTTTAAGGCTTTTTTAAGTGTGAAGTTGCGAGTTCAAACCCTCTATGGAGGGTATAATGAGGCCATGAGTTATGACTGAAAAAACAAGTTGTTGGGGTTGCATAAGGAATGACTCGAAAAAGTGAAAGGTTCAACAAAGATTATTTGGATCCCACTCGTAAACATCAATTTCGTTTAGTTTTTGCAATTGCAAATGAATTAACTGGTACGAGAAGCATCTGTAGTGTCTTAACCTTACCAAAATATGTAGAATTGAATGAAATCTCATGCGGATAATAAACTAACAAATTAAGCAGAAGTTGTCACTTATGCATTCCTATGAGATACCTCGAAGATTCAACACCCAAAGTGCTGGCTGCTAATAGATAGATGGCCTGCCAAAAAGAACCACATGCAATTAGCTTCTGAGAATATCCCATATTGTACATCCAATAATTCAGGAAAATAATGCACAGCATAACGCAGGAACATAGCAACGGGTTGGCATAATAGAGAAATTGTATCAGATAAAGTAACTGAATAATCCGAAACTGTATTATAGAGATACGTAGTACTCATGCTTGTGGCACGTTGCATTTAAGAACCCCAAGTTTCACTATCCATTCACTTCTAATTAAATGGAAGTTGGATTTTATATGTTTACATCCTATGCCACCACTGTCTTAATCAAAATTAAGAGAATGAAAACCGTACAGGATCAGGCTTTTTGCGAGGAACCACATCTCCTGCAAAAATCTTGATTTTTTCTGCTCTTTCAGGACCCAGCAAGTTTGATACTATTGCAGAGACCTAAAATTAACAAACAGATTAGTTCTCAGAAGAGTGGCAATCAATAAATAATTTGAAAATACTGTAATATGATATGCAGATCCAATCAGTGGTATCATATAGTTCCCTCAATAATTAATGTAAACAATTGGAAGATTATAAATTATTGATCCTAGTGTAAAAGTTCTTCATAACTGTATTCTATGTATGGTAGCTGAAAACAAAATCTGTTAGACCCTGAGCCACGTAAGAAGGATTAATGGACCAGCATTCCCTTCAGTCATAAAGGATTTATCATATAAGAGATTTGGACCTGATTATGCATACCGCCTTCTCATTGGAAGTGCTGCAAACAGCTACATTGACTCCTTGAGATAAAGCCTGATCAATCAACCTGTATGTTTGATAAAAGAAACAAACAATAAGATACGACAAAGATTAAATTTTTTTCATGATTATAAATTGAGGACATCTTTGTCTTGTAAATAAAACATGAAAATATACCACTCAAACAGTAGTGACTGGTTTTATGAGCAATCTTAGGCTGAAGAGAACCAACCATAAAGAAATAAGTCACAGAAGAGAACTAACTTCGCAACACCCGGACGCAGAGGCAGCAATCTTTTCTCGATAAGGGCCATGAACAGTTCTGTCTTCCTTTTATGGAGAGAAGCTATAAAAAATTTTCTTTCTTCTTCGCTGCTTGGAGCTTTCGCTGGCCAACCTGTCTGGTTAAAGTATGCTGTCATCCTACAAAGAACAGAACCAACAACTTCTGTTTCAGTTATCCATGTCAGCCGCTAAACTCACTAATGGCAGTGACCTATACAGAGATGGAGGCGATAGGTGCTATCACTTCTATTGGAATAATCCGAGTGAAAAGACAAAGTATGGATCTCTTTCTTTGCTTTTGCTTTTTGTTTTTAAATTTTAAAGAAGCATACCTTTCTTTTCCACCTCCAATTTTGAGCAGCTCCCCATACAAGTCCACATCCCAGGTAACGCCTAGTTCCCTCTGTGTCGCCAATTGAATTAGCACAAGTAATTCACATGATTAGGCCCGGCCCAACTTCCAACTTATTGTCAAAGATGAAACAGAGCATGTATCTCTTTCACCGTATTATCAACCACAATAATTTCACATATAAGTCTTCCAATCAAGAATTAAGTTCTTTGGAAGAAGACCCAGTGCATCTTAGAAGTCTTAACATGCCAACAAATGGGCTAAAACAAATGAATTAACTTATCCTTCTTAGTTTACCGGAGTTTCTGTGATCCTATAAATTGAAACGCCCCTCAGACTTAACATTATGAAAGTAGCAATGAATGAAAAATATCATTCTCTCTTAGCTTAATCACTGCGCTACCGCAGAGGATCAATATACCGAAACCCATTGGAAATACAAATGAGTTGTCATTTTTGAGGCTAGTGGTACATTGACTAAACCATGAAAACAAAGACACAAGATAAAGCAGCAATGAAAACAGAAAGAGAAAAGCACTTTTTAAGTACCTCTTGGAAAGTTTCATTGAAGGATATCCTGTGGCCATCTTTCTCGGTGTCTACGAGCACTCCATCACAGTCGAAAAGAAGAGCAGCGGGAAGGGTAGAAGATGGAGATGCTGCTGCACAATTGACACGACAAGGAAGACGTCTCAATCCCATTGGCGTCGTTATTGAGCTTGACAACGTAAGAGTAAATGCGGTTGGGTCCAAGAAAGACGATGTCAGAATATGTTCATGGTCCTTGCGCTTAAAGTTTGCGAGTGAGGATTTTGGGTGAGCTGTTCGACAGAAGAAGGAAGCAGAGGAGATGAAGGTGGTGGTGGAGGACGCCATGGGGAGATCGATTGGATGGGTTTGTTAAGGGAATGTGCTCTTTTGCATATTCCGAAGGCAACTTATCCAGTGTGACGCTCAAGTGTGTTTTCCGGGCGAGCAGCGATCAGAATGGCTAGGTGGGCCCTTTGGATTAATGGTCGGAAGAACACAGACGAAGATCAGGTTGGGGCTTGGGAGAAGTCTCCACGTGGAGGCTTGACCTGACCTTGAGTCGTAATTGACTCAATTCATTCAGACTCGTCTCTATACCCCTCCGTAATTAACTTGCGATGCATGTTGATGGAGGGGATATTCATGTCTTTTTATTTTTCACACGTTTAAAAAATAAGATCAAAAATAAAATTACACTTTTATTATATTAAATACTACATTCGGTTTTTTATATAAAACATAATTGACTAATTTAAAGAGAATATATAACACACACTATAATTTAATAATTTAATTTTTTTAATCTTTTCAAATTAAACACTGGGTTTAGAAAGGACTCTCACCAATAAAGACAACATAAATTGAATAATTTTTTTTTGGGGGCTAAATCCCTTTATTATCCAATGCTTTTTCTGGATCCTGATTTTCTTTGGGTCAAGTATCTAAGCAACCAATTAGTTTAGATCGAGAAACAGAGTACATCTTTATTTACAAGCAGCTCCTCTCCCAACAAAAGCGCTTCCCAGGAATCAAAAGATGTTTGGATGAAACCAAACCGTGGTTTGGAAAAGTAATTCTGAAGAATAGATTCTGTAAAAAAGTGATTCTGAGAAGTGAGAGTGTTTGGATAGTTGTTATCAGAAGCACTTTTTATATATACAAATTACTAAAAAAAAGACATAAGTTAATATGATAATTACAGAAAAAATAAATTTTATGATATATTTTAATTTGAAGGAATAAATTGTTAATAATATATTTTTTACCAACATAATTAATAATACATAAGATAATATAATTAATAAATAATTAATGTGTATATATATTTATAAAATATAAGATTAAATATGTTTATAAAAAAATATGTTTATAAAAAAAATAACAAGATATATATCCTATAGGCTCTCATACTCTCCTTTTTTTCTCCAAAAGCAAAAAAATTTTGCTTTTTCCAAAACCATGGTTTTAAAACCATGGTTTTGGTTTTTAGAGGGGGTGTTTGGGTGATTGACACCCAAACCATGGTTTGGGGAACCATGGTTTGGGTGTCACCCAAACACACCCTTATATTCTCATCTTACGAGATTGAGACCACTAGCCATTTCAACCAACCGCTTATTGGTAAATTGAATGAATTAAAAAAGCCAACTCTTCTCATAATAAATTATTATAAGATCACTTTATCATTTATAATTATGTCAAAAATAGCACATCATAATCCGCGCAGTAGGATCATATTCCAATGAAGCCATTTTTTTGCCCTTCCTGAGAACCGAGAGGAGGTTAATTACGAACAATTGAGATTGAGACAAAGGCAAAAACGAAGAGAAACGGTGCAAAGAAATACAATACGTTACTATCTAAAATACTTGTTGATACATTGTCATCCTAAAACGCTGTCCATGGAATACAGGACCAACTTTATACAACGACTAAGATATGGATCTCTGTCGACAAGATGATTCTGGAAAAGGAGACAAGTAAACAAACAGCTAACAAGGAACATCATGAGTTTGCCCTCCTCTTTTGGCTTGAATCCTCAGGAGTCTGTTTAACCATCCCGGAATTATATAACATGCGCAGGAACCTTTCCATAAGGAGGCAGAACCTAACGAGCAGCGTACATGAGAGAAGCATTAAAAATGACTGTCCTGCTCACACAAGGCCGCAGCTTTGGGGCAATTCAGGCATCTGGAGAATCAAATGAAGGTAAAAGCCAGCCCTTGCTTGTGGCGTGCTCCACGTAGAAGGCGAATTTCTCACGAGCATTCGGAATGTCAAGAGCCAGATCGTCAAGACCATCCTTGATGCGAGTGAAGCCTTTAGTCATCTGATTGATAGTGATCAGACCTTCACTGAAGCACTCCTGCAGCAGATCCAGCATCCTGTCATTCTTCTTCTCCATAGCCATGACCAAAGCTTTCTTCACCACCTCATGGTTAAAGAAAGGCATTCCAAGATCACGAATACACTGGCATGCTTCACTGACCACACCCCCACTTTCATACTCCTCCAATAGCTTCATGATCTTGTCCTTAGCATCCTCCACAGCCCATCCTGTACCCCCACCCCAACATCTCAATAGCCTCTCACCGGCATGACGAGCTGCAATGAGTGATCGAGCCATACGCACGGTTTCACTGCCACTGCATTTAGGCGGCAACCTGCTGCCAATTTCTTCTAAATTGAGAGGGGCCAATACATCATCAATCACAGCCCGAGCTAAAAACAGGGCGAGTTCATTTGAAGCATCCAATATATCCAGTGCAGTATCTTCAGCGCTTTCCAGGAGCATGACAAAACCATTAACTATATCCTCTGTGGAGAATATCTCTATATGGAGAGCAGATAGTAGTACTGATGCCATTTCCTTTTCTCTGTTTTTTCTGTCCATAGCGAGAGTAATTAGTTTCTTTAAAAATATTGGGTTAAACTCGGGTGCTCCAAGATCTTCAAGACTCCGAATGAGTTCAGGAATATCATCAGAGAGAAAATACTCATGAATTATAGTTACTGCCTCTTTTTTGTAGTCCCTAACTTTTTCATCTTCAACTGGGATATCCCCATCTTCACCAGAGGGCTTAAAAAATGAAGCATCAAGCCATCCTTCAGATATCGCTCTGGGTACCAATGACTGAAACAAAGTTTTGGCTGACGGAATATCAAGAGCAAGATCATCTAGGCCTTCCGCCAAACGAGAAAAACCTTTCACCATTTGACTGGAACTAATGAGGCCTTCTTCTGCTGCTTCTTTTAATAACTTCAACATTAAAGATTCCGCTGAACGGATCTCCATGGCAAGTACCAGAGCCTTCTTCACAACCTCATGATGAAAGAATGAAACCCCCAACTCCCTTATGCACCTGCAGGCTTCAACTGTGTCACCACTCTCAACATATTCTCTTAATAAATCAGAAATCTTCTTCTTTACTTCTTCAACAGTGATGTGAGTGCTACCACCCCATCGCCTCTCTACAAGCTCTGCATGATGCGGAGCTGAGAGATAACTCTTCTCTGCAGTCTGGATAACCTGAAACCCCTTGGATTGCTCAGGAAGTGCTTTTCTTGCCCTGGCAAGAAAGGCTGGAGGAAGGATATCATCAACAACGGCCCGAGCCAGAAACAAAGCAAGGATGTCAACAGCATCCAGTATGTCAACCGCAAGATCATCAGCAGATTCAAGAAGCATAAAAAATCCATCCCTAATCTGTGCAGGACTAATCACATCAGCATACAATGCTGAAAGCAAAACAGAAGCCATTTCTTTCTCCTTATCATGCCTGTCCATGGCCATAGACACAAGGCGCTTGATAAAGTATGGATAATATTCACTAGAACCAAGTTCTCTGAGATCAGAGGCAGCTAATTCCACATCACCCGTGCTGAAATATTCCTCGATGGTGGAAACAACTGCCTTCTTGAATTCATCTAAGGGGTCAGTGACAGTAGACCCGACCAGCTGATAGGGTTCCTACAAATGTAAAGTGTATTCAAACAACTAACGTTACATGCTTATTAATGTAACCCATTTGAAAACTTAAGGAAAACAGAACCCAGGAAAAGGAAAAGGAATTATCCGCAGGCAACAATTAACAACTACATGAAATTTAAGGAATATAAAAATATACAGACTACAAAAAGAAAAGACTTCCTCGGTGCTGTAGCTGCCAACAAAAACAGAAACAGCAATTACCTCACCACTATCATAATTTGGGTCCTTCCTGTCTATACGAGATTCACCGTCAGTATCAAGCAGTTTTCCCCAAGTGCCCTTACCACCGGCACCATCTGCATTCAAAATAAGGAAAACATCAAGTTTTTCTGCTGAGCATATTAAAACTCAAAATAATTTCGAGATCACATAATAATAAAAAAATTCAAAACTGCTAATTAAAAACACAACATATCCATGACACAATGATAACAACTGATGACCCAAAATTTAAAAAGAAGAAGAAGACATAAAGAAATGCTCAGAACTCCGAAGCACTCAGATTATACTGGTTGTGTTATGCAGATCAGTTTCCTCCCAGCCAGTTGATGGAACTGCAGACTGGCTGGTTAAAAGGCACACCTGAAGAAAACAAATCACGTATAATAGCATAATACAACACTTCAAGACATAGTTGGCCATCAAAATTGAGAAGTTTCTCTTGCACACAAAAATGAACAACATGAGGGGAATTGGAAGTAACCTGGTTAAATCATACAGCCCATTCTTCTCATGGCAAAAGAAAATTTATCAAAGCTGATGTCAACAAGGAACATAAATACAGCAGTGGCTGGAAAATGATTCTGTTTATCAACCTCCTAAAAAATGGAGAGGCTAATTCATGGAACTATATCATAAAATCGCAACCCTTCCAATCAACAGCCATAGTCCCACAATTTTTTTTTTTTAACTAAACTAATAAGCAACTAACTATCTCAGAGTAAAAAGAAAACCCCCAAAAGCTCCATCAGACTAGTTCAAATTAATCATATATAGCCAGTCAACTCAATCTCACTGGACTTTGGAAGATCCAAAAATTCGTCTATCGGTCAAGGAGATAGCACCTCCACAACTTAAAGTTCCTTCCCAGATATTCAACATCTTATACATGAATATTGTGAAAAACCTGTAAATAAATAAATAAATGACGAATTCACGGGCCACAAACTCACCCTTCTTCACCCGCACAAGCTTTCCAGAGTGTGATCGCCGCACATGCCTCACAGCAATCCCAGCAGTTTGGGCCTTACTACCAGCAGGAGCTTTTATATGATGGTCAGCAACAAAGGATGTGGGAGATTTCGGGGATGACGATAAATTTTCCACATTATTGTTGGCAATTTTTAGCATTTCCCTCTGCTCATCTGTCAGAAATCCCTCGCCTGAAGCCATTCGTGGGAAAAGGAATATCCAAGCCTGCACAGACGAATTACTCTCATTAAATTATTAGGAACCAAAACAGCAGAGTACGGATGGACAGGGAAAAGGGACGTTTTATTTGCTTAAGTGAATATGGAGAAGAAAGAAAAAAAGTAAATCTTCAATTAATCCAATTTCGCAATAAATCAAATCCGCTCAGCATGATAAAGTCGTAAAATATATTATTGTCCCTTTATCTCCACAAAGAAACCAGGAAAAAGAAAAGTATAGTAAACGCTAACATGAACACTTGCACATGCACCGCCTTAGTTTTAAGGAAAGTTACACGGCAAATAGTTATCCCCCAAGAAACCATGTGCAGGCTGCGCGTTTCTCAACTCCTCATCACTAAACAAGAGTCCACAACACTAAACGGCGGCTCCATTTTACTTTACCCAGCCAATCACCGGCAGCAACCAAACAGAGTATCACCACAAACTAAAATAAGAAAGAAGAAAGAAGCAGAAATGACTCAAAAGGAAGAGGCCGACGAGAACCTGTGAGCGGTTGAAGATAGTCAAATGCAAATCTGAATCCGATTCTTCTGTGCTTGGCCCGGATCTCGAGCCAAGACAGGAGAAGCAACTGGATTTACAAATCGGTCCCTCCGAGTCCAACAGTAATAACGCCCCCTTCCACTCAACCAGAAGAAACACCAGAGAAGAAGATCCAAGCGAGCAAGCTCCTGAAGAACCCAGACAAAATCAACACACACGATATCCGAACCAAAAGGGATCCAAATTAGAGGGTTTTAGCTATCTAATCCCCCTGCGGAGGCAGTGTCCCCGGTCGGCGTTGGCGTTACACAGCGAGAGAGAACGGGGTGAGAGTGAGAGAGGAGAAGAGAGAGAAAGAAAGAGAGCGAGATGGATGAGAACGGAAAGCAAAAGGATGAGAGACGAGGGTTGGTTTATATATGGAGGCTACGGTTACGTGTGCGCGTCACCATTTAGAAGGTTTTTGGGTTTGGGCCTGTTAATTCTTACTATATCCACGTGGCATCCTCGCTAAAGCAAGTGTTAACTATGTGGCCTGTCTTTAGCAGCCACGTGCCTCCGCGTCACCGGATATGACTTTACTTTACAAAACTACCCCTAAACCCTAAACCCGGATATATATGAGGAGGAGCTTATCCTTTTTTTTTTTTTTATTTCTTTTCCTATTTTTCGTTTTGTTTTTAAATTGTTTGCTAATAATGTCTATATTTCTTTTTCTTCATTTATTACATGCTAATGATTGAAATCTCGAATAACAATTTTGAAAGGAAAAATCATTATGCATTAAAAATATTTATTTATTATAGAAATCATGAAATTTAACGTTCTTTTCTTATTTTTCTTTTGGTTTTTAAATTTTCTACCAAAAATTCTTTATTTCCTATTCTTCATGTCCTACAGGCTCAGGATTGAAATTACAAATAGAAACAATTCTGAAAGGAAAATTCATTATGCTGAATTTTAACATTCTTTTGAAAATTTAGAAGACACAGATTTTTCACTAACATGAACAATATTGAGGGAAATCTATTAACACAGATGGATTGGTCAAGTAGATGAGGTGCTTCTCGATTTTATTTTTTTTTTCAATTCAAATGAAATGGTTTTGAAAGAAAGAAATATCATGCGAGAGGCATATGCTTCTTTAATATAACAGAGTACCTCATTAAATTTATTATATGACTATATAATTTTGTCTCTAATTTGCTTTTAGAATATTATTTTCTTATAAAGTACATATATTAAATGAGAATAAAATTAAAATGTTATTAAATTTTAAAATGAAGTTAATAAAACTTAAACTTTTTTTAATTCCAATAAAATTACCTAATAAAAGTGCTTTATAAATAAGATTGGAAGAGCAAGTCATTTCTTGTTTGTGTACCGCTTTCCTTTCAAGTGCACTTTAGAAGTTAGCAGCCCCGGTCTGGAGAATTATTGAAAACCGGATGTGTGGGGTCAATAACATGAAATATGTTTCCTATGGTTAATTTTTTGTGCTTAAAAAGAGTGAGAGTATGAACAAGACAAATTTACACAGCCAGAGGAACCGGCAACGGATGGAATCTGATAACATTATAACTCGAAAGACAAATTTCTCACTATCTGATACAATATTCGGGTCTTCTCTTTCTTTGTAAATATTATGAGTTTATGACCCCCACGAGAAAACTCAAAAAAAAGCCAAGAAAAATCAAGAAAACTGACAAAATGAAGAAGTAGGTTGAAAGCTGAACTTATCCTCAAATTTTTCCTTCCCCCCCCCTTTTCCTATTCCTATCACCACGGTAATTTAGGATCCACTTGGAATCACTTATAAGGAACTCTTCGATCATAATTTACGAAATACTAGGTAAGTATATGAAATACTATCTCCGGTCCTAATTATAAGAACTAATTGACTAATTTGAAGAAATTAAAGAAATAAGTTAAGTTAGTTATTTGTAATAAATAGATGTTGCTTTTTCTAAAATATCATTGCTAATCAAGTGTGTTGGCTAGAACTCCTATTATTAGAAGGACTATCTTAGAAAAAATGTATAAATATTAGAGACAAAATGGATTGAGGTCTTATATTTATGATCAAAATAAAAATCAAACAAAATTTTATATTAAGAACTGGAGGTGGTAAGTTTTAGTTCAATGAAATGTAGGTACTTATAATCGCTAATCCAAATCAACCCTTAGACTTGGGTGCTATTATTTTTTTTGCCAACTACTTGGATGCTGAAATGAATATATATACACACATATATAATTTAGTTTAATTTGGAATACTTATATTAAAAATGTTACTAACTTATAAGCACATGTTTGGATTGCCAATGGAGGGGGAAAACGTACATTGGAAATGATGAAATGAAGGCTTGCGGTTGTGGGTGAGTTAGGGTTTTTGGGTTGTTTGGGTGGGTTTTTTTTCTAATCAACTTTTGCTTTAAAAATTGGTTGTGGTAAAACGCTCAAATGTTGAGTTTTTGGAGTTGCCAACATAGAGAGAGAAAGCAAATGAGGATGAAAAGAAAGATAAAGGCATTTAAATGGGTCCAATCTTAATTCAATAAGTTGATATTTTTTTTAGTGATAATTTAATTTTTTTATTTATTATTTTTCTTAAATTGATCAAATTATATACATATGATATACCATCTCAGGTCCTTAATATAAAACCCAATGAACTAATTTAAAGAAATTATAAAAGTTAAATAGATTACTTAATTATATTGATCTTTCTAAAATATTTATGCATATCACTACATTGCAAATCAATTTATAAGTTAAGTAAACTAGTTTCAAGAAAAACAATCCCCTTTCAATCATTTTACTTCTGAACTTTTTTTATATTATTTATCCAAACAAGTTTCAATATATTTATAAAAGTCAATCTAAACATAAATAACATTATACTAACTGACTTTTATCTTAACTTATATTTGCAAAAGTTAGATGAAATAAAAGCCAAGTTTACTACCGTTAATCCAAACAAGACTATTTTTAAAAAGCCTAGACTATAAACCAATGCTTTGGTTGAAATTTAAAAAGAGTCAACCGGCTTCTTACTTATGCCATGTGTACCTTTAAATTCTATATTTATATGGGATAACATAAAAACTCTAATGCTCGATCCAATTAATTAAATTCTATGTATCAAAAAGTTGATTTAAATTAATCAAAAATAATAAACATGTAAGAAATATATTTTTAAAACATATTCTTATTTTTTTAAAATGTTGAATGAGAGAGAATGAGTGTAAGAAAAGATTAAAAAAAAAAAAGAATGTGTGAGAAAAGAAAATGAAGTAATTAACGCATAATTATGTGATTAATGAAGGTAAAAATGGAAAAAAAGTTAATTAAAATTTCATACATGCAGCAAATGTAACTTACAAAATGCATCAATCTTGTTTTAAAATGGAGCAGCGATTCATATCATTTTTTTTTACCTTGAATCCATAATATCATTTATGCACAAGTCTCATCCGTTAAATTTCAAATATTAATTTTCATAGAGAAATAGTAAATAATATTGATATTGAATATGTTGAGTACCAATTAAACAATTTAAAAAATTAAGTACTACTAATGCTAAGATTAAATCAGACAGATGTTATCCAAAGTTGGACACTTCTATCATACGCGAGAAAATTGAGGTTCTTTGTGGAGCAAGAAAAAAGGAAGAAGAAAGAAAGAAAGGAGGGTTATTAATGACGAATTAATGCTTGCTAAATGGACAACAATGAAACCAACTTGAGTAAAATATTTAATGATGGTACGGAATAGCATCATCAAGCGCATTAATAAACCAGTGCTAATTACTCAAAGAAATAATTAAATATATCTTTTATTTTTAAAAAAATATAATGAATCTAATTTCTTGTGCTGGATCCCTATCATTTGAGTTTTGATCTTATCTTCTTATGATTCTCTCAAGATGAAGCTGCCGCACCATTATATATTCATACATTTTTTCAAAAAATAAAAAAAAACCTTAAAATAAAAAAAATTACACATAAGAACCCATTACAACATTAGTATAACTTTGCACAACAATTGATAAGCAAATTACTACCTCCGGTCCCTAATATAAGACCTCATTTAATTTTTATTTCAATCCTAAATATAAGACCTCAATCCACTTTATCTCTCATATTTATCCTTTTTGTTCAAGACAGTTTTTCTAATAATGACAGTTCTAGCCAATAAACTTGATTAGTAAGAATATTTTAGGAAAGACAATACTTATTTATTACAAATAACTAACTTAATTTATTTTCTTACTTTACTCAAATTAGTCGACTGGTTCTTATATTTAAGATCGGAGATAATACAATAATTTTTGTGAACAAGTTCCTGTATATAATTTTTTAATTCCTAAGGTCTTTTTTGCGATTTTCTCTGCTTTTTTGTTTTTTAGCCGGATATATACTTATACATTTCAGACTTGAGTTAAATCCCATGTAAAAACAATTGAGAAAGCTTTTTACCAGGTAGCAAACGCTTTCTACTGACAAAAAGTCAACTACAATGCCTTTTTTTTTAAAAGAAAAAAGGATTTTCCCAACTTAAAACTGGTCGATATAAATTCTATTGAAACAAAATCGCAACAAATAATAAATTTCTCCATCATTCCTTGTTACATAGACAAATTGGTTTACTACCTTAATAGCAAGTTTCATTAAAGTTACAGAAAAAGGAACATACCTAAAAAACAAAATAAATCAATATTCTCATAGACAATAGTATTAATTTATTTCACGTTGACTATATTATTACAGAATATGCTTTCCATTTCTATTTCGTTATTATTTCATACCAAGAATCACAAACTCAATTTAATTCATATTTAAAAATTATTATACATTAGATAGATACGAATTCAATATTTATTGCATTATACAAATAATAATAAATAAAAAATAATTTTATTTTAGTGACAAAACGTACTTAATGTTATACCTTATTGTCTTGTCAAAAAGATACGTGCGCCTGTGTGTGTGTGTGTGTTACGTAACATGAAATTTATAAGAAAGCCGTATTATTCATAAATCATAAATAATGTAACTAAATTTAGTCCTCATCCTGGGCATAAACCCTCAATTTTGTTAAGATAACATGCCTTTCCATATTTTTAAAAAATTCAACTTAACATTTTTAAAACGAGAAACTCCAAAACCTATACATCGAGCAAATTCCAACTTCATTGCCCTTTTGTCAAAAAAACAAACTTCAGTGCCCTACCCCCGACGAAGATGGAAATTGGCACGCAAGTCATAATCCCAAATCTGACTGACTCGGCCCATTCTCACGAACCAACCCCATAAAATTTCTTGTCCCGCTCCCGACTGCAATCGGTAAGCGCAGGAATCGGGAATTCCTTTCATTATGGACAAGTCAAACAAGTTGCAATGGAATCTGATTCCAAGGTGCTGGCAGAGAATATCAACAGGGATTCTCTTAATAATGTCAACTGCATCTTAGTGCAACAGGGATCAAACGTATGCCTAAGTTTCAGTGGACTAGAATCATTAAGCAAGTGCCACGAGGCCAGATTATGGTGGTTTTTAAACTTGCCAAAGGTTTCCAGTGCTCCTCCTTTCATGATACGGTTCCTGATTTCCTAAGGACGCTGGTGCAGAAAGAGCCTATGGGATCGTAGTCCCACTTTTCTAACTTTAATCGCTTGCTTTTTTGTTTCTGGGCGTAGCCCACCTTTTGTTCCCAAAACAATAATGAAACAACTACCACTAAGTTGCAGTAAACTCAAGTCAAAATAACAAGAAGGACGTCACTATTGACGGGCCGTACGAGGGCATGTCTTGCGCCTAGCCTCAAACTTAAAATCATGAAGATCTTGATATCGACATTATATTAGAGAGCAATTTAGTAGTGGGGACGGAGAAATTGAACTTACAATGCTCAAGGGCATTTCAAAGTTTCCCTTGTGGCACAATGGGACCAGAACCGGGTTGTCTTGTATGTTTTTTCTTGTATTTCCAGAACTCATCTTTCTTCTTCTTCTTCTTCTCTTTAACCATGCCCATCTTACTGTTAATTATACCCAGTATAGCACTTTTATCCTTCCTGTTTTTCGTGGCGGCTCTTACATCCAGAATGGCCCTAAGCTTCTTGTAAGATTCGGGATCTGGAACTTGTCCACTTTTGACCATCTTCTTGTGATAAAAAAAAGCCCGCTTGTAATCCCTAACACGAACATAGGCATATATCATCGTTGAATAAGTTACAGAATCAGGTTTTAGATTCAGAGCTGCCATCTCTTTCAACAGTTGTGGCAACTTTGAGTGCTGACCTCCTCGCGCATATGCGTTCATCAGTATATTATATGTCATCACTGTCGGGTGCAATCCAATCTTACCAAATTCAGATATTACGTCCCTTGCTTCAACGTAGTGACCTTGTTTAGCAAATCCATCAAGAAGAGTATTGAACGTAACTCGCGTTCCTTCGATTTTGTCACTCATCATCAACTTCCATATCTTCATTAACGTCTGGGTATCACCAGCACGCCTAAATGCATCCAGGAGAGCAGTGTAGGTTTCTATGGAGGGTTTGAGGCCCTCTCTTTGCATGTTCTCAAATGCCATGTAAGCTTTCTCGTGCCAACCACTAACTGAATAAGCATGAATTAGAGCTGTGTAAGAATGTGAAGTGGGTTTTATGCTAGCTTTCTTCATCTTCAGGAATGCGTCTGCAGCCATGTCACTCATTTTCTTCTGCTTCCCATAAGCACTGATTAGACAAGTATATGATTTCGCATCTGGATTCAGGCCAGCATCCTCCATTTCTACCATCAACTTCTCCACAACCTGAGGCTGCATTCTTCTGCTGTATGCATACATTAAAATGTTAAATGTAGCTGCGGTGGGCTTAATCCCTTTAGCTTTCATCTCGGCAAAAAGGCCTTCAGCTTCTTCTATGTAGTTGGATTTACAAAATGCATCCATCAGAGTGTTGTAAACAATCGCATTTGAAGAGACTCCTTTTGTTTCCATTTCTGACTGTATGATGAGAGCTTCCTTAATCAACCCCTCATCACAAAATGACTTGATTAATGCACCCAAGACTTCCTCGCTCCATCTGACCCCTTTTCTGTTCATTTTCTCAAAAAATTGCCAAGCTTCTTTCGCAGAATGGCCAAGTTTTCTAACTATTGTAATCACAATAGAGCACGTCACGTGATCTGGACGTATATTATCATGTTCCATTGACTCATATAGTTTCCAGGCATCTTCATACCTACGATAACGAGGCAGCCATCAATAAAAAGGTCTTGAGATATGAAGTTTTAAAAGGAAATGCTACCCAAATCATATTTTAAAATGTCAAAGTTCGAAAGAAGGAATTGAACGGAATAATTCAAATTATTTTTCCTACAGTTGTACACGACTTGAAGTTTGGAAGCGGCAATGGGTCCTTACACAGATGAGATTATTTGCAATATCTTAATTCTACAAGAAATTGCTCAAAACATTTGTGCTTAGCTGTTCATAGGCTTCTTAATTACCACAAACTTACCAAGAATGCGAAGAGAGAAAAATTATCACAAATAACAGGAAAGGTTTCCAGTCCCCACTCTATCAACAGACACGCCGATCCACAAAATATGCATCAAAATGAAATGCGCAGACAAGTTAACTTCTAGGCAAGCACAACACGTAAAACCTCCAAGAATTTCATACCTTCCACTATACAAAAGGCCTGAAATCGCAGCATTATAAACACGAACATCTCTGAACTCATTGCTGGACGGTAAGTTTCTGAAGAGAACCATCAACTTATCACCCATCCCTGCTCTTCCTAACACAGGAAACAACACACTACATGCCCGAGGTGTAACAAGTGATGGTTCCTGCAATCTCATCCACTCGAAGAAATACAAACAATCAAATAAACGACCTTCCTCCCCAAGAAATCCCAACACCTTCAGGCACTCTGTCTTATCAACGCGTCCCTCATAACCGTTCAAAACCTCCCCTAGTGTCAGATTTTCCGGTATGTTTCTTGCAATTTGAACAATCTCCCCAACAATGCCCTCAAGCAATTCCTTCCTCGCCCTTGTCTCTTCCTTTTCCTCAACAACTGAGTATTCGGAACCCAAATTAACTTCGGTTTCTTCAACAGACTCGGCATCTGAAGCAAGATGCCATGAAACGCGACGGTTCTTCTGGAGGGTGAATTTTCCTTCGTTCTGAGGGTCTTGGCCAGTGGTTGAAGTGCGAGACTTGAAGAATCTGTAAATTGGATCATCTGGGTCCTCTGTCTGTTCTTGCTCTGCCACCGCTTCTATGTCTTCTTTGTTCTCCTCCTCATCCCTTCGTCGTTCTTCTTCTTCAAGTAACGGAAGAAAAATGGAGCCTGAAGACTCAGAAACATCAGCTGGTAATGCTGCAAAACATAGCGAGAACAAGTTTGGGGTTTTAGATGACAAAAATAGGGAGGGTTTTGAAAATTTGTGAGGTGAATTAAACGGGCGAACGAAGATGCGTGCAGGCAGGAATTGGTGATGGATTAGAGCCATGGCTCCAAACAGATTATCTCCCCATTTGATTTTTGTACTTTTTGTTCGTGCCTGTGGAGTCCGTGCTCACTTATTTTAGTGGTACTCTTTCTGCAGTAGTTCACTACATAAATTTTAAAAAAAAAAACTTCAAAACTTTATTAATTTTTAGGTTTAAAATATATTTAGCATCTTAAACTATTTTTCTAAACACGTTTAATGTCTTAAAATAATTTTTGATATATCTAATATCATAAATTAATTAAAATGGTGCATCTACATTCTATCTCAAGTTGACAGAAACGTTATATTTGACCGTTAACTTTCTAACTCAACTTAAAATTGACCCTAAATATCCTACATGAGAGACACATAAACATCGGATGTATATTATTATTACTCAAAATTCAATTTATTTTCTTCCTCTTCTTCTAACATTTATTTTTCTACTAGTTTAAAACTTAAAAACTGAACACCACCGATCCAGAGCAAAGGAGAGAAAAGATTAATGGATTGAAAGCAATAGAGGGGAAAAAAATTAGGGTTCAAGGCTTATACGCTATCTAGCTGGCGAGTGAACCTGGAGGCGTCGATCGATTCAGAGTAAGAAAGGAAAAAAGTGAGTGTTCAAACATAATACCCCATCTAGCAATGGCGAACCAGGAGGTTTTGATCAATTCAGAGCAGGAAAGGGAAAAAGTGAATGTTCAAACCTGTTCCTCATATGTCACTAGTGAAGTTGAAGGTTTTGATTGATTCAGAGCTAGAGAGGAAAAAAGTGAGCGTGGAAACCTTCTACCCCATTAGTCACTGGCAAACCTAGATTTCTATTTCTATTTCTATTCTATTCTCCTTCGCAGGTGGCCTTATAGTCCTTGAAACCTTCTCCTTTGTCTATTGCAATCCCCTTCTACATTTAGATGTTCAATGGGTGAATCAAATTCTTATTCAACGGTGACGAGCAGGAGCAAGATTGCTTTGGTGAGGCAAGTTAAAGTGGAGACGGAGTATGAAGGGCGGGAAAGGTTTTGTCACTGTGGTGCATTGGCTCCTAAATGGACAACTTGGAGTGAGAAGAACCCTGGTAGAAGATTTTATGGGTGCCAAAAATACAACCAAGTAAGTTAAGTGCATTATAATACCATTTGGAAATTGGGTGAAGCTAAACCTGTTAGCCATTTTTGAGAGACATACTGTTCTTTTAAAATTTGTCCTGGTCATATCGTTGCTTTTTTTTTCAAACCAAGCTGGTCATATTGTTGCTAGTATTGATATTCATATTTGTTAAGTTCATATTGAGAATGTGGTGATTTTCCAAAATAAATTGATTCTGGGTATATTCAGTTTTGCAAAAGATATTTATAATAAATTGTTGAATTTGTCAAGGACAAGGATGTGGTTATTTTAGTTAGCATGATAATGAAATGGGTCAGAAATCAATTAAAGTAATCACTAAGTTATTAAATCATATAGATTCATTGTATGATGAGAATTTGAGACTGAAAAGAAGACTTGGGGGTGTTTGGATAGAAACCAAACCATGATTTCAGAAGTGATTTTACGGTTTACGAAGTAAATATGTGGAGGAGTTTGTCTCGTTTTGCAAAAAAGTGCTTTTGAAATCATGGTTTGGAAGTTGCCAAACACCCCCTTAAGGGTGAAGGCTTAGGTGCAAAGATGTGTTGAATATATCAAGAATTGAACAAGATGGAAAAAAGGCATGCCAAGTTTGTAGCTGCAGCTGAAAGTGGGCGGAAAAAATGAAAATAGTGCAACTTGCTTCATGGTTGTCTTGGTTTTGTTTTTTGTTTTTTTTCCCCCTTTAAGGTAGTGATGATGGGGATGTAAATTTGTGTTATGTGATAGAACAAGCGCTGAATCATATTATTGCCCTAAAATGTTTGAATGGAACAAATGCTTCATTTTGTTCATTATATTGAAAGGTTAATGTCACTATGACATTGAATAGAAGTTCCTTCTTTTTATTCTCAATCCTTTTGACACTTGTCTTCGCCATTTGACCAAGAAAGAGGCAATTATAAATTAAGATTTAACCTTATATGATATGCTATTGGCAATATAATTACATTTAGCATTCATTCCTCATAATTGAAAGCAATCCTGCTTCCATGGTTTAGCTGTTAATTTAACTATAATTATTAAAAAAAATCAACAGACATGCGTTGTTTTGGAGTTTGATGGCAGAACCTTGCACAGCAAGCTCAGCAGGCTACCATATGATTGCCACAACATTGCATTAAAAAACGAAGCATTACCTGAACAAATGATGCTGCATACCCATTGAACTGCATAATTTGCTCAGTTTCCACAGTCAGTAGTGTTGTATTCAAACAGCTAGAAATGATGGCACAAGTTTTGAAATAAAAAACATTCTGTGTAGGAATAATTTTGACCTCAGAATGTAAATTTTAATGCTAACATAAACCCAGACAAAATATTTGCTCATCCTTATTTGTGACGTATCTTTCCACTTGCAATTTTCCTCAGTTATCTCACTGGAAACAAGAAGCAGATAATTTCAGTGATTTCAAATAAGTATATTAGTACTACAGTTTCATCGAAGATTATTACAAGTGATGCTTTTAGTTACATTTGAGCCAAATGCTCCCACACCTCAAGTCGTCAAGTTAATATTCTCTGCTTATGAAAATGCATATATTTCCATCGTATTTACCCCGATACCTCAGAGGTCAAAGTCTGAAACAATTGTCACTCTCTTGCGTGTCTTCACCGGTTCATCAACAAGTATCCACAATCAACTTCAACAAATTTTTCGCCTTTTCAGGAAAGACCACTACCAAAATAATACTTTTCTTCAGGGAAACTTATACTAGCATATGACACATGTATTTAGTAGCACAAATTATCTCACCAATCTTCCATATAATTTTGTCTTGGTTTCTTCTAATTCACAGAATTGTAGACCTGTCAGTCAAAAGGCTGAAAATAACAACAGCCTTCATTGATAATACGCAAGAGCAAGAGGAGCAGCTTCCGTAATAATACAAAATGGAAGCAAAATGAAGTAAAAGACGTTATATCAATGTTGATTGCAGGAAATGGTTTCCAAATATGGTTTCCATGATACAAAACGAGACGTTGCTAATGCCATAATCATTTACATCAGTAAGGATCTAAAGGTTCTGGTGAGAACAAAATCAACACAATAATAAATAAAAAGTAAAATTATATAACCATATAAAAAATTTTCTTCAATATCTTTTAAATAAGACTAAAAAAATATCTTTTTTTATCTTATAAATAGAACGAGAAGAATATTATTTTGGTTATGTACCAGTCATTTGGTTGGAAAAATATTAGGAAAAAAAATGGTTGAGTGGAATTTTTTTTGGCCGTTTCTTATATACGTCCAGATTTCACCGTACTCACATGCGTAGTGAAATTTGGTGAGTCAGAGAAATTATACAAAAGAATACTTGCAAGAGATTTTCTTTCTAATTTGAAAATTATTTTATCAATTAAATCATAAACAAAAGGAGCAATATCAATTACTGTATTCTTTGACCCAAAAAAAAAAGCTGAATTTAAACCTCTTGTATCTAGTCATACTCTTGTATTGATTTTTTCTATAATTAATGCATTTTAATTGTTTTCTATTAAAAAAAAACAGTAGATTGTAATATTGTATACCAGTAAGAAGATGGGCGACCCAAAAAGAAAAAAAAAGAGAGAATTTTTTTTTCTTCAGCATACAAATTATCTGACGTAGCTTTTCCAGGTCTTCATCCGGGGATATCTTGCTTTTTCAAGCTGAGCTGGATGAGGGCTTGCCTACATCCTTGACGCACCCGAAGTTAATCACACAAAATCCGATTCAATATGAGATCAATACGTTCTACTAAAGATGCAGAAACTGAATTATAGAACATCACTGAGTCAAAAGTGAGGCAGCTAATTTTCTCGATTCAAATGTTTATTGTTTGTTGCAAAAGAAATAACATAGATGAGGAATTAGGTCTCCTCATTAGTATCTGTCAAACCATGCTGGGCCTCTGCGGCAGCAGCAGATTATAGAACTTATCATGTAAGAAGAAATTCTTTCCCTTGTTATCTACGGCTTTTTTCCACCCACACCATCCCGCGTTCACTATTTTCTTCAGATCATCCGTGCCAGTATAGTGTGGATCAAGAATTAAAAAAGCGCAGTCTCCACTTGCTTCATTGTAATCCACTCCCAAGAGTGTGTAAGCAAGTACACCACCACCTGCATTTCAAATTCAAGTGCTATTAAGAAAGACATCTTTTCTTCTTCCCTCCTTCCAAAATTTTTTGGGAGCAGCTGGGCCAAACTTAGCCCCACATAATTACCCCTTTTTAAGTGATCATAACCAGAAGATGTGATTAATGATGCCTCAAATCTCCGCACGTTAAAAGTAAGACAAACAATTAAATATAGATGGCCGATAAAACAGAAATTACATCGTCCACTAACCAATCATAACAGGAGTCCCTTGGGTCTCAAAGTGCAATGCCAACTCTCGACATTTTTCAGGAAGCTCAGCTCCAGATCTAACATTGATTACTTTGCAAGTAACCTGATAAAGAGAGAACCCAGTCAAACCATTGAGAAAATGTTGTTCATTTCCACCACGCATGCAGGCATCTGTTGTCTAAAATAGTGAGCAAACCCTTTTCCATGCCACAGGTCAAAGCATTCTCACATAACCACAGGAAATTCTCTGATACGTATATCTTTTATCACATGGATCATATGTTTATGTACCTTGTTGTGCATCAGAGAGCGCATCTAAATTCAAGATGTGAGGCCAGGTCCAATTTTTTTTTCTTGTTTTTCTTTTTTTTTTTTTTGGCTGAAGAGGCCGAGTCCAACTGAGCCAACCCGAAAAACCCAACTTCATCTATATGATGACTATAATATTTTAACACTACAGCTCAAATTTTAAAAGCAGTTGAAAGAGTGGTATACTTACGCCCAGAAGTTTGTCTAAAACAAAGCTCAACTCAATGGCACCAATCCATTCTCTTGACCCAATAAAAGAGGGATCCTTGTCACCGATCTCAACAAGTGACTGCTGTATTTCCCTGATAAATTGTAGAGCAAGCTTAATGACACACGTGAATATGTATAGCCATTAGTTGTCGAGTAAATATCCAACAAGAATGAGCACTCTAGTTATTAATTTGAATTTGAATCTATCAAGTCATTGAATAATCAATTACACACAGAATCAAAACAGAACAGAGCCCCAGGGGATAACGAGCCAACAACTGAAGATAAGAGAAACCTGAGAAATATTAGAAGAACTTGCCGCATTCCACACTACCCCATTCCAAAAATGAAATAAAGGCATGTCCATCATTAAAGGTAAGTACCTATGAGAAGGAACATCTATGGATGTGTAATTCTGTAATCTGAACCATGAGACGATAGTCTGTAGAGAGCGATAAGCACAACCCCAACCCTAAAAAGTCAATACTAAATGAATAATTTTGTGACAATAGTGGTCTTGCGATCATTTATCCAAGCAGCAATATGTAAAATCCCCATTGGGACTATGTTAAGCTGAATATCTAATACATAGCAGCAATGACTAAAAGAGTGTGTGTGTTTTGGATAAATATCTACTGCAGATAAATATGAGATTTCAGAGTGCTAAAATCGTTAGAAGGCTGGATTGAAATTACCGAATCATTAAAACCGTCCTGAAGATAATGGTGGTATTCATAGGAACCTTGTACAAGGGAAACGAGTCCCCCAGCAACTGTATAAACCATCACAAGCACATGAGACAAAGAAGAATTATACTGATATAGCAATCTTGCAACTTACCCCCACTGCTAGGTATTCCAATATGCACATCTCTGAGCAATGTAGAACCTGACGTTGCCCCAAAAAATTGCCAAGGTTAATACATTGATAATGGAATGACGCAGGTGCAACCATAATTATCATCACCTAAAGCATAAAGAAGTTTGTATTTGGACATAATTATTACCCTTCTGCAGGGAATCACTCCCGCTGCTTTTCAATCTTGAAAAATCCAAGGCATTAGCAATTCTTAGAAGGGGCCGGTCATAAGGCAATCCTAGCCTTGAGTGTAAGGATCTTCTAACTTCAACTGTACAAAGCAAAAAAGAATTAATAAATCAATACCATTCATTCAGATCAGAAATGGAAGAAATGTTAGCAAAAGCAAGAAATATAAACAGCGACAGTATCTGCAAACCTCCATGCACAACACAATATACTCCTTATTCAGTTATTTTTCAATCAAGTGAATAGTATAACAATGCAAGAAATTTCTGTGCATGGAATTAGAAAGTTCAATAGCATACCCTGCTTTGATTCTGTCTCCCCAAAACTAAGTTCATAGAAAACGGTAATTGGATGCAAAACCCCAGGAGGTTTAAAGTGATAAGGACGTAGCTGTAAGTAAAATAAACAGTTAATTAATCAAAAGAATAATAATTTACGAGCTGCATGTGTGTGAGGTGGAAAAAAAAACTATTACGAAACACTTAAACAAAATAAATGTCAAGAACATGACAAAGCAAAGGCTAGCGAGAAAAGAATGACCAAAAAAAATAAATTATTCAAAGACTCTGTTGCTGTATGTTATAGACTGCCCATCATCCTTCATTTATACTAATACTACAACCACACAAATATACCTTATACTTTGGGTACACTACAAGAAGCTCTTTTCTTTACCTAAAATATTTTCCTGATAGCTGGATAACTACTAACAGGATGACTCATTTTTGACCTACAAGACTTTTCTAACTTCTTAGCACTTCTAATAAAAAAAGTAAGAAAAATAGATATTAGCAGTAGATATTATTCTTTAGAACAACAATCTTTTCTCTTTCACCTCACTAACTGGAATAGATCACAGTATCATTTGAAGGGACACCTGTAAATATTATCTTGCGAAAATTAAAGACATGCACACCAAGGCTGATACTTCTCATCTTTTTCTCTTTGCTATGAGATTGCATTATTAGGATAGGTTTGTATCTGACAGCAATAGTCTCATTTACACACTCATAAATCATAATCCTTAGCAAACAAAGGTTACATGGATCTGATCCTTTCCACCAATAAGAACCATGAAAAGCTTGTGTAACAGAATAAATGATAATACACCGCTTCACCTGAGGATGCTGTGCCAAAAAGTTGGGCAAGATTAAGTTCTTTAGCATATTTATCTGGTCCACTAAACCAGGGATGACTAAACTCGAAACTGCATAGCTAAGTGGAAGCTCCTTTGCTGCATAGCAGAGTATATCAAGCTTCATGTCTACTATGAGTAGTCTGGCTTCCTCCTGGACTGAAAGCAATGATTCAACGTTCAATTAGAAAGTTAAGAAACAAAATTAAACTAAATTCAAATATTCAATGAACAGATATATGACAGGAGGTATGGCCCTCAATTCCTGACCTGGAAGATACTCAGCAACAGGGGCAGCAGGAGTTGAGGACTTCTCTAAGCTATTGAAGAGAACACTAACTCGGATGGTATCTGCATTCTAAGAAGAAAAAAGTCTCACAAGATGGATTACAATAATCATTTGACTACTCATGAAGCATGTATAAAAGCAAACTAACAGGCAACAATATCATCAAGTTCCATCAGATAAAATTAAGAAAGCTATCAACAGTAAGGAAAAATTGGAAGGAAAAAAAACAATAAACTCAACCATTTTCCTTACCTCCACAGAAAATATTGGTGAGCCTGCTTTACTTTTCATGGAAAAGTAAGAAGATGAAAGCAAATTTGCATCAGAACCATCACCTCCAACAGCCAAAGGCCAGACCTTGGAGAGATCTGTGTTAAAGTCTAATTGTACACCTCGGATTATGGCTCGTGGAGATTGATCCACAGAGGCTTTGCTTGATGTCTCTAACATGTACACTGCTTGTGGATCTCTTAACTTGGCAACAACAGCTTCGGTTGCACGAGAAAATGCTTTCTCAATATCTGTGGAAAAAAATTTATCCATTATTAGCTGTCTGTAAAAATATAAGCCTATGACAATTTATTAATGTTTTCATGTTACGCAGGTAGTGTTGCATAATTAGAAACACAACTTCTCTCTCGGCTAAACCATCTAAACTACTGCCAGCCTTTTTATGGCCAACAATTATTTTCATTTTCACCAATCATTATCCTAGGGACAAATTCTCGTAGTTTTGCTCCATAGCATCGCGAACTACAACTGAAGTATTTTCAATAAGACCATCACTAATCTTCCATTGATATGAAGTAGCTGATCAATAAATTTGAAAAGGGCATGTTAGAGTATAGCATCTTAATATAGTACAATGCTCGATCAATAAATTGCTCAATTAACATGTTAGAGTGATAAAAACAAATTGGGGAGTAAGGAAACCTACCACTGGGATTGTTTACAGCATAATACACCGGCAACTTAACTGGAAGTTCGCACCGAAGCAAACAGCCCTTCTCCCATACATACTTCTCTGGATGATCTTCGTATACAATTGACGTAACAGATTCGAGGCTTGTTTCATGGCCGTTCTTGGAGACGAAAAATCGCATGTCGCTGGCATCCAAACCTGCAACTGCTGCTACAACAGGTTGATTTTCGCATTTGCCTTCGCCGTAAAGAAGCTTCCTTAATCCACGAGCAGCATCTATGGATTTCCGAGCATTTTTCTCGAAATCGGAGTCTCCAAAGGTCAAGGCTCCGAATATCTCAAATCCTTCTATTATCAGAGTCCGAAGTTCTTCTGCTCAGAGTGCCAAAATTAAGTTATCTCTTGACAACTTCGGTGGAAAAACAAGAATAAACGAATTTGCAAAAATGCCGTAAGAAAAACAGGCAAGCAGGAAAGCTGAGTGATGATGAATTACAGAAAATAATCAATAATGACCTGATTCTTGGCGTAAATCTGGGGAAGTGGAGTCGGAAGAAGCAAGGGCGTGGATACATCTGAGAGAGGAGACGACGGTAAGTGGCGGGAAAAATGGTGATCCGACGAGCCAATAGATTCCGGGACCCGAATCAGTGTTGTGGAAGATGAGCTTTGGGCAGAGAATTTTCACGCTCCCCATCTGTGAAGATTCTGCAGATACCTCTCTGGTCTCTGCTCTGCTTTGTAAACTAAACAGTGTTAACACTCAACGAGAGATCATCGGCTTATTTGGACGGAGGTTTTTTTTCGCGGCTTTTTTTTTTTTTTTTTTCCTTTTTCTTCGCTTTCATCTTGAAAGTTGATTACCCCGCCTTTTGAAGCTTGAGGCTGCGTCGTATGAACTTTAATGCGATTGTTATACAATTTGGTGGTGACCTTAAATGTTTTTAAAAATTTTGTAATAAATTCATCGCCAATAATACTAGTATTGTGTAATCCTTATTTAGAATTTTATAATTATATTTTCTTTATTTAGAGAAACAAATTTTTTTACCAGAAAATTTAGAATTCGTTTGGTATGAGAGAAATTAAAAAGAAGAAAAAAATTTTAATGAGTTTAATTTAAAAAAAATTTAAAAAGTGGGATTAAAAGCTTTCTGTTTATTTTTATTAATATTTTATCTTACATATCTTTTTAATTAAAATTTTAAAACTTCACTTTTTGAATTTTTTTTTGGCTTGAGATTTTTCCAATTTTTCAAATTAAACTTATTAAAAAAATTTCCCCTCCCCTCCATCTCCAATGTACCAATCATAGGTTGGAGAAACAAATACTAATAGCATGGAATTGAATCCATGAACTCCTACACACATATATATAATAGCTTTCATAGACTGCAATGCAATTCACTAATTCTTTTTTTTTAAAACGCAATTCACTAATTCTAAACAATCTTTATAGTACCTTCAACATTTAAAGGATGGTTAAATGAAATAATGCATGTTGAGTGAGGATGTTGTCCAACAAAAGAAATGAGTGTATTGAACTGTTCTTTTTGTTTTACGGTGTCCGCTGGATTCAATAAATCATGCGAATCTGTATTTTATTTTGTTCAACTACACTCGTTATTTTTATTTCATACAAGTAACATATATTTATATAATATATGGAAATAAAACCACTTATCAGTGATCACGATTAATTAATTATTTATATACTAATAAACGGTATCATTTTCAATGGACTGATTAATTTTAAATGAGTACTTCTTTTAAATGTAAATATAGATGCATAAGAAAACTTGTTAATAATATTTAATTGTTGTCCTTGCCCAATTGTTTATAGGAAATTCTACAAAAAACTTGAAATTATTAAATTTTACATAAGAAATTCCTATAAAAATATGTTGTTATTTGTAAGTCAAATATTTTCAAAACATATTAAAGTATCAAAATCAAACCTGATTCAAGACTTGGTAATTTCAAGCTGAATTCTCTCGTTTTATGCTAACTACGGTCCTAAATATAAGAACTGATTAGCGATCCTAAATATAAGATCTAATCTATTTTGTCTTTTAAATTTATAATATGTTCGTAAAAATATTTTTATCAAAGATAAGGTATTTCCACTCAATGTGTGGTTTCAATATATATAATTGAACAAGGATAATTTAAAAAAATTAACATACATTTATTACAAATAAATAAACTATTTGTTTTAATCTCTCCAAATTAGTTATCTAGTTCTTATATTAAAAATCTTAAGTAGTATGTCTTATTTAATAAGATAGGAAGAGCCCAAAAAACCAAGATACGATCAGCGAAGGCATCATTCAAAGTGCATACAGAATGGTGGAACACCACCATTTGAAGCTAGCACCAATTCTACCAACAAGATTCCATGGTACTCTCTCCGTTCCTTATTATAAGAAATATTTGATGCTTATGGCATGTTCTTATATATAAGAGACACTTAAAAGTTGTTTCTATTTTTTTGTATTGATTTTTATTTTATTCATATTTATTGTCTCCAACTTACACTCTCTCTCCTTTCCACTTCTCTCTTTTTAATAATTTACCATTATTCTCTCTCATGTTCTCTCTCCTTATTAATGAGGGCATTTTTGGGAAAAAATATACTTTTTACATATTAATTGTTCTTAACTAATTTTAACTGTTTTTTTTATCAACGTAATTCGGTTATTCGTCTCTTATAATAAAAAACAGAGGGAGTAATTATTTGATTGTGTTTGTCAGGATATCGGCCGTGATATGCCAAGCAACATTTAGAATACGTTTGAATCGGTTTGATAGATGAATTTAGATATGGATTTTCGGCAAAGATTTATATTTAAAAACCTTTGGATGGTGTGAAAAATTTAAAATTATGAAGCCGGCGTTGAACGAACGTAGCCTGAGCAGCGACAGTACCGATGATGTACTTGGATTTGAAATAATTAGTTTACTATGTATACTTGAATTTCTAAAGAATTATAATATAATAATAAATTCTACCAGGATTCGGATCCAATCCAAATCCATGATGATGAAGCTAGTCACTGTCCGGGACTAATCAAATACAGGCACGACCAGTGGGTACCTGGGTTCTGTTTCGCAATGGGAGAGTATCCGCTTAATGTATCTGAGGTGAAGTGCATGCTGAAGGGATTGGGACTGAGCTGGGATCATGGATTTTTAAGCTCAAGCTTAGTTGTTACTGTAATTTCATAAGCTTGTTTTTTTCACCATAAAAATTTACCCGTTTAACGTTCGCGCGTGTGGAATTTTTAGCGGTGTTCAGAGGAACCACCCCCCCCCCCGGGGGGTAAAAAATCACATGCGACAGAATCTAAATCAGCAACATCTGCGCTATGTTACATTGGCTACAACAAAGTTCATGAAAATTGTGTCATCTGGGCTTCTCACAAAATATATGTACTTACATTTTTGTGCCAAATTTATAAAACCATTCATCGCTGAGTGCCTGCCACCATGAAGTCTTGCAGCAGCTACTTAGCAGAGGCACAGGAAAGAAACCTCCCTGCTGGATGCGACTTATGCTGCTGAAGCCCCACGTGCCATGACTGCAAGGCCCAAATCACTTCTAGTCAGATAATAATGGTCTTGGATCATAAGGTCACACTTACGGTTTGGATGTTAAGGAAGCCATCCCAGTTCACAGGCCAGAGCAAGTTCCTTCAGTTTACTAATCATGACCAAGATTATATCATTGTTTACCCCCAAATCCCGAAATGAAATCATTACTCCACTTCCAGGAGATTTATATTTAAAAGAGAAGTGATCTGTCAATATAGACAAAATAGACTGATTTTCAAAGATGAAACTTCAAAGCTTAAAATCTGATTTGGGGTAACTGGAAATCATCAATCCTCTACGGGATCCTCCATTAGAGAGTTGCTTTGTTTCCTGGATCTAATTATACAAGAGTCGCTCCAAAGGAGTTGCGTAATGTTGAAGCAGGCCTACCTTCCTCAAGGGAGATCTCGGGGTTCTCCAACAAAGCAAATCTGAATCCAACTTCGGGCTGCAACAAGGACCATAGACTTCCAGTTAAACAATCAAGTAAAGCTAGCAAGAAGAAACCAGGCAATGGATCCATTTCAACTATATTTAATTCAACGGGATAGAAATACTGGGGAGAAAATTAGAGGTACAGGACAACCAGATCGTATTGAACCATCAGTAACATGCCTTGTTGAAGTTTGCAGTTTCTTGACATGGCAACAACACCGACCCTACCTATGCATACGTTTTGTTAACCCTTTAAGTTCAATGCTAGGAACCATGTTAAAGTAAGGCTTGAAGTGTTTACAAGAGGCTGGTTGTATGAAAATATATTCAAGTGATGAGTTTAACATCTCAATGGATCAATGGCAAATTTCGAAGTTGATTGTTTCGTAGCTTCTACCAAAGATACGAAGTTCCGTTGAAATAGTCATTTCATGGATGATTGAGCCAATTTTTCATCCATAGTTATCATACCTTCGGTAGTAAACAATGCTCGCTCCATTCATTTACATCAGATAGGAAGATATGATTGAGCTCGGCAGCAGCATTTTCCAGTCGAAGATTGAAGAATATTCATTTCCAAAAGAGCGTTATAAGCAGGAAACTGATGGGACGCATTGGAAGAAAATATCCAATCCAGAAAATGCTAGGGAACACAACTCAAGTACAACGTCTATAATTTGGAATTTCTAACCCACAAAGAGACGCACTTCTAAGACATGGTTATATCTTCATATTATGAAGTAGCGTAAATAATGATAACAAAAGAAAAGATAATGATAACAAGCAAAAGAACGCTACCTCTTCTCATTTTGGGCGGCTTTGGTACAGTTGTTAGAGCTGGTGGAGAAAACACATGGTTCACTAGCATAGCTATACGTCTCAGAACAGGTGTAATTTGGGATGGATAAAACAAATTCTTTCTGTTGTTGAGTGCCCTCGAATACCAACTGAGATAGATCTGGAGAATGTAACTTCTTCTTATGAATCCAGAAAGTTCGAGGGAAACATTTTGATTGATAGTCTGAATCAGGGTTTGATGAAACTAGGTGTGCATAATCAAATCCCTCTTCCTTGGAGGAATCAACACCAGAACTTGAGGTCCTTGAAGTCTCTTGACATGAACTATTCAACAAATTCTTCCTTGAGCTCAGCAAATTTCCTTCACCATCTCTCAATGCTGTTACTACCTCCATTCCATGATAAGAGTCAGGTTGTTGCATCTGAGATCCACAATCAGATTTACAAGTTCTATCCTTCATCATGGCTTTCTGCGAGGTGTGATCAGTGTAGTCTGGTTCACTTCCTTGTTCATTATCTGAGAGCGCCTTTCGATGAATTCTACGGGAACAAGTGAAAAAACTGAAAGATGACCTCTTCAACTTGGCATATGTAGAATCAGAAGTGCAAGGTACATGATTGATCCTGAGCTCTATGTTACAACCCAGTATGAGCTGCAGGGAACTGGCAATCATTTTCCACGACTTCTCAGCCCTATATACGTAGTTGCGATGCTGGAAATCCAATTCAGCAATTGCTAGACCTAGAAAGGGGTAATTTTCGTTCATTAGATTGGTGCAACAGGTTAATATACGATACCAGTTCAAGATATGAATAGCTGATCAAGAATATGGAAAAGCATTAGAATATGATGTCACAATGTTGAGGTGATCATAAATAAACAACTAGGAGACATCCCTTTCTGTAATAAACTAATATTAATTAGATATTAGAAGTTCCTTCAAAAGAATAAAAAAGTCCCGCTCAAAACATGCAACAAGAACAAGCACAAAATACACTGACCGGAACAGGGGACCAGATTATACTATTATTTATATATGGTGAGTTTAGAAGATGAATGGGGAATGATAAACCAGATGTGATAAAGAGAGTATAGACATACCGCGATCAACACACAGAGAAGACAACTTCCCCTGTTTCCTAAGAAAAGTCTTGAGTCTGTTAGATTGACATGACTCTGTCGCTTTATGCCATATGGAACTTAATGCGTGATCCTGTTGTCCTAATCTAAACAACTTGTTATCATACTGAGCAGAGGCAGGATGCTTCCGGCTATCCCCTGTAGATGATGTACTGCAGAAATCACCATCTGTGTCCATTTAAAGGCAAGCTTAGAAACGTACACCTCGTAAAACTATTTTAATTCTAAATACTCATCCGCATCACCCCCAATAAGGAGAAACAAAATAAAAATGTGATAAGGCATCAAAACTAATCAATGCCGCAACACACCTCCATTGCATGCATATCTCAATTTCGTATCACTTGCTTCGACAGAAGAATGTTCTGCAGAGCTTAACTGCAGAAGAGCTACCGTGAACCATGTTGTTTGATTCTTGGAAATCCGTAATTGCTTCTCCGTTTCAGAAAGTATTCTCAACGCATGATTTAGTTTTTGAAGGTCAGCTTCAGCTATGATGGCGAAATTGTAAAGCCAGACAATTAGGCAAGCATAGTATGAGATAAACATCAAACGGCCAACTTAAACTGATTGGCATGCTATACTAAGAAGCACTTACATTTGCGTCTATTGGAAAACCTCATTCTGATTTCAGACCCGCTATCATCACATTTCCCTGCAAGGATGTCCATAATGAGATTTGCCAGCTGTGATATAAGTTGTAAAGGGTCCACTCTTGATCTCATTAACTCTCGCGCTCTTTTAACTGTATTTGAAGTGTCGGAAGACAGAGCCAGATCCAGTAATTCAAGCAATTCGTCGTCAGAGATGATACCAGTCTGCCAAGCAACAGAAAACAAGACTGAGCACCAGTTCTTTTTCTTCTTCTTTTTTTTTTGGTTTTTTTTGGGTGGGGTGGGGGGGGGGAGGTTAGGTGTCAGGAATAATAGCATAATACTTACAAGTTCATGGGCTAAGGAAATTGTGATTTTTTTACCAAGCAAGCTCAGCTGATCAAGCATGATTTCTGCATCCCTAAGTGAACCACAGGATTTAGCAGAGATGAAGCCCAAAGCCTCCTGTTCAAAGTCAAGACCTTCTTCTATGCAAATTTTTTCCAATCTGCTTGCAATGTCAGCATCTTTTATCTTAGGGAAGTGATACCTCTGGGCCCTGGAAACTGTACTTCGGGGAAGTTTGTCCAGATCTGGCGTGATCATAATAAGGACCACATGCTGAGAAAGGCTCTCTAGGCTATTCAAAAGACTTGCCCATGCCTCCCCCGTGATCAACTGGCACTCATCAACAATAAATATCTTAAAACGTGAAGAAACTGGAGGGATGCTTGCATTTTTAACAAGGGATTTTATCTTGTCAATACGATTAAGTTTCACAGAATCAACTTCTTTAACATCTTTACTTCTACCAGAAAAGAACAAAACGCACTCTCTGCAAAGACCACATGGCCTTTCCTCCTCGAGGGAGAGACAATTCAGGGCAGCAGCAAAAATCCTGGACGCAGATGTCTTGCCAGTACCACGAGGACCATGGAAGAGATAGAATGAGGTTACCCTTCCCTTAAAGATGGCGCCCAAAAGAGACCTCGCTACCACATTTTGCCCAACCAAATCACTAAAAGATTTTGGCCTAAATTTCATACATAAACTTCTTGGAGTTTCAAAATTTGGACTGATTTCACCGCCAATGTGTCTCATGTTTTTATGTCCATAAAGAGCCGTCTCATCTGTGTGCCAGGATATCAGAGGACGGTCTTCTATATCAGAATATACATTTGATTCTCTAAACCTTGGCGATTTTGACCAACAACAGCTTATTCCACATCCATGGTGATTATCATCTCCAATATCTACATCTTGATTCATGTTCGTCGAAGAACTATAAGCTGAGAAGGCTTCACCGACTGAAAGGCATGGACTACCCCCAAGACCTGCAATATCGCCCAAAACTTCGGATGATTTCACTTGATTCTTGCCTAGAGTTTTTCTAGTCAACATAGAATGATCAATTGTCCCTAACTTTGATGACCCAGAAGTTGCCTCGTTGCTGGGAGGAATAACAGATGCTATATCTAATTCCTTACGTCTATGGTTGCTATAGCAGCCATCACTTGTCGACTTAATACCGGAATTGACTTCCTGATTCAAATTAGAGTAAGCTAGTTCTTCATCCTGCTGGCCTTCAGGACAAGACTTCAGTTTAGAGTTGAAATGGCCACAGTTCAATTCAAAATCAGCAGCATCGTGCTCTCTGCGCATGCTACAACTCAAATTCTTCGACCTTAATGCACCATTATCATCAGAATCACAAGCGCGAGAAGCGTCCAAGAACCGCAGAGAAATCCCATTGCCCGAACTGTTTTCCCAGTGCAGATTATCAATCGAAGAACAGAGTTTGCTCATAGAATTCGTAGATGGATCCCTCAATGACCTGACTCTCCTCAACGCTACAAGAGTTTTCGAAATAGGAACATCAACTGAATGCCGCCTCCCATCCATCATCGTCTTCAATAAATCAATAAATTATATAATATACAATCAACACCTGCTCCAAACAACGCAATCCAAACCTAGAAGAGAAGAGTCTGGTCAAAGACAACACAAGCAAAAAGCCACAAAATGAAACACAGAATCAACCAATCATAAACTTAATCGCAATGAGGAATCTCATTCAAGTTTGCATTGTAGCTCATAATATCCTTTTCTCACTCCCTTTTACAGCCAACTACTTCCACTTCTCACTGCAACCTTGCAATCACCATCCAAGCTGGAAATGGACATCCGACACTGAATATAGAGTGTATAGGAAAATGTAGTATACCTTTGATCAGAGCAAAGCGCAGTACAACGCCATTATTATCTCTTCTGACCTCCAGAGCAATCTATACTGTTCCCATTGCACCCCCAGTGTAGAACTGAAAACAAGACAGAGAACCGGAGGGAAGAGAGAGAAAGGAGAGAATCTGCAGTTCAAATTTTAATGATATAAAATAAGGGAGATGAGAACAAACAATGCGAAACGACAAAAGTTGAAAAAATCCACACCTGCAAAAAATAGAAAAATATCAAAACTACTATATTCTTCGAAACTGACGAAGACAACAACGGAAATGAGGTAGCGTAGAAAACGGGACAATGCTTGAGAAACCCTAAGTTGGAAACAGAGGCCTTGGTGGCGGTGCCTGTTCGCATTGGATAGCGGAGCTTAGGGAATGAGCTCCAGTAAGAGATGAAGAACTGAAGATAGAGAAGGGGGAGAGGAAGGAGTGGCGAAGCAGTAAATTTGAGAAAGGAGGAGGGGTATTTAAGGAAGGCATGGTTTGGAGAACGTGTACAGAATTTAAGAGGGTGGAAGCCTGAAGAGTTTGTTTGTTCCCTTGCAGCAGAGGTGAAGCAGAAAGGGGGGTCTTGGCCAGCGAGCTTCTCAGAGAAAGAAAGGGTGAGGGCAGTTTGGTAATTTGAGTGAGTTTCAGTTAGTTTAGTTTTGTTTGAAGTAGTTGGGCACTTTTTTTTGGGGGGGGGGGATAATTTTTTATGTTTTATATATGAAAGGAAAATATGGGAAGCGAGAGGAGTGTGACTGTTGTGCAGGGAGGGTCCATGCGTTTCAACAGAGTCTGTGGGTCTACCTCTACGCATCTTGCAGATTTCGAGGGACAGTTGGAGGCTCGTGAAAAAGCTGATTTTGTTGTTTAATTAAAGGATTAAAGAATGGATTTAATTAAAAACCTAAAGAAAAAGGTCTAGATATGAACTCGTGGGCTTGAAATGCCACTGGCGCCCTTAGGGTGATCGAACTTATCACGGTTTGAAATAATTTGTAAATAAATTTTAATTGTAATTTATGAAATATGAAATAAATATGTAAAACAAGTTTTATCTCGATTTACGTAAAATATATTTAGGTTCTTTTTGTTATCTAATTGAAATAACTTATAAACACGTTTCACGTAAATCAAGATGAAATTTTCCTCACATACTTACCTCATATTTCGTAAATCATGATTAAAAAACTATTTATAAGTTATTCCAAACGAGCTTTTATTATAAATGCTTATGCTCATTTAAAAAGGTTTATAAGTAAATTTTTAATCTTATAAGTACTTGTAGATTTTTGTTTTAGAGTTGCTTGTTTGAATTTGTATGGAAACCAGCACATATTGAGCGGTTCAAGGTGATAATTATGGATGCAGTGATTGTGATCCCATTGAATTTTGACTGACCAATTTCTTCTGCTGCAGCTACCCCGCAGTGATGGCACCAAAGTTTGCATTAATGAAAAGGAGCGATCATATATTTCTCGCCTGTATTTACCCTCGGATGTTTAATATTACCCTATGTCACAAGGACATCAAACATGGATTTTGATTTCTCAGTTAAACTCTCCTTAACTGAAAAGACTCGATGGAGATACATGAACGGTGAATTTAAAGCTCAGAAAAATTCGCATAACGTGATGACGTGTGAGGGGAGAAAATATACGGGTAAACATGATGATGATAATAACGACACACCCCCATGCAAATGTATATATATCACTTTATATTGCGGTACAGCGTACATTGTGGGTGTCTTACTGTCTTATATATGGTACGCGTAATTTCTAATTACCAATATACGGTGCCATACAATAATTTTAAAGAATTTGTCTATTTTATCACTTCTTCAACCAATTTAATGCATAGCAGTTTATTTTTTCTTTTTAAAGAAAGCTCTGGATTGTACTCCCCCGATCCTTTTTTTAATTAAACTTCTTAATTAATTATTCTAAAGTTTTTAAATAATGATTTTCACATTTAAAAAAAACTCAATTTAATCAATTTTTGTAAGTCATATAAGCAGGTGTTTAGATAATAACAAAATCATAGTTTCAGAAGTGTTTTTACGATATACAAAATAAATATATAAAAGAATATGTCTCGATTTGTAAAAAAGTATTTATGAGAAGCTCTTTAAACACTCCTTAAAATGAGTAATTAAACTTTTTTTAAAAAAATACTACCTCCAGTCCTAATTATAAGAGCCAGTTAATTAATTTGAGGAGATTAAGGAAGTAAGTTAAGTTCGTTATTTGTCCTAAATAGATGTTGTCCTACCTAAAATATCCTTACCAATCAAGTGTATTGATTAGAACTATCATTGTTAGAAAAGCTACTTTGAAAAAAATATATATAAATACGAGAGACAAAGTGGATTGAGGTCTTATATTTAGAAATAAAAAAATAAATTAAACAGGATCTTATATTAAATACCAGACAATGTAATTTAGGAACGAGAGAGGGGTGGTCCCCAGTAGGAGGACATGGACATATAGTCATAGAGTAGAGTCAGCGGAAGAGACATGAGGAGAAACGGGGGGAAATGAAAAGGACGTAAAAGTGTGGTGAATAGGATGATACATAGGTAGCTGCCTCCCCATATCTGTACAGCGCTTATCTGACTCACACTTAAGCGGCGCCGTTTCCTTTCCGCCTTTTCATGCCTCCTCTCTCGTCTTTCCCCATCACTCCTACAAAACTAAAAATCCGTCTAGCTAATCGGGACCATTTCTCTCTTTCCTTTTTTTTTTTTTCTCCTTTCCTCTTAATCATCCTCATAATCTCCTCATCATTACCTTAAACCTCCGCTAATCATTCTTAATTATCTCTCTAATCCCTCCTCTTATTATTATCTCTACCTACCCCCCTCTATTTGCCTAGATTTCAATTACGTCCTGCTTTTATTGTTTATTTATTAGTTCAACGTAACCTTTAATTTTAATTTAGATTAGGTTTAGATTTGCCTATGGCCTACTCCGTCTTCCTCTCTGCCATTCGCGTCTTTTTGCTCTGTTTTTATAATTCCCTCCTGCGCTTTGCATGTGACCTGCCTTCCTTCCTCCCCTTTCTAAGGTCAATGGTCAATTCACTTTTATCATTTTTCTGGTTGCCCCTGTTTTTTTAAGGGGAAATGACAAATAAAGACTCTTGAATTAGCAAAATCACAAGGAGGTCACCTGAATAAGCTAAATTACCAAGAAGGACCCGGTCTCAAATTGTAATTATAAAATCAGGCTAAAAAGACAAAAATACCCTTCTTCTCTTTCTTCCATCACCCCATCTCTTTCTCTTTCCCTCTTCTCTTTCTCTTCGTCTCCGTCCTTCTCTCCCTCTTCATCTCCCTCTCTCTCTTCTTCCTTCAGTTCCTCTCCCTCTCAAAAATATTCATCTCCCGCCTATGCATTTATCAATATGATTAAGGTTGTGGCCATTCCCATCAATCTCTATTACAAAAAAGATGGTGACCCATCGTTAATGCTAGTTGGCAGAGGTAATCAGATTGAAGTTGATAGCAATAGTGTTCTGGAGATGGTATACAGAATCAATGTTGGAGAGGATGAGACTCAAGCTACCCAAGACACTACATGTATATATACTTCATGATTGGCACGGCATCATCTTGGTGGGTTGCGGTGTGGTCACTGGGTTATACGGTGGAAGAGAATGAAACGTGAAGTTAATGATGGAAAATGTTAGTTAGAGGATGTTGTAGTTAGTTTGAGATACACTTGTCACCGAATCTTGCAGAAACTGGTTGCTGTCAAAACACCTCTGGTTTTTTGTTATTTGACTTACTATTGTTGTAATTTTACTTAGTAGTGTTGTAACTACAGATTGGTTAGTTTGATCACAGCAACATGATATGACAATCTGAAAATGTTAGTATTTTGTTTATGGCAGAGCAATGTTAACATTTAGTATTTATAGTTGTAAATGATATCAATTTAGATCCATTCAATAACAAGTTGACTAAGACGAATGACAAGTTTAGTAAGGCAAATGACAACTTCTGATAAGCAATTCATAAAAATTTAATTTTCTCTTTTCAAATGACAGAATTTTCAGATTTCTTTAGCAGATCACAAGTTCTTATAAGTAATTTATAACAAGTTGAGTAAGGCGAATGACAAGTTATGAAAATCAATTGACAAGAGTGGAAAGCCAAATAACAACTGTGATAAGTGAAATTATAAGTCTGTGAGGAGATTTGTCATGAATTCAGAATATTAAATGGATCTACATTGATACCATTTACAACTATAAATACTAAATGTTAACATTGCTCTGCCATAAACAAAATACCAACATTTTTATATTGTCATGCCATGCTGCTGTGATTAAACTAACCAATCTGTAGTTACAATACTACTAAGTAAAATTACAACAATAGTTAGTCAAATAACAAAAAACCAGAGGTGTTTTGACAGCAACCAGTTTCTGAATCTTGTAAAAACTGGTGTATGACAACTTCTGATAAGCAACTCATAGGAATTTAAGATTCTGGATTAAAATGACAATTTGCACAATTCCTTGGCAAATGACAATTTTAGTTTTATTTAGCAAATGACAAGTTTTGATAAACAATTTATGACAAGTTGACTAAGACGAATGACAAGTTTAGTAAGGCGAATGACAACTTCTGATAAGCAATTCATAAAAATTTAATTTTCTCTTTTCAAATGACAGAATTTTCAGATTTCTTTAGCAGATGACCAGTTCTGATAAGTAATTTATGACAAGTTGATTAAGGCGAATGACAAGTTATGAAAATCAATTGACAAGAGTGGAAAGCCAAATAACAACTGTGATAAGTGAAATTATAAGTCTGTGAGGAGATTTGTCATGAATTCAGAATATTAAATGGATCTACATTGATACCATTTACAACTATAAATACTAAATGTTAACATTGCTCTGTCATAAACAAAATACCAACATTTTTATATTGTCATGCCATGCTGCTGTGATTAAACTAACCAATCTGTAGTTACAACACTACTAAGTAAAATTACAACAATAGTTAGTCAAATAACAAAAAACCAGAGGTGTTTTGACAGCAACCAGTTTCTGAATCTTGTAGAAACTGGTGTATGACAACTTCTGATAAGCAACTCATAGGAATTTAAGATTCTGGATTAAAATGACAATTTACACAATTCCTTGGCAAATGACAATTTTAGTTTTATTTAGCAGATGACAAGTTTTGATAAACAATTTATGACAAGTTTAGTAAGACGAATGACAAGTTTAGTAAGGCGAATGACAACTTCTGATAAGCAATTCATAAAATTTAATTTTCTCTTTTCAAATGACAGAATTTTCAGATTTCTTTAGCAGATGACCAGTTCTGATAAGTAATTTATGACAAGTTGATTAAGGCGAATGACAAGTTATGAAAATCAATTGACAAGAGTGGAAAGCCAAATAACAACTGTGATAAGTGAAATTATAAGTCTGTGAGGAGATTTGTCATGAATTCAGAATATTAAATGGATCTACATTGATACCATTAACAACTATAAATACTAAATGTTAACATTGCTCTGCCCATAAACAAAATACTAACATTTTCAGATTGTCATAGCATGTTGCTGTGATCAAACTAACCAATCTGTAGTTACAACACTACTAAGTAAAATTACAACAATAGTAAGTCAAATAACAAAAAACCAGAGGTGTTTTGACAGTAACCAGTTTCTGCAAGATTCGGTGACAAGTGTATCTCAAACTAACTACAACATCCTCTAACTAACATTTTCCATCATTAACTTCACGTTTCATTCTCTTCCACCGTATAACCCAGTGACCACACCGCAACCCACCAAGATGATGCCGTGCCAATCATGAAGTATATATACATGTAGTGTCTTGGGTAGCTTGAGTCTCATCCTCTCCAACATTGATTCTGTATACCATCTCCAGAACACTATTGCTATCAACTTCAATCTGATTACCTCTGCCAACTAGCATTAACGATGGGTCACCATCTTTTTTGTAATAGAGATTGATGGAAATGGCCACAACCTTAATCATATTGATAAATGCATAGGCGGGAGATGAATATTTTTGAGAGGGAGAGAAACAGAAGGAAGAAGAGAGAGAGGGAGATGAAGAGGGAGAGAAGGACGGAGACGAAGAGAAAGAGAAGAGGAAAGAGAAAGAGATGGGGTGATGGAAGAAAGAGAAGAAGGGTATTTTTGTCTTTTTAGCCTGATTTTATAATTACAATTTGAGACCGGGTCCTTCTTGGTAATTTAGCTTATTCAGGTGACCTCCTTGTGATTTTGCTAATTCACGGGTCTTTATTTGTCATTTCCCCTTTTTTTAACACGACAATTGCTCGTCTCTTTTCAGTTTTCATATTCTGTTGTGTTTTCTTCGTTACTTTCTGAGAAAATTAAATGTACATCATGCGTTCAAAATAATAACTAATTCATAAATATTAAAGTATATAATATTAAAGAATTAGTTCAGGCCAAAAAAAAATTCATAAATATTAAAGAATTAGTTCAGTTAATTATTTATTAAAAATTACTTTGTTCATTTTCTCAAATTAAGTTGACGTCATACATTTAAAATTAAAATAAATTTCTTATTCAATTCTGGTAAGTGAGTATTACATATAAAATATTTGTTTCTTTTTATTACGTTCTCTTGTTTTTATTACGTTCTCTTGTTAGAAACAATCCTTCAAAGCACTGTTACGCACTAAATGTAGACACATCTACTAATAAAAATTCAAACTTAATTTGGCAAGTTATAACGCACTAATCTCTTCTGTTAGATCCAATTTCTATTGGTAAGTATTTTCTTACTACTTCCGGTTTTTAATATAAGAACTTATTTAAATTCTATTTTGATCTTAAATAGAAGATTTTAATCTACTTTGTCTCTCATATTTATCTATTTTTTTAAGATAGTCCTTACAATAATAGCGGTTTTAGCCAATATAATTGATTAGTAAGGATATTTTAGGAAAAATAATACATAGTTCTTTATAAATAATTAATTTAACTAATTTTATTAAATTATTCAAATTAATTAATTAATTTTTATATTAAAAACGATAGTATTTTGTGTCAGACTAACGCGCGGGTTGAACATCTAAAACTTCTCACCCTGGGCCGTTCAATCAGCGTCCGTCTTTAAAATACTTTCACCCGGGACCCTTTAATGTGGCAGGCCGCAGGCGTTACTGTCGCCTCTGAAGCAAAGCTCCCCCAGTTTTGAACAAAAAATTGTAGAACAGAATGAAAATGGCAGAGGATAAGGCAAAATGACAAATTGGTCCTTCATAAATACTATCTCTAAATATTATCTCTGGTCTTTAATATAAAATCTCGATTGATTTATATTTTTTCCAAAATAGTTCTTATAATATAGTGGTTCTAGCTAATACACTTAATTAGTGATGATATTTTAGGAAAGACAACACGTATCTATTACAAATAACTAACTTAATTAATTTTCTTAATTTACTCAGAGTAATCATATAGCTCTTATATTAAGAACCGAAGGTAGTATCATATTAATAGAAAAATCCCCTCAATTGCTGGGGGAAGCAGAAAACCAAAGAAAGATCTTGACATTAGCAGAAATTGTTTCTTATTTCCAAAGCAATAGGATGTTAAGGAACTATTCTATGCAAATCTGTGAGATTTTCCTGCTAATGTGTTTTTTTAAATAGGAATCAATTTGTCATTTTCCCAATAAATCAACACTTTGCCAAGTCCGTCAAATGTGGTGCTTGTTGAAACCATGACAAAATAATTAATAATAATTTTTTGTAAAACATAGTTCCTTTTCTTAAGACAGGAGAAGATAATATGATTTCTGTGGAGTGGTGACATTAGCCAAAAATAAATTAAATATGAAGTGTAATGAGAAGAATGGGACATAAGGTATTTAGAGGAGGATCCTAAAAGAAGAAAAAATAATAATAATTTGGAATAGTTATATCAAATTTTTTATTCAGCATGTTCAGTTTTTCAATTACATATTGTTATATGTTATTTTTAAAATATTATCATTTAATTTTAGATTCATATGAAAAAAATCGGATATATAATCATAATTGATTAGAGAACTTGACATGATATATATGAAAAAAAAAAACTTATCATAACTATTTTTCAAAAAATAACAAGTGAAGGGCAGGGTGTGGGGCTACAAAACATGGGACCAACATTACTATTGCATCAAATAAAATAGGCAAATCCATGGACCATGCTTCCGATTTTTTTTTTTTTTTTTTGCGCCAGCAACCATGCTTCCGAATTCCGATTTACTGGTATCACATTATCACATATCCCAAATCATCTATGTGTGATCAACTTCTGTGTGTCTATGAATTTCATGGAAAGACATAGTAGTACTATTTTGACAAAAATATGCTTTTGATCTTCTAATTCTGTACAAAGTTTGTGTTTGGTCATTTAATTTTATAAAATACATATTCATTTTTATGAGTTCAACACTATTCATTTTTTGAACCCATTTTTATTATTTTAAAAAATCAAATGTAATGTATCAATATCCGAAAACTTCTTATCAATGTTTAAAATTTAAATTGCGGCTAATAAAAAAAATCAATGGTTACATTTTTTAATAAAAGCAATAGTGTTAAGTTTAAATAAATGAAATAATATCTTAAAAGATCAAGAAATTAGGATAAAATCTCATATGAAATTAAAGAACAAAATGTATATTTTTATCTATTGCTTTTAAATTATAAATATTATGGCATATTTTATTATAATTTATGTAATATGGATTTTATATTAAGTCAAAGAGGCTCGCATTATGCTCTCTAGTCCCGGCAAAATAAGTGAGGGAGGGAGGGATAGAGTCAAGGCCTGCTTTTGCGCACTGGGCAAATGTGAATGTTGACAACGAGGTATGATCACGTACTTTTTTTTTTTTTTTAATGATCACGGATTTCTTGAGCATTTTAAAAATAATCATAAAGTTTATTTTAACAATTTTTTTTTTTTTCCCCTATTGCTCTCGGATATCTTTTTACTGAAGATAATCATATTCGAGATATAGTTGGTTGTCACCTCTCTTAACAGGGAATCTAGACAAATTCTGATGACAATACAAAATTTCAACAGCTCTGAGATTTCCCTTTTTTTTGTTACGAAAACTATTCCTTTAAATTCTCTGTTATGTCTAAATTTTCTGTTTCTGCCTTTTAGTTGAATTTCTTGGGGCTCCATTTAATTTTTTGTATTGTACTATATTTGTTTTATAAAATCTCCTTTGCTTTTTTATAAAAAAAAAAATTGCTACCTTGGGTCCGAAATATTTTTTCCAGATTTATAATTTTTTTTAATATTTATAAATAATTAGTTATTTAATTTTTATATTAAGAATTAGAGAGAGAGTCACGCTGTTACTTCTTCTTTTTTTTTCCAACATAATTACACCATTACTTACCCACACTTGGGTTTTGAGCTTTCGACATGATAAATGAACTACATTATTGGGCTAACAAATCAAAACCCGATGGCCTGAGTCTACTTTGAAGTTTAAATACAAAGTCCGAAAGGTGAAGGGTTAAGGCAGATAGTGGGCTTCTTCAACTAGACCCGTCCCATACTATTTTAATGCCACACTTGAATTGGCCCCCAACTGTCCCAAACAAAATTTTAGGTTTAACAAAAGCCTAACATCCACCATCAGAGATTAAATCTAGCAAAAAGAGCTAATCCTTCACAGTGTGATGAATCAAGGTTTGAACTCCCGTCAAGAGAGGTGCCCATATTTAGTGTGATACAGTACTTCGGATGGGACTGCCTCTAATAGAAATATACCTATGTTTTAACCACACAAAAAAAGGCCTAACATCCTCATGATTTTTTTAAAAAAAAAAATTATACAAAGAAATGGATGGAGTAAAAAACAGAAAGAAAAGAAAAGTATGAGTGAAAAAGGAAGAGGAAACAAATATGAGTGCAGGAAAGATAAAGTAAAAAAGGAAAAGGAAGGAGAGCAGCTAGAATGATTTTAAAAAAGAAAATTGTAATGCAGAAAACACAATGATGGAGAGGGATAATTCTGGAAGGTTAATTAGTGGGGTTATATGATTAATTAAACGTAGCATTTGGATTAAGAGTTAGATTGTGTGATTATTATCATTGCCCCCTTCACATGCCTCTAAATGATTGTTAGTTAATACCCTCACTTCCCTTCCATCTCAATTACTTCTTCTTCTTCTTCTTTTTTCACATCAACCAACCGTGAGACTTCCACATGGCCGTCACCAAATTTCCTTACCATCTGAGCAGATAAAAGGACTTTTCCTAAATATTTTAAAGAAAAAAGAAAAAGAAGAAAGTTATTGCTTTTCTTTGTCATTCACCTTTGTTTATGTCCATAATTCAATACTCGAGATAATTTTTATGTTTATGCATATATTTATATATATACACGCATGTCACTCCCTCCATTCTTTCTATAAGCAATATTAGACTCCATTATATAAATCAAAATATTAGTTAAAATTAATTAAAGATAATAAATGTGTAGAAATTAAAAATTCTTTCTTCAAAATATTCTTATTCATGAATGAGAAAAGGTATAAGAAAAAGAATAAAAAAATTGTTATAATAAAGAGAATTATGATAGAGAGATAACGTTCATAGAGAAAGATGATAGTTTGAAAAATAAAATACTAAATATATTGCGTATTAAACTAAATAATTAATGAGGGTAAAATAAAAAATTTGTTACAAAAATTTAAGACAGCTTGCAACCGTTGCTTATATTTAGAAACAAGAGAGAAATATCAGTTGTTGCTTATAAAAAGTGACATAGGAAGCATAAAACATTAATATCATTTAATACTATCTCCAATCAATAATATAAAAGCTAATTAATTAATTTAAGTATATTAAAAGAGTTGATTAAATTAGTTATTTGTAATAAATAGATATTATCTTCTCTAAATGCCCTGGCTAATTATATACTACCTCCAGTCCTAATTATAAGAGCTAATTGACTAATTTGAGGGGATTAAGGAAAGAAATTAAGTTAGTTATTTGTAATTAAAAGGTGTTGTCTTTCATAAAATATCCTTGCTGATTAAATATGTTGGCTAGAATTATCATTGTTAGAAGGATTACTTTAGAAAAATATATATAAATATGCAAGACGAAATGACTTGGGTTCTTTTTTTTTTTTTACCAAAAATTTTCAGTGAGTTGGGTCCCGGGGCTCACCAAGGCCAAGACATGCTTCTAGGTTCAGAGAGCGCTTACAAAGATACTTACAGATCACCCACCAACAAGGTCCTCACATCGGCAGCGGGATTCAAATTCAAGACCTTGTGGGTTATGAGCCAACTCCTTACCAACTGGACCAACTCTTGTTGGTTGGGTTCTTATATTTAGGACTAAAATAAAAATCAAACAAGGTCTTATATTAAAAACTGGAGGTAGTATGTTAGTTAGAACTACTATTTGCTGAAACTCTTAATATATACAACTGCTACAATGATTAGTTTGGAAAAAAAATGAGAGAAAAATGAATCAAAATGAAAAATAAAAATACTCTTTGACTACATACTTAAAAATTAATAATGGGAGAATTATAATGAAGTTACATAAAAAAAAAATATATTCACAAGAAATCCCATATGAGCAGTATGTGACAACCAATTTTAATATTTCACTTGTTATTGAGAATTTTAATAATTATTTTTTGGATTTTGCTGTAATTCTCCCAATAATAATTAAATATAAAATGAATCGAACTGTGCACAATTTATAAACAGTTTGGCGGTTACTTTCAATTTAAATCGTCCAAATTTTCTATGGATTTCAAATTCAGGACGGTACCAACCTCTCACCAATCAAGCGGAGTGATTTTTTAATTAAACAGAAAAAAAAAAAATCAAAGTTCAGTCATTAAACACCGCACATGAATTGAGTTGAAATTTTACTGCAAATTCTAGCTGACAAGCTTTCCCATTTTTGTCATAAACATTGGTGCTTTCACAATTATCTTTGAATATTTTTCTTACTGGCCGTTAATCAATTTAATCTTATCATCTTAAATTCAATAATTCTCTAACAGACCAGACATGTTCTTCATATTAAAATAATGTTAAATGAACAAAATTATATTAAAAAATTATAAGTAAATACAACAATACTCGAATACAACTGTACACACACGTGTAAAGAAGTTCAATGAACTTTGATCGAAAGAAACAAACTAAAGATATCAAGATTGCTAATTTTCCTTGTCTAGCTCAAAAATTAGATAAAATGAGGTAAGAGCTTAATTATTTATTCCCTTGGTAGATTTCTATAATTATATTTATTTCTTCACCCTAAAACCAGCCAAAAACATTATCACATCCAGTTCTTAGTATTAGAGCTAAATAACTAATTTGAAGATATTAAATATATGAGTTTAATTAGTTAATTGTAATAAATATATATTTATTTTCTTAAAATACCGCCGTTAATCATTTGCATTGGAATTATTCCTTTTGGTGAGAACCTTTACAATTGGCACACACAAAAAAAAGAACCTTTACAATCAAATTAATAGAGATATTTTAAATAAAACATGATAAATTTGAAAGACAAAGCTAATTAAAGTTTTGTATTTAGAATCAAACACAATGTCTTATTAGCTTTTATATTAAGAACTAGAGGCAATATATTGAATTAAATAAGCTATATTATTTATGACCTATAATTTGTATAACTTAATATAAATTTTATATTTTCTATCAGTTTTCGTTAAAAGAGGGGGGGGGGGAAAAAAGGTTCACAAGAACTGTCCTTTGTGCTCTCCGAACAAAAGCAGTACACACCAGAACCGAACCACATGTTTTGGAAATTTTTCTATCTTTAGATTTTCAATAATTCAAAACACAAGAGAGAAATAATCTTGTGATTTTCACAAGATATGTATCATTTTCTTTAAAAAAAAATTTTTTTAAGTTAACACATTGCTTCATTCAAAATAACAAAATAAATAACGAAGAAATAAAACACCAATAGATAAAAATAATTTTTTTAACTAATTCCGATCACATAGACCGCAATATTGTCAGTAAGATTTAAGGTAGAAAATTTCAAGTGTGAACCAATTCATATTGATAATTTCATTGATTATAAATGCCTAATGATTTGTTTTGAAAGCAAATGATGATAATTCATAAGTTAAATTCATATTAGAAAGGGATTGACGCGAAACCTAATTTTGTCTTTAATTTAGAATAGCTTCACTAAGAAATTGTATGCCACCTGGTGGTTCATGCTTGATTTGTGAAAATGTGATATCAATGAACGGATAATCCATATGGTTTAACATCATAATAATTTAGTGGTGAGAGGTTGTTGGGGATTTATTTAAAATAATGACAATTAATGAACATAAAGAGGGATTATTAGTACTTAAAAAATAAGATAAAATCCATTTTTTCCCGGTTACATAAGTTTGGCTTTAATTTTAAATGTATTTTTCATCTTAATAAATACCCATCCCATAATCAGAAAAAAAATTAGCTTACTTGTCATAATCACAATTATATGGTGATACTAATTTATGACCGGCAACTCTATTTTAAGCCATTTTTTTTCATGATTATTGATTTTAATTTTTGGTAGGTAGTAAATTTATTTTATGAAATATAAAGTTCATGCTTCTATTTTCAATTTTTTTCCCTTTTCACATGTAATTTTTAAAATTATATTGCAAAGGAGTATACGAACAAGTATAAACATATATGTTTTGCGGCAAAACAGAGCAAATGCTTCATATAGGAATAACCATCAATCTAGGTAGTCCGTGGGGTGGGAAGAAGAGGGGATAATGGACCAAAGGCCTAAAGTAAAGCCCTAGATAAATAAATAAATAAATTTAAATTTATGATTAATTAAAATGTAATACAAATTTGACCAAATGGAACATTTTTACTGAGCTAAATTCATTTTCCCTTGCACTGTATAATTTTGTTCCTACAAAGCCAAATCATGCTATTCATAGTTCTCAATAATGCAATTTATTATATACTCATTCTCATTTACTTTTAAGTTACTTTTAATCAAATCACAAGGATTAAAATGGTGTGGTTAAAATTATTTAAAGAATCTTGATCTCGTATAAAATTACTTTTTGTCATAACTCACGTATCTATTTTTTTTTTTTATAAATAACTCAAACTCACAAATTTATACACGAGAAAGCATCAAGTAAAATGCTTAATGTCACTTGGATTACAAGGTCCTGACAATAAAAAAAAATTACTATAATATCCATAAATAAGTATCAAAATTGATTTTTTTTGGTTACTTTTTCAGTTAAGTTAGTTATTTGTAATGAATAGATGTTGTTTTTCCTAAAATATCCTTACTAATCAAGTTTCTTACCTAGAACTATTATTATTAGAATAATTATTTTGAGAAAAAATGAATAAATATGATAGACAAAATAGATTGGGATTTTATATTTATAACCAAAATAAAAATCAAATAAGATCTTATATTAAGAACTGAAGGTAATATAATTATATATGGAACATGAGGGCTGCCCTGTGCTATTGAACAAGTTGACAAGAGGGGCCTTATATGGCCCTGGCAATTCCCCCGTCTCTCTTTCCATTGGCTCAAAACCTCTTTTCGATCCAATTATTATTTCAGACAATAAATGGCATTTAAAAAGAAATCAAATCCATTTCTTCCCTGTTTTCCATTTAGGATCGATTATTGATGACGGTCCATTTGGATATCCTCAATTATTATTCCATGGTCCCTACTTCATCATCACCCAATCAATGTTATTATCCATTTCGCCTTCCTCTTCAGGCTTAGTAATTTAAGCCTCTTGCAATATTCAGAAGTCAAGATATTAGTATAAAACCAAAAAGGTCAGCTTTAATTTCAACGAAAAATCCCAGAAAAAACGTGTGCGTGGGTGCAAGGTGAACTGATTCTTTTGTTTCAGAAGGCGCAAAATTCAACACAAGCATCTAGAATCCTAGCTAGCTTAGTCCAGAAAATAATTAAGCCATGAATTTATGACCGGAAATAAGGAGCATGGAGAAAAATGAGGGCTTTGATGTGAAGCAAGCATGTGAGATTGCATGTGCACAAGAGAAAGAAGGAACTACAAGTTGAGAAAAAGACCTCTCCCCATTACAGAGAAGTAGAATGTGTCCATACGTCTGTGTAGGCATATCCATATAACGTCTACTAAACGTAAGAGTTCGTTGGAAAGTATTACTTCCGTTTCTTAATACAAAAGTTAGTTGACTAATTTGAGTAATAAGTTAGTTATTTGTAATAAATAAGTGTTGTATTTCTTAAAATATCCTTGTTAATTAAGTATATTGGCCAGAACTATCTTTATTATAAGGACTGCTTCAGAAAAAAAATGGATATATATATGGGAGACAAAGTGGATTGAGGCCTTATATTTAGGATTAACATAAAAATCAAACAATGTCTTATATTAAGAACCGGAGATAGTATGTTTTAATTTTAGATATAAAATTTTGATTCATTTTATCTCTCAAATTTATAATATTTTTTTCTGAACATTCCGTATATAATAAGATGATTTTCTGTAAGAGAGTGACATATGATGCAAATGACATATTGCCGAGACTTTCTATCAATGGAGTAACATCCAATGCAAATCAATAAAAAACGGGTTTTAGAAAAATCAATATATATTTTATAAATAATTAAATATTTATAAATTAATTATATAACTCTTAAATGAAATAAATAAGCAATACGTGTCTTGTGTTGTGCGCGGTTGGTGTGTAATTGTCAATAGTGAAGGACCGAAAGCCTTCCTCCCTTGCCACAAGTCATGGTTATCAAATAAGACTAACGAATATGGCCGTGCTCTGTTTGAACTCTGTCCTCTCTCCTTAATAGAGACCTTCACGTTGGCCTTAGCCCCACTTTGAATTGCTAGTGGAATTTTGAATCATGGATAAATAATTTATAATTTATTATTTTAAATAAAAATAAAACAAAAAAACATACCACTACCTCTGGTCCTAATTATAAGAACTAGTTGATTAATTTGAAAAGATTAATGAAGTAAGTTGAGTTAGTTATTTGCCCCAAATATGTGTTGTCTTTCCTAAAATATCCTTGCTAATCAAATGTATTGGTGAAAACTACCATTTTTAGAATGACTACTTTGGGGAAAAAATATAAATATGAGAAATAAAGTGGATTGGAGTCTTATATTTAGAATCAAAATAAAAGTCAAACAAAGTCTTATATTAAGGACGGGGATATCACTATCTTTAAATTTATTTAGAGTGAAAAATTAAAATTTCTATCTTTAAACCTCTATTTCATCTCAACTCCCAAGCATACCCAACTCTGAAACATGTTTTGAGACGTAAATTTTTGTTCCTGCTTGATTATTAATAAATCATTATTACGTTCAAAAAATTATTGCATGTGTTTGGTCGTGGTGCTTAAACATTAGTGAATAATACAGAATTAACCTTATAAAAAATTGTTGCACATTAATCCTTCGGTGGCAATTTTGAGTTACTTGTTAAAAAATAGACAAAGAATTGTAGTAGGATGCTCTACTCAATTATTGACTCGTACGAATTAACTTTGAAGAATTAAAATAATACTATTATTAATTAATTTAGTTGCTTCAAGCTTTTGTCTAGAGTTAAGATTAGACGCTTGTTTCCAGGCCTACCATTACTAAAAGAATCAACGGCGCAGGTTGATCAAAGGATTCACAACAAACGACAATCCGACTGCTGAGGCGAACAAGAATCCAGAAACGTCACGACGAATTTGCAAGTGGATGCTCCGTTGAGCCGATTAACGGATGACCCGGCCCACAGCGTAGGGCCGAGTGTCGGAGGAAGTGCCATATGCTCACGTGGCACCACAATGAGTTCCCGTAATGCCATGTCAGCATCGTATATGGAATTTTTGTCTGTTAGGCGCCTTGAAATTCCGGCGGAGTTTGCGCTTCTGTGGTTGGAAGGCACGTGGTGTACGCAGGTGGTGGGATAACGATGGACCTACCTTTAGCCTTCCAAATTTGATTTCTTAGGACCCCCCATGTGCCTGTGTCACGAGACTTTTAGATTATCTTTATTTTATGTTATCTTTGATATAAAAATTGATTTGATATTTAATTTAATTTAATTTATTTATTTTTTTAAAACATTATTTATAATAGTTATAAATAATAGTTGTAGCTAATACATATGATTAGTAAGAGTATCTTATAAAAAATAATACATATTTATCACAAATAACTCACTTAACAAATTTTTTTAATCTACTTAAATCAGTAAACCAGTTTTCATATTAATCACAGGTTAGTATGTGTTTTTTTGGGAAGTAGTACTTTGCTCATGAATTTTGATTTGATTCCCCTGTACTTTCAAATTGTTAATTTTTTTTTTGGACTCAACAAATTGTTAATTTTGATTCTTATAATTTTATAAAAATTTCTGTGTATAAGAATTTATTGAGTCATTTTCACTAATAAATTGTTGGAAGAACTGTAATGAATTCTCATGTAAGAAATATAATTATTAAAAATCTCATTGATAATAAAGTATCTTGTAGTGATAAGTTTTATAATAGTAAATAATAACTACTCACTTGTTATAAAAATTTATTGATTTTTTTTTTTCCTTGAAATCTCGTGGTAGTTCTCCCTTGAATGTTTTGGCGGAATTTTTTCATATTTCTGTTTTTATTTATTAATAAAGTCTCGATCATCCCTGCGTTTGAATTTCAAGACGTTGGTGCGAATGATTCTGTGTTGTTAGTTATCAATAAAAAACTAGTTGCATGTGAAAAATTCGTTGTAATATTTTTGACTTTTGGATATTGTGGATTATTAATATTTATAATTATACAAAAATTTTATATTACATGTCACGGTTTGATTATTAAAATAACAGATTAATCATTTTTTTTTTCTTGCAATGATTTCAGGAACTCAGGCATATATTCACTAAAGTTTGAAAATAGGAAATTGATTAAAAAGTGTGGTTCCGGCCATTAAGTTGGTGATTAGAAGCTGGAGGTTGGAAAATGGAAGGGTGAACCCTTGGGTGCCACATGGAGTGCGTGGCGCCAATCAAGTGTGCCCCATTTTCGGTTACTTCCCCTTGAATTAATATATGCCCAATCATTGCAAATAATCCCATGTGAATTTGTCAACAACTGTCACTCAGCTTCTTTTCATTTCAGAAACTCAAATAAGCGCCATTATTTTGTGTGATATTCCCCTATCTCTTCCTATTATTAGATTCCATTTTAGTTCTATTTAGTATCATAGGTTGTTTTATTTTACTCCATCTTATCCACAATGTAAGTTCCTAACAGAAAAATGGCTTCGTCCAAAAATCATTAGTGTTTAGTTGTCAATTTTGTCCCTTCAACTAATAATTAATTGTAATTTTTTGTATTTTTCTTTTTTCCCTTTTGTAATCCCATTTAATATGGATAAACTTAAAAAAAAAGTTAACTTTGAAATAGATTTAATGAGGGAGTAGCATTATTTTTAGTTTGGATGAATTAGTTAAAATGACCTATATTGTGGATCAGAATAAGTATATTTTATCAAAATTAAAAAGAATAAAAAATCTCATTAATTTTATTTTAAAATCTAATAATTTTTAATTTTACTCTTACTTAATATATATGCATTTTAAGAAAAATAATAGTTTTCAAGTAATAATCGAAAGGTAGGATTATATATTTATTTAAAAAATTAATGATGTAATTTATAACAAGACAAAATTTTTTTAGCTCCGACTTATAAATAGGATCATATGAGTATTTTAAATAACCTTATCAGACCATCAAAAGTAACTACAGGAAGTTAAGTTATTAAATTTTCTTAGATATAAAAAAAATCAAATTTTTTATATCCAAGGTCATGAATTATATCTTGAAAAGTTTTTTAAAAAATTGTATTGAGTTTGAAGTAACTCATCTTGTTATACTTGAATAACTCATTTTTTTTAAACTTGAATTTCTGAAATATTTTCATCTAAAGATCCCAACATGTTATACATGGGAAAAGCCAACGCAAAAATATACCCCATTAGGCTAGATGGTGGAAACTCTATAAATGAGAATGGTTCATGTACAAAGGTCACGTCTTAAATCAAAATTTCAAAAATAAAAAACTCCTGAATCTAACCACACACAAAAAAAGAAAAATAAATTAAAAAAAGGACAATGGAATATGGTTAATCGGAGCTTTAGGAAGTAATGGCGTGCAGCTCAGTTACATTGTTATTGTTAGTCCCTTCACAGAGACGCAAAGTGCTTTCGGCCGGGGCCCATGAAATCCATAACATGATTGAGGTAAACCAATTCTATTTCAAGAAGCTTTAAATTAAACAAAATTATTTTCTGGTAAAAAAAAAATTAAACAAAATTATTTTATAGATATTTATCTGTTATCTCGATTTTTAATATAATATTTATGTATTTTTTTCTCGCAATTAAATCTTTTAATTTAACCTGTTACCAGTGTTTATACATGAAACTTTATTCCCTTAGCAACGTTAGCGTGCTAGTGCAAGGGTTAATAATGTTAGCAGAACAAAATTAAATATTTAATTAAAATATAAAAATACACAGGTGTCAAATTAAAAATTAAGAAAAAGATAGAAGTTTTGAAAACTATATTTTCTTAACAAATATTATATTATTATGAATGTCCGAATATTTAGATGTCCCTGTCTTAGCACCAATATAGATCCCCGTGACTACTTAAAACATATGAATTTAGAAAAATTTAATTCTATAATAATATAACCTGAATAAGTAAACATGGATCAAGATATCCTTTTTTATAACCAACATCGCTCAGCATAAATAATTGTTTTTTTATATCTGAAGATCTTTTTTTAAAAAAATTAAGGCACCCACGGCATGCAGGTGTATGATTGTAGTGTACCCCAATCTAACTACTAATCACATAACGAACTCATGCCCATGGGGCTCTGTGTAACCACGCCTGGTTTAAAAAGGTGTATTTACTGTCGGTGCATGCCTGGGTTATATTATCATTACCACCATCCCCCTCCTGCGTATTTTTCTTTTCCATACATTTTTTTTTTGGACTGAAAAATTTTATATGATTGGACCAAAAAGAACTTGTTGCAGGCCAGCTCAGCACCATCGGTTTGATTCCTTTTTTTTCTCCTCGCCATCTGATTTATAATTCAGTAATAGGATAAGTTAAATTCAGCTTTTAAGTTGGGAAACAAAAACGTAATTTTCATGCATCGTTTTCACAAATTATTTGATTATTTTTTATCCAAAATAATAATAATAATAATTTGATTTGACGGTATCTTTTGCTTCAAGAGCTGGCATTGGTCATGCATGCGAGAGAGTTCCCCAGGTATCCCCAATCAAAACAGAGCGAAGTAAAGCAATAGGAATGGCCCCATAAGGGCCAGCAACAGGAAGTCAATCAATATATGCCTTCTCGTGAACAAATCTCCAAAGAATTTGATACCATTATGTAGTTGAAGGGCATGTTTGATTTTTCATTTTTTTAATCCATGCCATGTTTGATTTTTCATAATGCAACTCCAAACAATCATTTGTTTAGAAGCAACAATTTATTACTCCTCACATGATGCAATTTTGAAATTCATTCCCTAGCTCTTGAACATGAACCGTTTTACTCTTCTGATTCTATTTACAAGATATTTTTAAATATAGACTAAGAACTACTCCTCCGGTCCTAATTATAAGACCCAATTGACTTATTTGAGGAGATTAAGGAAGTAAGTTAAGTTGGTTATTTATAATAAATAAGTGTTGTCATTCCTAAAATATCCTTACTAATTAAGTATATTGGCTAAAACTATCATTATTAGAAGGATTATCTTGGAAAAAAATGCATAAATATAAGAGACAAAATGGATTGGGTCTTATAATTAGGACCAAATAAAAAGTCAAATTGGGTCTTATAATAAGGACCGGAGGAGTATATTAACTTTCTATTAAAATATACTAATTTTTTAACTTTACTCCTATTTAATATATACACCTTTCAAAAAATATAGTTATTTACACTATAACAAATAAAGAACAAAATAATACATTCACATTAAAAATTTAATGAAATAACTTATAAATAGGACAAAAAAATCCTTCTTTTTTTATCCTATAAATAGGACCAAAGGAATATGTACTTAACATGTCTTCTAAGTGTTTGTCACACAAAACTTTTTTTTTTTGGGTGATACTTAAATATAAAAATCAGATAATTAATTCACACATATTAAAAAATTAGTTAATTATTTATGTTGGAAACGATCTCTCACGATAGAAATACTCTTTAAGATGTGTGATCAGAATGAAAAAAAAAATTATAAATCTAAATGTTACATTTAAAAATAAAACAGGTCTCTAATCAGCTTATAGATTAAAAAAAAACAGGGGAGACAGTGTTTGATGTGAAAAAAAAAAGGGGTAGTTTATTTTGAAGTGTTGAAATGACCTTTTTAGATACACTAAGGTCCCGTTTGGTACGAAGCATTAAAAATGAGAGATAGGGATTGAGATTGGTGGTGTACAACTATATTAAAAAAGTGTTTAGTATGAAAAATTGTATGATACTTGGGATTAGACAAATTCATATATGTGGGATTGAGAAATATCATCAGAGGAGGTGTTATTCTTCAATTCTATCTACACGAGATTGCCTAATCCCATGTGATAAGAAATCACTCATGTAAGTATCCTTTTAACATATATTTTCAATTACAATCCTAATTTTTATCTCTCATTTTTAATACTCCGTACCAAACGTAATCTAAATACCTTGTGTTATGACAAAAGCGCATTAGCAGTGTGTGCACCACTTGGAACGCATTGAAATCGTATGAAGTTGGATAAGAGAATTTTTACTTCAATAGCCATTACATAATTAATAAATATTTAAATCTTACGTGGTGGCCATTCATTTTGCTTTAGCGTGATGCTCTGCTTTGATTATTCTCAAAGCGCCGATAAAATTATGCAAAGTTCAAGTGGTTGGAGACGAACTGAGTAAACAAAATATATATACTCTTTCGGTCTTTAATATAGGACTCAATTGTTAAGTTAATTTTGATTATAAATATAAGAGTCATTTCTCATATTTATCAATTTTTTCTAAATTACCTCTATAAATACTTCCTCAACCATAATCAAGTAGAAGAGGAAGAGTGGTATTAAGAAAGATGATTATGGTATTTTAGGAAAAACATGTCACATTTCTCATAATTAACTAACTTGTCTAACTTTTTTAATTTAATCAAATTTATTAAATGAGTCTTATATTAAGAACCGGAAGAGTATTTATTATGAAATACATTCATCTCCGTTTCCATATGCTACCATTGCGAAGCTCAGTGGGATGGTAGGACCCTCGCGTGCCAATACGATTTAGTGATTTACTTTCTGTCTCCATGAAGTCATGAACCATCTTTTTTAGTTGATACGGTAGGTAAAACCTAATTAACTACCCTTTAACTAAATTTTATTGGCCCCGTACGCACATACTTCCTTCCTTCCCCCTCCCTAATGTCGAAGTTAATTATTTAGATTTAATTCTAAATTTTATTATTTTCACCTAAAGTAATTTACTTAATTTATAAACTGATATATAATTTAACAGTACATATGAGTATGCTAAAAATATACATTTATTACAATTCATTAATTTATTTGATTCTTTTAATTTACACAAATTAGTTAAATATATTTTATATTCAAAATCTGAGAAGGTATTATGTACTCACACAAATAGCTCTAATAATATTAGTCTTCTTTTTTTAGGTGGAACGAAGGTATCCTCAAATTATATTGAATTTGAAACTAATTTTTTTAAGATAAGAACAGGTTAAAAAATAGCGCTTCTAATAAATACATTTTTCAATATTTAAATTGTATTCTTTTTTTGAGGGTAAGGTGATTACCACCTCAACTGTTAATTGCTTGATTAACATTAGTCTTCTTTTTACCAAAAAGGAAAAGTAACATTAGATTCAAGTAAAACGTAATTACGGTGATTGAGAATCTTCTAAAGGATTGACCACTACATGTATTTCATTTTAGTTATTCAGTTATTCTTATGACATGAGCTAGTCCGGATGAAGTGAAGCTATCTTCGCAATCTTTAAATGTGAAAAGATTCTAATATTCTACCATCATTCAGGCCTCGTTTAACGGCCAGAACTTTATTTTTTTGCCCTCGTAGCCGAAACTACCCAATTAAATCCCGTAAAACCAGCAATCACACAGCATCATGGTCCCATCTGTTTATTTATTTATCTATTTATTTACTTTTTCGGTCCCAATATATTTATTAATTATTTTATTTAAATTTCGCTGTTTAGCGGTTCCCTCCTTTCTCTTTATATATACCCCTTTCCCTCCTTCACACTTCTCACACCACTCTTCACCTCACAACCACACACACATTCCTCTGTTTCAAAATGACTCCTACCTTCTTCTTCCTCTGTTTTCTCCTCATCCCAACCCTCATTTCCTCTTCCCCTTTCCACGACCCTGAATCCATCGTCCAAGAGGTCAATAGGTAGCTACCGATTCTACTTCGCATCCTCTTTTCACAACTTCATCGAGTATTTTCTTGTTTGGTAAGTAACAATGACTAATGTGCCACATCCTGTGAATTTTTTTTCTCGTTTTCCAGGAAAATCAATGCCTCGGTCGCTAGGCGGAATTTAGGTTACCTGTCGTGTGGGACTGGCAACCCTATCGACGATTGCTGGAGGTGCGATCCAAACTGGGAGAAGAACAGGCAGAGGCTGGCTGATTGTGCTATAGGGTTCGGGAAGAACGCCATTGGCGGGAGAAACGGTAGGATTTACGTGGTGACCGACGCCGGCGACGACGATCCGGTGAATCCCCGGCCGGGGACTCTCCGTTACGCCGTGATTCAAGACGAACCGTTGTGGATTATATTCGCGAGGGACATGGTGATTCAGTTGAAGGAGGAGCTGATCATGAATTCCTTCAAGACAATCGATGGACGAGGCGCGAGCGTGCACATTGCGGGTGGGCCCTGCATAACGATCCAGTACGTAACCAACATTATAATCCATGGAATTCATATACACGACTGCAAGCAGGGAGGGAACGCTATGGTGAGGAGCTCCCCACGGCACTACGGCTGGAGAACCGTATCGGACGGCGACGGCGTGTCAATCTTCGGAGGAAGCCACGTGTGGGTAGATCACTGCTCGTTGTCGAATTGTAAGGATGGTTTGATCGATGCTATTATGGGGTCCAGCGCCATAACCATTTCCAACAATCACATGACGCACCATGATAAGGTCATGCTACTGGGTCATAGCGATTCTTATACGCAAGACAAGAACATGCAAGTCACCATCGCTTTTAACCACTTTGGAGAAGGCCTCGTTCAAAGAATGCCGAGGTATACCATAACTAATAGTGATCTTATATGTGGTGTTTTATATGTTCACAGAGTAGACGAAATTCACCATATATATAGCGAGTTTTTCACATTTGGAAAAGATTCAATTACAATGATTTCAATGAGTTTTTTTTTTGGGGGGGGTAGTTCTTAGCGAGAATAACAATATGTTGAAGGAACAATTAAAGGGTCACTAAGCAGTGGAAAAAGGCAGCATTAGGGTAAAGGATAGGAGAATAAGAGAAAGTGAAAAAGTGAGGAGGATATAAAGAAAAGGAATGGAGGGTGTTAATTTTGTCTAGACATGATATTTACTGAGCTTCAAGTTTAGGTGGGGTCCTGCTAAAATTTGAAAGAGACTTTAAATGGTTTGTTATATGTATGGAGCAGATGCAGACTTGGATACTTCCATGTGGTGAACAATGACTACACTCACTGGGAAATGTATGCCATTGGAGGAAGCGCTAACCCTACCATCAATAGCCAAGGCAACAGATTCGCGGCACCCGATAACAGATTCAGCAAAGAGGTATTTATTTATTCATTTATATTATTTAATGTTTAAAACTTTTTCCTGAAATTAGTGGTGTTTGAAATGGAGACGCTAATGGTCAATGGGGGGAACATTGTTAATGTGAAATAGGTGACAAAGCATGAGGATGCCCCAGAGAGCGAATGGAGGGGCTGGAATTGGAGATCAGAAGGGGACTTGTTGCTAAACGGTGCGTTTTTCAGATCATCAGGTGCTGGAGCCTCCTCTAGCTACGCAAGGGCTTCTAGCTTGAGTGCCAGACCATCTTCTCTTGTGGGTCCCCTCACCTCCGGTGCTGGCACCCTCACCTGCAGAAAGGGTTCGCGCTGCTGATCATTATCACATAAAAGAAAAGAGAGGGAATTCAACAAGAAGTTATATCTCTAGGATTGACTCCAATTCCCTCCATTCTTTTTTTTTTTTTTTGGTTTTCCCTTAATGTTTTCTAGATTGCTTTTCTTTTGCAATGTTTGTTTGCTTTGATTTGCTCTGTAATGTCTCAAGATTACAACCTCGGCCTGTGACTCTTAGATCCAAATCATCTGGGGGAAGTTAATGATGGTCTAAGAGGAAACAAGTGCAGAAGAGTTGATACTAATATCAATGTACTACCAATACACGAAATTACATATATTTGTAGATGCATGAAATCTCTGTTCTCAATTCTCATTCAGCTTTTCACTCTGGTTATGGCTGTCACCGACACATGCGCTGACACAAAAGTAGAGCCGTTCACTGAGACTGAAAAAGGCAGCTCCTATGATGGAAAACATCAAAACAAAACAAATCTTGGAATCACATCCCATCAATCAATCAAAGTTACTACAGGTTTATTTAACAATTAAAAAAAAAAAACCCAGCTACCGAATAACTGTTAACGAATGGGACAGGAGGAAATAGGCACAATAGGTGTACGAGTGCCGCATGTTACTGCCTTATTGGTATTTCTCGTAACCCCTCAAGCCCCAACTTTATTGGCGATTCAATTGGATTTGGAGGGAGAATGCCACAGGAGGGAGAAAAAGCACCCTGCTGTAGGCCACAGCATATAAAGTTAAGTTAAAAAGAGCTAATGGGTGGATTCCGCGTTGTATAAAAGGACGCAATTTATACTTTTTAGGCTTTTAGCTAGGCGTTTGACCGCCACGAGCACTTGCTTCCAGCAGTGGACGAGGCAGTAAATGATAAAAATTGGTCTCTTCCCAGTTGAAAATATTTTATTTTTCCCAAGACAGGCGGAAAAGACTTCAAGAGAAGGTGAGATCTTGAAATTTATTGCTCTTCCATTGCTGCACTCCACTGGCACTTGCACCTTCATGTCCCAAGGTCTCTAATTGCCTTACACAGAGCCCAAAACACCGCCTTTTAATTTGTTTTTGTTGACTAAAATGTTTGAAAATGGAACTCCCTGCCTTCTTCAACAACGTGATCTTGTCTAAAAAAATCAGAGGGGTAAATAATCGATGCAAAAGGCCAATAACGCAAGGATAAGGTTCATGTCTAAGGGCATTGTTGAAATTCTCACATCCCAATAAGATGCTGCGTGTAAAATTTGCCACCTCATCTCCACTCTTTGTTTGCCTCCCAGGAGAGGTTGATTAGAGTTAGAACTAGTACATGTGTTTGTCCTTGTTCTAAATACAAAAGAAATTACAATATAAGGGATAAGCAAATACTACATTAGTTTTTAATATAACAACTAAATAATTACTCTTTTGGTTTTATTTATAGGTCACTTACATTATGTTTTATACAAACTAAGAAAAACCTTAAATTTCATTAATTCTTATTTAAAATTCAACAACTTTCTAATTTTATCTGTATTTAATATGCATTATACCTCATGTAAATAAAATCAATATAATAATAAATAAGGGATAAAATTATACATTCATATGAAAAATTTCTCTCAGTTTCTTATAAATAAAACAAAAAAAGGTCTTCTCTCTATCATGTAAATAGGACTAGAGGAGTAATTTAGGAATACTATAATGGGATTAACTCAAATTATTTATTTGTAATGAGTATATGTTTGCTTTTCTAAACTATCATATTCAATCATATACATTAAGACAATCTCTTATTGAAAACCCTTAATATGTATAATCAATTTTTATTTTTGTTTTTTTAATATACAGGAAAGTTAGTGTTATAATGTCTAGTAAAAAATAAAATCGTTTCCATTTGCATAAGGAGTTGATTATATGACAGCAGCAACAAGTGCAGGAGTCATATTCATATTAAGAAACTTGACAAAGAAACCGCTGAAAAAGGAAGCAGAGCGGGATGCTCCAGGCGTTTCGGGGCTAAGCTGTGAAGTGTGAGGAGGGGGACCCACGTGGGAAAGGAAAAAGAAAGGCAGCACATGGGGGGGGGGGGTCGAAGGAAGTGGGATGTTATTGCTTCCTCAATCCCAAATTCAATTGCGTTACACCAAACCCAAACACACCATCTTTCGTCTTTGTTGACTAATCTCATGTTTGAAAAATGAAACTCCCTCTCACCTTCTCAAACAACGTGATTTTGTCCAAACATGTTACCATTATCATCAGACGCATCACCAATCGATGCAAAATAACCATAACACACCAACAACAACATGGTGCTCCTAAAATTTGCCACCTAATCTCCACTCGTTGACTGCTTCCCAACACACCCTGGACAAATCAAATTTTATCTCTGATTCTTAAGATAATAACTAATTAGAAAGTTAGGTCTAATCATGAATTAAAAAAAAAACTTAATTCATTATATCTCTTATATTCATTATCATTTCTCCAAACTAAATTATAAAATGACATATAACCTAATGTTATACTGTGATCATGTTATGTTTATTATAATTAATTTGTTTGACTTTCTCAATCTATTACCAAGTACTCCTTTGGTCTATTTATAATGTATTTACAGTATGTTTCGCATAGACAAAAAAAAAACCTTAAACTTCATTAGGTCTTATTTAAAATTTGATAATTTTTAACTTTATCTCTATCTAATATACATTATACTCCTTCCGGTTCAAAATATAAGCTAAATTTTATCCATTTACGTTTATCAAGAAACTAATTAAAATCAATTTAAAATAATAAATATGTTAGGCATATATTTATTTTTTTCAAATGTGCCCTTATTAATAAGGAGAATAGGTAAAAGATACAATAAATGAATCAAAAGGGAAAGATAATATATGGAGGGTAAAATTAGAAAAACTCATTAAATGTTAACACAAAAGTGAATATTATTTTATAAAAAAAAACCAAACCCCTCCAACAAAGTTCAGCTTAGATTTTAAACTAGAGGGAGTACTTCATGTAAACAAAGTTAGCACAATAGTAAATAAGGGGGTAAAATTATACATTCATACAAAAAATTTCTCTCAGTGTCCTATAAATAGGACCAGAAAAACATCTTCTCTCTCTGTTTTATAAATAGGACCAGAGGAGTAGCTATTATATTAAAAAAGAAAGGGAGTATCAAATTTGTTTCAACAAATCTAGGGATTCTGTATATGAAGTTTTCACATGGGTGGACCTTTTGACAAATATTCTTGAGTAAAGATTCATCGGACGGGGACCCTGATCTTCTTTGCTCTCGAGGGCCTATTGGGCCTGTAAAATAACAATAAAACTGGGCCTTTTTAATGGAATCTGTTAGCCCAGGTTGCCACTGATGACGTCATAACATAGAAAAACTCGTTTTGCATTCATGAGTTGGAAGGAAGCTGAGCCCAAATGGCCCAAGGTGGTCAACAGCTTGCATTTTGACTTGGCCAACCTGACGCGTGAATTAAATATGAATCACAGGGTTGGTGAAAAGGGCGTGTTCATCACTTCATTTAGCTACGCGTAGAAAAAAATAGGAATCGCCTGTAGGGATGAACCTGACCGGGAATGTCCGCCCGGTTCGTTCCTCCATTTCACTGCTTCATCGCTCTCCAATCATCTCTCTTTCGCTATTTAAATATTGCTCTTCTTCCTCCTTGTGTTAATTTAACGCTGTGTCAATGGCCACAAGTGCTCACAACCTTGCTTTGGATCCGGATCTGGATTCTCCTGACAACCCTACTCACGAGTTCGCTCAGTTTGGCGCTGGTTGCTTCTGGGGAGTGGAGCTCGCCTTTCAGCGACTCGCTGGTGTCGTCAAAACCGAGGCCGGATACTCTCAAGGTCATACTCCCGATCCTAACTACAAATTGATATGTTCCGGAACCACTAATCACGTAGAGGTTGTTCGGGTTCAGTTTGACCCGCAAGTGTGTTCCTACACTGATCTTCTCTCTCTCTTTTGGTCTCGTCACAATCCCACCACTATCAATCGCCAAGTACTCTCCTCTCTAATCTCTCTACGTTTCTCTTGTTAGTTTGATTGATTCCTTTGGTTCTAAGTAAAGTGTTTTTGTGGATGTCCTCAGATTTTTTGTTGAGTTGACTTTTTAGACCTTGTGATTATCAATTATAATGCTATTCATTGTTTTCTTTATGCAACATGTGTAAAATACAAACATCCCGAACTATCAAATTTTGTAAATAATTTCGTGTTATCGTTTGTTTAACTAACAATATTTGAAACTAGATTTCAAGATTATTTACAGTACTTAAAGCGTGTTTATTGAGTTGTTGCCTGTTTGCGTGTAACTCCCTAGTTTATGAAAAAATATTTTCTCAGAAAACACAGTTTTTTTTTAATCACAATATGTAGAATGAAAGAATGAGTGAACTAATATTTATCTTTATAACTTTTTGCAAGTAATTTATTATTACATTTTGAAGATTGGAGAAGACGCATGCATATGACTTAATAAGTCAACAATTATGAACCAATAAAGAGGTTAATGAGCTGATGGTTAAATTTATATTGTAAAGATGCAAGGGCTTTGCATAGATACGATTGATTATATTTATGGTCGGAATAAAGAAAAAGCATCCTTAGTTTGAAATGGACAATATGACATGTTCTGAGGTTTTACATTTTTCAATTGGATTATTATTCATTAAAATGCACATCTATCTGTAGGGGAATGACGTGGGAACACAATATAGGTCAGGGATATACTACTACAATGAAACTCAGGCTGGTTTAGCAGAGGAATCAAAGGAAGCAAAACAACGGGAACTGAATGTGAAGGTAGTGACAGAGATTCTTCCGGCGAAGAGATTTTACAGAGCAGAGGAATACCACCAACAATATCTGGAGAAAGGTGGCCGTAATGGCCTCAAACAATCTGCAGACAAAGGATGCACTGATCCCATCAGATGCTATGGGTGAATGTTGATCACCCGCCATTTTCATCATCACCGTCTTCTGCCTGCTATATATCTATGCCAACTTGTCTCTACTGTTCAAAAATAAATAAAACAAACTTCTTCGCTTCATGAATTAATAGGATTCTCTAAACTACCTTATGGTCAAGTTAGAATTTAGGAAGAGATATGAAACTCACGGATGCAGAGATGGTACACACCATTCTATTGCTATCTCTATGTTTGATACTTATGTATGTTATGGAATCCAGACTGAGTTCCAACAGTTTCTATTTAGAAATTGTACTTGGATATGAATAAATCTAATTACTTAGCTATTTGTCAAGAAATTATGCCTATCAAATAACTATTGGCTGCTTTGTGAACAAAGTTTTACTGTAATATTTCAAGCATTGTGGTGCATGAAGTTTTATACTTTTCCAAATGTAATATCAAAGACAAGTTTGTAAAGCCTCGTCACCCTATAAAGAAAACATTCTTAGTGTAGTATTTCCAGGACACTCATACTTAGTATGTGGTCCTGTACTGTTAAAAGATAAGATGGCGAGAGAATATTGCTGAGTAAATGATAATTATGTTCTAGAATCTCATTGCAAAGATATTAAGGCTATGGAATGTAGCTAACAGGTCTGCATACAAACTGCAAGTTTTATTCCTAAATGGTAGAGACGGAGTGATCTTGATGTGTACATTAATATTAATGATAATATCATTAAGTTACTTCTCACTTTTCCTCTGGTTTTGATGATATAAACAACAATTCAAAGCTCGTCTTTAGGAGATGATTGGCGTCCTCCTGGGTTGGTGGAGGAGTTTTTGATTGGATAAGAAGGTTCCATTGCTATGCCACAAAGTCCTTCCTCCTCAGATATAGCCCTTTGCATCCTGATGTAACCTTGCTCTCCCCATTCAGAGCCCCAAGAGTTCTTAACTATCCAATATTTGGTTCCATCAATAGTTGTTCCATAGCCCACAATAGCTACCCCATGATTCAATTGCTTCCCACAATCTCCAGTAAATACTCCCTGTAATACAAGTCAATGTTTCAAATACATCATTTCTATCTTCTTTCTGGCACTATGGTCAGGGAATTTCTTCCCAAATCGTCGAAGAAACTAGGATCTGCAATTTGCTGGTTGTTGTATCTGAGTAACTTTAAGGAAATAAACTGAAATTTACCTCTGAGTAGAATTGGAAATCAGATCCTCCAGCATCTATGGCTACTGATACAGGCTGGTTGGCAGCAGCTTTGAGCAATGAATGCTCATCATTTTGGGGGACATTCTCATAACCATCAATTGACACTGCTGGATGCTTCTCCTGCGATATTATTAATTGTTAATGAGCTTTTTAGCATCTTAAAAAGTCAGTTAAATTTGGTTGAAATCAATTACAACATAGTATGCCACCTTTGATACATCGCAGGTTTCATCTTCGGCTTTATAGGGGTAATTGCTTTCCGTTGTCAATCCCCCAATTCGCTTGATGAACTCATAGGCATATTCCATTAGTCCTCCATTGCATCCTTCATTTTGTTCAGTGTCACAGTCTACCAACTCCTGCTCAGACAATGAGATTAGCTTCTTTGTTTTGATCTGATTAATACCTTCCACAGCTGCAACAGCTGAAAACGCCCAACAACTACCTGCACAAAACATTAGTGCAGATAATTTAACATGTTCTTGTCATACTAAGGACTATATATATATATATATATATATATATAGAAAAAGCAAATGGTCCTATAATGCGTTTGTATGATTACATTTATATATTTTATTCGTTGTTCAATTCGTTTACCAAGCATTTACATGAATATTTTGCTTACCACATTGGCCTTGATCTTTTACAGCAGTGACAGCACCTTTTTTCCTCCAATCAACTGAAGGAGGAACTCTATCAACTTTCTCGTACATGAAGGTTCCATTCCCACGGGGCGTGCCACGGAACATTCTATGGTGGTTGACCTTTGAGGCAGCATAGGCATTCTGGAACTCATGGTTGGTCATGTCGGCAAACCTGTTCAACTTGAGCTTGTAGGGCTTATCCATCTTGTTGGTGTTATGAACATGGATCGCATTGGCTTTGAACACATTGAAGCGTCTGTGTTTCTCACTTAGGCTTCGAGAAACAGTGTGATGGCTCCTCCATCTCTCGTACAAGTCCCACAAACTTTCCTCTGATTCCAGATCTTTCTCATGCAAATCAAAGCTCTCAGTGACTCCCAGAACTAGTGCTAGTAATATAGCAACACCTAAGAACCTCTTCACTTCCATATTTCTTGGAATTAGATTCAGTGAAAGATGAGAAGAATAGAGCAATTGGGGATGCTATATATAAGGGTATAAAGGGGGAGAGGGATGAGAAATAATTCTATTAAATGATAATTGGGGTTATTACAGGTTACTTGTAAGCTTCAACAATATATGTAATAACCTGATGATTGTAGAAAAAAAAGGATGCATGTAGGTTGCTTATTTGCTGAAACAAATGAATCAAATAAATATCAAATAATCTTTATCTAGATGTGCAGTTATTACAGGTTAGATTCAGTGAAAGATGAGAAGAATAGAGCAATTGGGGATGCTATATATAAGGGTATAAAGGGGGAGAGGGATGAGAAATAATTCTATTAAATGATAATTGGGGTTATTACAGGTTACTTGTAAGCTTCAACAATATATGTAATAACCTGATGATTGTAGAAAAGAAAGGATGCATGTAGGTTGCTTATTTGCTGAAACAAATGAATCAAATAAATATCAAATAATCTTTATCTAGGTGTGCAGTTATTTGTTAACCATTCATATTATTTGCTAACTTTTCACGTCAGAGAAAGTTGCTCTTGGCAGAGCAATTACATTAATGGAACGGAATTTCTAAGGACCAAGTTCTTCCCTTCACGCTAATAATATTATGTACGTTCCAGAGATGAGAGTTAGGCAGGGAAAGTGGGTGAGGAGCATGGTTCCTTCTGGCCATATCCATTATGAGTATAGTAGCAATTGGAGTGAAACATTTTGATATCCAGAACTGTTAACTGACGTGATCGCTTTTTGAGAGAGTTTGGTGAGCATGAACTCACGATCCCCACAAGATGAGCATTGAGTCCAGTTAGTTTTGCTTTCTGTATTTGCAGCTGCAACTGAAAAATAAAATAAAGTGATGTCATATAATGTCATGTTTTGAGGTTGGTTTACTTGGGATCTCTTAAGCATGAATTGATTATGAGTTCTAAGTTCTCATGATTATGTAGAAACTCTTGCCAAGTTTTGAACTTGCACTCAATCATATTTCTATATCCCTCTAGGTAATCATTTCACGTTGCTTTGGAATATGAAAGTTGGCAAGTTCATATGTGAATATTAAGCTATTCGAATCATTAAGCACTTGAATTAACTAGTAAGAGAGTTGTTCTCTCTTGACTAGAAGTCTTGAGTTTGAACTTGATAATACAATGGCGTTAAATACTCGGTGGTAGAGCTGAAAGAGTCCTATACAACTTAATTCTGATTAGTCTAGGCCCTGTGAAGTCGCTGAATTAAAATAGGAAAGCTCAAAAAGAGAGAAATGTATGGTGGGTTTTATTTAACAAGTGAGACCCATTGAAACTTTTTAATCTCTCTCTCTCTGTTTTAAAAAAAATCTTCTCTTAAAATTTTATCGTAGCATAGACGTTTTATTAGAAGGAAACGTGTATTCTTCAATCTTCATCTAATCATCTTCATAGATGAATAATTTCATGAGGAAAAGTGATTTATTCATGCGTTTGTGGCTTTATCACCATTTGAATGCATAGTGCACTGTTGCTTGAAGCTAAGGGGAAGAGTGACGTGATGAGTGGGACACCGGCCACTTGTGGAAATGACAAGAACAGAGTTACTATGCGTCGACTAAGCATATTGTTGGCTTTTGATAGAAGTAGATAAGGCTGGCCTTGTTAACCATTGTGGTCATTCCTGTAACCAAACGGAACGTTTGCACCTCCCAATTCCGTCAGAACATTCACATGTTCCATACTGCCCAAAAAAGCAAAAAAGCAAGATCTTTTCTTTTGCTTAGTCAAATATAACGATAAGATCAAAATAATTATTTAGTTAATATACCTGCTTCTTTTTCAAAAAAAATTATTAGTAGATATCTGTCATCTGATGCAAAGAGGGCAACACCACGAATATGGGCCCTAAAAGGCCCATTATGAGTATAGGGTCGGAAAAGAATTTCTGCTTTTGGTGAACAGCCCGGAAAAGCTTTATGAGAGAGACCACTACAATAATTAAAACTACAAAATAAATTGCCTCCATGTAGGGGCTAGGTTGAGGTGCAGAAGAGAAAAAGATGGCAGCAGAACGAAATGGGCCCTAAAAGGCCCATTATGAAAACAAGCCAGGAAAATATTTGGGAGCTGGCCCACTATAATGCTTTGACAAGCAAACAACCTGCCCCCATGCAGGATCGAACTACAGACCTTCAGTTTACAAGACTGACGCTCTACCACTGAGCTATAGGGGCGTGCTTGAGGCGGCGATGAGAAGAATAAATAATCAAAGTTGTACAGTAATTCTGTATCAAAATCCCACCCGCTCGATCCTGACTTTCCGATTTATGAAACCGTATGCACTTCACTTTCATCCTTTCAGGCCCTAGCCTGTTTCGAGTTTTCTGAGTAATCTTCTAGTGTCTTGATATGGAGGACGTCACTTTTGACTCTGTAAAGCCCTCCAACTTTTGCCTCCATTCTTTTTACTTCTTATTTATTGCAGTTTTCGTTCAAATATATTTGTAATTAATAACTCGTAATTCACATTCATCTTGAAATTTGCTACCCACCAGATTCTGATTAACGCCATTTTCAAGTCCGTCTGGAGCGAAAGGGCTCTTGGTGAGAAATTCTCTTCATCTTTACTTTCATTATTCCTCTTCCTTACTTGCATCGTTCATGTCTAAGTTTTTCCTTATTTCTTTCGTTTACTGTTTTGTTTTCCCCGAATTTCCAGAGCGTGAAAAAGCTGAATTCAACGATGTTTTAGACTCAGAGGTTCAGTTCCTGTCTCAGTTTTCTTCCTTCGTATTTTGCTTCGAGCATATTTTTGGTATTGTTTTTATCATAACTTCTTGAGAATGCGGAACCTGGGAAGCCTGGAATTGTTTTTGCTGGCAGATCTGACTGTGGGGGGCCATTCTTGGCATTACTTGAATAGTTGAATGACTACTCTTCTTTCTTGTGAAAACTTGCTTCGGTTTAGCGCATTCAGGAGACAATTGAAGAGTAGGGTCTTTATGTTGCTGTTATACCACAAGGACTTGTAGTATTTGTGCTTTTGGCATATATTAAGTTTGATATTTGGATTTTTATATGTACAATCATACATTCAATTATGTCAGTGGTACTACATGCTTGATTTCAGCGGTACGAATCAATTTTATTTCATGTTATGCTATCCCTTGCTATAGTTTGAGTCAGATGTAGCTGTGACTGCTGAGTAATTCTCCCTGCTATCATGACTAGTGATCCTGTTCACCTACTTTGCATGGACATTCATATCTTTTCGAATAGCTGCAATGCAGCATTATCCTAATTCCTAAGCAAGACCTACATTCTATTTTAATTCTACATTATGTCACCTGTCTTCTTTATTCACAGAAAATCTTCTCCTTAAATGTTTTTCATGGTCTATAATCTCCGACTGAATTTTGATGCCACAGGCAGGAGCTGGATCATCCAAGAAGATTAGGCCAACATCTGGTATTTATTGCATTATATCACTTTATTTATTTTTTTTGTTTCATAGAGCCTGTGTAGTCACACTAGCATTGCCAGGGTACTGCAAATTGGATATAATAAAATTTTCTCGTCCATATCTTGCAATGCAGCTAATGCAAATGCGCTGAAGCTTAGCTGTGAACTTCTCCGGCTTTTTGTCACAGGTTCATCTATCTGAAAAGAGGAACACCTTTGTCTTTTGAAAGACTTTGAATGTGGTTGACTTTGAATATATTTATCGTATGATTTTGAGTGAAGCTGTTCCATAAATCTGTTGATGCAGAAGCTATACAGAGAGCTGCTGCAATTGCAGAATCAGAGGGCACCGATCAAATAGAAGCTACTCATTTGGAGAGCATTCTTCCTCAGCTGCTTTTGGATTTTTAACGCTTGTGATGACACCTTATATACAATTTTGTCTATATTTGGTCGTCTCTGAGTATGCTGGTCGGATATTTGTAATTTGCTTAGGATTAGTATAGAATAGCTTTTGGTCTTGGAGGACTGTCAAGTCAATGCAAAGTCTCAGTAATATTGTCATCAATTCCTCTATACGATATCTTTCTAGTTCCTTACTGTTTTAGTGGTCTTAAATTGGTGGAAGACAGTAAAGTAGGACAATATATGTATATGTGTATATATATAATAATAATAATATATATATTTAACAGTGACAAATTACATGTACCTGAGAAAACGAAAGACTTGAAGCATATCATTGTAGTACTAAACTTTAACATCACTGTTTATTAGCGGCGGACTCTACTGCCCTAGTGTTAAGAACATTGAGCCCTAGAGAACTAGCAGACACAAACATCATTTCCAGTATCACAAACTATTAATACATGACAAAGACTGAACTTAATACTAAAGCCACTTCTCAATCCAATACTTAAAGAAAGCAATAATGGAAAAGTAATGCTTTCACATCGTCCCTCTGTCACCCATTTCTGAATATCGTCCATAGATGATGTGATAAGCACTTTTACTGAGAAAGAGTTCTATATTAGACATTTCCCTTTTACTCCACACAGCAACGATACATGAAGTACTTCTCCATCTGACGGCCACATTCAGCACATACAACCCTCTCCGGTATGCCTCCTGCAGTCCCAGGAAGGATAAGGCGATTACAGTGATGAGGAGTGTGAAGTTGCTCCAAATAATCCTTCAGTGCTTGCAAAAACCCAACACGTTCAATACTTCCCCTCCAAGTTTCAAACTCTCTAAAGCAAGTTAAAGCTGTATCTCCCTTTGCTCTGGCCATTTCAGTGGCCCCCCTGCAGAAAATTGCCCATCCCTTATCGCTTCCGTCGAAGCTTAGCACAGTCATGACTTCACCCAGAATGGGGTCATCTTCCACACTCTTCCCGTGCTGCAACTTGGAGTATAGCATGCTCTCTACTCTTGCCCAGAAGAACCAGATGGAAGTGACATTTGGCCAGAAGTAACTGAACTTTCTTGTGCCGAAGGTAGTGATCATTTTTTGCATTCTCTCTTTGGCATTACTCTTCCCCACATAAACCATCTCTAAGGGTAAACTTGCAGCTTTTGCAACAGTTGATACAGCGGTTGTGAATGCTTGAATCCAGTCAATATCTTCACTTCCATAAAGGCATACGAACTTTCCTTCTGCCATCTGGTAGAATGGGAAAAATATTAGAACTTTAACGTGGGGCCTTGGAAACAATAGGGATTCATTTTATAAATCGAGTTGTTCCTCCATTAGTGGAGAGAAATAAATTAGGTAGTAAAATTTGAGTTTAAATTAGATTTGAACAGTTTAGACGATATGTATGTGCGATGTATATGATGCGATAAATAAGAAAGGCATTACGGGGAAAAAACATCTAAGTATGTTTTTACCCATTCTAGCACCGCGGGATCAATGCCATCAACAAGTAGCTCCAGGCTCCAAATCTCTGACTTCCACAAGCTTTCCTCTTTTTCGTGAGTGAATGGGAAGGCCACGTTTCCCCATATCCAGATCATGTGAATCGCATTTGGAGATGACAATCTACCTTGTGGATCTAGAGCTACCACTATTGCTTTCTTTGTGAAATTCCAAACTTCTTTGATATACTTAATCACAGCTGGTTCAATGATCATAGGATCACGCACACTGTACCAAGCCATTAATGACTGCAAATGCTCGAACTTCTTTTTGCTCGGATCATTCCAGGTTGCTCTGTCACAACTGGGATCCATACCATTTCATAGTGTGTTCAGCCTAGATCTTGCATCTTTATACAAGTTGTCAAGTATTATGATCTCTTCTTGTGAAAGATCAAGATCTGATATGAGAAGTAGCACATGCTTCCTCCTTAGTACCTCGAACTAACCTGTTAGTCCAGCAAGTGAAATGTTTTTTAGAACTTGAGAGCATGTATGTTAGTATTTGCAGAAGATGATACGTTTTAGAACTAACCCTTGCTCGTTAGAACCGTCTACAAGTGGGGGTGGATCATCCTTGGCGTAGATCAGTGCTCTGAAGATTTTCATGTTGTCTATGTGATTGTCTTGAAAAGACCCATAAGATTATGAAAGGCCTCTATGTGTCTCTTGTCATCTGCATTTGGACAGAAAACAATTGTAAAGCTAGCTTCCTGATCAAACTCTAAAGCATGTTTGGATTAGAAGAATGAAGGAGGAGGATCTTTTTGATCCAATCAAAACCTACATAAATGTTTTTCCACAAGATATAAATGCTAAAAAAACATTTGAAACATCTTCAATATTGGAAATATACATTACTCAAAGGCATTAGAAATCTTTATTTGTCCCATTGGTAATGATACTGACCATCATTTCGTATTTAAGAACTGTGTTCACCTAAACTTAGATTCTTAAACATTCTCAGTATAGAATAATTGTCCTGCAGAGAGTTGTTTTGATTAAAACGACAATATGCTAGTTAAAAACTCACCTATATATTGATGGCAGAATTCCAATTGGTTCCTGAGGTGCTCATATATACTGCTGACTTTATAGGCCAAGGTTGATAATTCCCATGACTCTGTGGTTGGTGAAATGTACCTGTAAAGCATTTTAAAACATCATTTATCATCTTTAAACTGAAAGAGATTGAACCAATTTGAGAGATGAAGTTGCATGGCTAGCTTACTCATTTCTCAAGCCTACAAGGCTAGCAATCTGAGTGGCACAAGCCACAATGCTTCTGATAGTCCAGTAGGTAGCAATAGGAATATGAGCACTGGCTACAGACACAGGAGGAGTGTCCTCTGAAATGTACTCAGACGGAAGCTCCTTGAACTCAATGATGCAGCTTGTTACATCCAGTGTTGCCTTCACTAGCTTATTCACTGCATCGAACTGGGATCTCAGAGAGGTCGAGTCCTCGGCGAGGTCAGGAAGTTGCTTAAGTAGAGCCACAGATTTGGCAAGTGTATTTGCAACACTTTGTTGTGAAACAAGCCAGAATTCCCCAAAGTTAACAGCAAAAGCTGCTAGGGTCAACACAACTTTTGCATGCCATGGATAACTAGACAGGATGCTCAATATCACCATTGTTGTTGCGTGTGCATCTCCACCTCCTGAGCACTTGCATGTCAGCTGCCAATTTACACATATTTAGGGGTCATTTGATACGCAGAATAAGAAGTAACGAAATTGAAAATAAAAACTAATACAATAAAATTTAGAATGAAATATAATCTCACGTTTCTACTTAAATACCCCTTCCATTCTTTTTTGTAAGTTATCTTTAACTAATTTATGTATATTAAAAAATTGGCTAAAATCAGTTGGCTTTAAAATTAGGGTTAATTAATCCGCAAGTCCTTATAGTTTCAACGAATTTTGAATTAGGTCTCTATAGTTTTTTTTCTTTTTATCAGGTCCTTATACTTTTACCTTTTTTTAATTAGGTCCTTATATTTATTTTTCTTTTAATTAAGTCCTTATAATTTCACTAAATTTTTAATCAGGTCCATGTAGTTTTAATTTTTATTTATTAATTAAATATAAGCTTAATTAAATAGATTAATACTGAAATATAAAATATTAATAATTAAATTAAATTAATAATTATGTAATAAAAAAGTAATAGAATTAATTAATTCAGGAAAATTTTTTAGAACAATTAATTTTTTTGCTGAAAAAATTAAAATCATTATAATAATTCAATATCTTTAGAATATTATTGTTTATAAACTAATATTAAATAATATATACTATTTTATGTTTATATAATAGTACTATTAGAATTTATAAAATAAAGAATAAAAAATTCAGCGACTTAATTAAAAATAAGGTGAACTTATAAGGACTTGATAAAAAGAAAAATAAATACAAAGACCTAATTAAAAACAGGTGAAAGTATAAGGACCTGATAAAAAGAAAAAAAAACTATAAGGAGCTGTGGATTAATTATCCCTTAAAATTATGCTATCTTTCGACAAATACTCTCAATTCTTACTTATTTCCCTCAATCCGTCTCCCTATCAAGGGTACTAGTTTTGGGGGGGGGGGATTCCACTGTTCACAGATTTGTAGAAATGACTTTACATAGGAACATGAAAAGCCGTCAAAAGATGACTTAATAGATATGAGGGTAGAGTAAGATAGAAGAAGCTATCCTATTGAATGTAAATAATCGTTGATATTTTAACATTCAATGTAAAGACTCACTAGGTCAGAGTATACAAGTCTGAACAAAAGCAAGTGATATTAGTCTATACTTGCAGTATATTCGACCAGATTAAAGAGTGAGTGCGACAAAGAAAGCAAATTAAAGCTAAGTGTTTTTATTTCCTATATAAATATTCGTGTATGTTTCCATCTGAGCATGTGCTTTTTGGTTTAAGGCAATGGCATGCTTGTGAAGAAAAGTATATTCTCTGCAAAAGCTCAAAGGGGAAAAGAAGAAATGCAACATGGGAATCATCACATGGGGTCAACTTTTATTCTTAACAGCAGCAATAAATAGTAATTAAGGTAAAAGCTGAGATGATTTTTGCCGTCAGAGAAAACCTCGCAGGAAATTTTGTGCACGAGAAAAGCCAGTGAGTCAAGCATGTCAAATTCAGCAAAAGCCGCAGCCTTCTCCATGTCGGCTTCTAGTCGTTTTCCCTACAAAATAATCAACCACAGCAGCTTACTCATAAAAGATCACTCGATTTTTTCAAAGTATTTCTCACTCACAAAAGCCTCTTGCTGTAGATTGCTCTGGTCAATATGAATATACAAATACACACACACACACACTCACACGCGCAACAGCACAACACTGACCTTACAATTCAAACGAAGTACTCCTCCGGTCCTTAATATAGGACTTAATTGTTGAGTTGGTTTTGGTCCTAAATATAAGACCCATTTATCATATTTATCAATTTTCTCTAAAATACCCTTATGGATACTCCCTCAACCATGATCAAGTAGAAGAGGGAGATGAGGTATTAAGAAAGATGATTATGGTATTTTAGGAAAAACATGTCACATTTCTTATAATTAACTAACTTACCTAACTTCCTTAATCTAATCAAATTAGTTAAATGGATCTTATATTAAGGATCGGAGGAGTAATTAAATATAACACGTGGAATTGAATTTGATTATGAAAACACATGCACGTCCAAGATTATGAAGCTGTTTGCAACAGCATAAAAGAAGCGTTTTTGCACTTTATGGCACAAAAATCCTCTTACATGTTTACCTCAAACAGGGCAAAATCGCCTCAAATAAAGCTAATCCGAACAAGCACTATCCTGCTAAAAGTGTTATATATATCGCAGACATAATATGGAAAGACGAGAGAGAGAGAGAGAGAGAGAGATGGGGTACATGGAGGTCACCAGTCTCAATGCTACCAGCAATGGAATGAATGAGGATCTCCTCAACGATATGGATAATGGGCCTGACATCAACTTCACGACCGTCAGGGGCATGTGTGGCCTGAATTTGCTTCATTATGGCAGTGTCATCGGACGTTGAGAACAACCGACGCTCTCTCTTCTGAGCTTGTTGTCGTGCCTTCATGCTGGCCATGTCTCCGACAACCTTGCTAAACAAACGATGTATAAGAAACACACAACAGGAGGCAGTGTTTGGTATGTGAGTAAACGTGGTTGTACACATATAACTACGGCCTTATATAGCGTCAGGAGGTGGAATAAAGCCTTATTGAACAAGTACCTTGCTTGCAGTGGAGTATAAAACAAAAGCTAAAGTGACTATCATATCATGTCTAGGCTTAAATAGCTAGCTACATATGGTGGACCCTCCATGCATATATAGTTATATACTGCCTCATTAATCACTTACCCTGTGAGACCAAAAGTGTCAGTTCTTATCCAAATTAACGTTAGAGAGCTTTATTATGTAGCTTTATTAAGTTTGATCATTTTACTCCTCCGGTCCTTAATATAAGACCTAATTCTTGAGTTGGTTTTGGTCCTAAATATAAGACTCATTTCTCATATTTATCAATTTTCTCTAAATTACCCCTATAGATACTCCTTCAACCATAATCAAATAGAAGAGGGAGAGGGGGTATTAAAAAAGATGATTATGGTATTTTAGGAAAAATGTGTCACTTTTCTTATAATTAACTACCTTACCTAACTTCATTAATCTAATCAAATTAGTTAAATGGGTCTTATATTAAGGACCGGAAGAGTACTTGTTTAATGAAATTGTCTGATGATTTAAAAAAAAAAAAAAGATGTAGCTTCATGACATCAGGCTGTCCGTGTCAATATGATTACCTCATCCGTTCAAAAAGAAGAATTACTCCAAATCTTTGGCCTGAAGGTTGGCATATATAAAATGGAGAAACTGAGCTTAAAACAAAGGCCTATGTTTTGGTTAGGTCAATTTATGAAGGGTTATAATGATACGGTGGATACAGGTGTCTTAGCTGTTCTTCTATAATTACATGACAAAAGAACAAAGTGCAGAAAGAAAGAGCTATCTTCAGTATCATTTTATATATACTTGTTTAACTATTGGTTGCTTGGCACTATGGGTTGTTGGGGAACCTTTCCCTGCAGGAGGAAAATTGTAAAGGAATATAGGAAAATGTGGTGCTAAAACCAGTCCTCAATTAATTTTAATAAAGATAAACAGATGTAAGTGCACTGCAATCTCATATAAGTTATATGTTCATTAATATTGATAACAATTAAATATTTTTTGTAAGTGTTGGAAGCTTGAGCCTGCAAACAGACTTTTCTTAAAAAAAAATCAGCACCCACACATATATTTATAATTAAAGATTTGTTGATAAATTATGAATGAATTTTAAGGATTTTAAAAATAAAAAACTATATTAAATTAAAATTTTAAATTATGGCATTAAAAATTAAAATTTGAAGAGGATGGTATTTCTAAAAGTGGGGGACAACTCTACTTTTTTTTTCCTGATTGCCCCACCAAAAGGAAAAATTCCTTTTTTTTTAGTACAAAAATTTTAGGAAAGAAGCTTGGCTCACCTACGATTAAAGACATGACATCTAACGCTTGATCCACCGAGACCTGTCCTGCAGGGACGGGAGCATGACAAGCAAGCTTTTTTTTTTCTGCCCAATAAGTAGAAATCTCCTAATTTCACTATGCTGTGGTGATACCTCCTCTAGCACCGCGACTGGAGCCACAACAAAGTGGCACTTCTTAAGAACAAACTCCCTCCTTTTGGTGACAGAATCCGATCCCTTCGCCAGCTGAACCCATGGACAAGGGGTAAAGGAAAAATCCCAAATCAAGCCCAAAACTGTTTTTAGAAAAACACTGTTTTGAGCAGGCCCAAAATAACATAGTGGACCATCAAAGCCCATATATGCTACTTTGGACCATAAAGCCCATATTACGGTAAAGGAAGATTTGTTCACACGTGTATAGAATATGTTCAGTGTGAGAAACGGCGAGAACACTAGAAATGCTACTATCCCCTGCTTTTGCGTATGCACGCCCTCTCAAGCATCTCTTCACTTCGACTCTCTTCCATCATCGTACAACCTCGCGCTCTCTGTTAGCTCAATCCGCCATTATCACCAGCTCTACTTTCCTCACGGGGAACTTTCGGTCATCGAGGATGCAGGTACCTTGTTTATCTCGCTCTATAGTGTTTCCAATTGATCATTGCACTGGAATCCACTTAGAGCAACCGCTAAATTCCTATCCTTGCGCCCTCGTAATCGTTTATATTTCTGGTTGAATTGGTGATCGTCATTATTGTTTTTTTTTCCCCCGACTTGCGTAATTTTAGCTTTCGTTTTCTATCGACTGTTAGGAAGTCGTTTAATTCGTATTGATCCGCTTTTAGTTTCAAGGTATAATTAAGCTATTCCATGGAATTGCTGGATCATTACCTGTTAATCTATGTATGGAACTGGAGGTTCCTTTTTCACCAGATGGAAAGTTGTGAACTCCAACTCTTTGTTTGGGTCGTCATGAATTATTTCAATTAAAAGGAGGGGGAACCTGCGGAACATACGGCAACCGAAGAAATTCAACTAAACGTATAAATTTGGTTGATCATGTAGTGAGGGATCTTTCACAAATCTCGATTGAGCCTTTAACATCCGGTGATCTGGAAACGCGTAGGACTTTGACATTTTAGGTGGTAATTTTATGTTGTAGGGAGAAATCATTTTTGGACCCTCATCCTGGTAATTAGCTGGGATAATGGCCTTATTGATGTTCAAACCTAGAAGAGCGTTTCACTGATTCGATGTGAATCGAAAATGTTCTTTAATTATTGACTCCGGTTATTTTAGTGGTGGTGTCTTTTGTGTTGATATAGAGGATTGGCCCTTGCTATGAGGTGTATGTAATATACTTTTATTTGGAATTTTTAATAAATGAATGTCAGGGTCAATTTTATCAAGTACTGTGGACACGCACGTTTGTGCTGCTAACTTATGGTGGGGCTTATTGCACCCTCTCTATTGGTCACCAACATAATGCATGCCCAATAGCCCTGGATCAATATACTAGACCCTTTCTCTTCTCTCATGAAGAGTCTGTACAACACGACAAGGTATCTGAATTGATGGTTATAGATTTATGTTCTAATAGGAAGTAGGTAATGCCGGTGTCAAGACTTGATTGCTTTTCATAGGTCCTTACTTTCTTCAGATCATAATTTTGGCATTTCATCTCTCAGTGCTCACCACCCAGGGAAGGGGGGGAGGAGAATCTGTATTAATACGTGTTTATGCTCCATGACCTTGCTCTCTCTTATCAGTATATGGAAGAAAAAATCACTTAAATTATTTTTCCCTGGAATTGCAGCAATTCTGTGCTGGGAATAGCATTGGTAAAAACAAAGCAATGGTGGAGAATTTGCAACGCTATGGAGTAATATCATCGAAAAAGGTAGCTGAGGTTATGGAGACTGTAGACAGAGCTCTGTTTGTTCCTGATGGAACTCCACCTTATGTTGACAGCCCTATGGCAATAGGCTACAATGCCACTATATCTGCACCTCATATGCATGCCATGTGCCTCCAGTTGCTGGAGCAGAATTTGCAGCCTGGAATGCATGCTCTGGATATTGGATCTGGTATATTTCATGAACTTCAGCTCTCTTATTCATTCTATCAGGTCTTGAATAGAATATCTTATGGGGCAACGCAGTTGCTTGTTTGATAGTGATTGAGAATCCTTATGCTGACATGAGTCATAATTACATAAGATATTTAAGTGATTTTGTTTTTCAGCATTTTTGATAGATTCTATTTTTCTTTTCCATCATGTTCACCATGTCCATACTGTCAAATATTTTGCAGGAACTGGGTATCTTACAGCATGCTTTGCTTTGATGGTTGGACCCCAAGGTCGTGCTGTTGGCGTGGAGCATATTCCTGAATTAGTTTCTTCTTCATTGGAGAATATTCAGAAAAGCGCTGCAGCTCCGCTGTTGAAAGATGGTTCCCTCTCTGTGCATGCTGGTGGTATGATTTCTAGAGTGGCTTCTGTTTAAAATTTAGCACTGCCTAAATTCAGAAAATTCTCTTTCGTCTGATCTAGATAGCTGTGACATTAGACTTGGTGTGTTTGATTACTTATTATTTTATCAAGCCCTTACAACAAACAAAGGGAAATATAATTGCCCAGATGATTTTGATTTAGGTGTCTGAAGTGATTAGTCAACTAACCTGGCCAATTGGCCTCTGCCATTTGGTAATGAGTTTTGTTTGCAATCCTAAGGCAAACACAATAATGTCCATATTCTGTGATGTTAACATCTTTCACTTGTGGTGGCAGCTGTTTGGTTGTTATAATATATACTACATCCGAATCTTAATATAAGAGATAACTAATTTATAAATATTAAGAAAGTTAGTTAAGTTAGATAACATCTTTTAATTGTAATAAATGTGTTAACTTCCTTAAAATATCCTTGTTAATCATTGATGTTTTTGTAAATATATGGTGGCAAAATAGATAAATATAAGAGACAAAATAGATTTAGGTCTTTTATTTAGGACTGAATTAAATCTACAACTAGCTCTTGTAGTGTGTGTGTATTTCTTGAGCAATTAAATTACAATTTAGTGATCATTGTGTGACAGATGGAAGAAAAGGTTGGCCAGAGCATGCTCCGTACGATGCCATACATGTTGGAGCAGCGGCACAGGAAATCCCTCAAGCGCTCATAGACCAGTTGAAGCCTGGAGGTAGAATGGTGATTCCTGTTGGAAACGTATTTCAGGATCTAAAGGTTATTGACAAAAAATCTGACGGTTCTGTCAGCGTGCGGAGTGAGACTTCTGTTCGGTATGTGCCTCTCACAAGTCGGGATGCTCAACTGCGAGGTTATTGACCTCGGGGCAAAATCCTGAGTTATAGAAGAAGGCTTCTGCCTAATACAAATGTTTCGGTTTCTTATAGTTGGATGTACAACTTGCTGTAAGAAGTTACGTGGTAGAAGTTGATGTTTCCCTTCTCCCTATGAATAGTTTGTGATCATCATGTGGTGTTATGATAACATAACAGATAATGACTGCCATCTGTACAGTTTTATTTCCTTTGAATACATTGGATAGATCATATGTAGTTCAAGTATTGCTGCTGCACCCTTATTTTCCATGGATCAACAGAAGGGACGTGGTACGTGGAAATGAGGAAAGCCATGAAGGCAGCGAGTGTAGGGAGTAGGGGATGGTGGAGCAAAATGCCCTTATGGAAGAAGATAGGGGAGCAAGTAACCAACACTCTACACCACTAACGTGGAATTCCTCCAGTAATTAAAAATACATAAACGAATATGAAACTTATTTTTCTTCACAGATTTTCTCCTAATCATCATTAAAAGAAATGCGAATCCCGCGACACCATCCCTGAATATCTAATAATCATTAATCCATTCACAATTTTTTCGAAAAATAGCTATTTATTAGAACGTCATCATGAGAAACTCGTAAATCCATTTTGATGCAGCAGCAACAGTAACGCTGCACGAGGCGACTCCAATCTTTGAATGAGAAGCCTTAACTGTTTCTGTTTGCATTCAGAGAACTTCAACAAGTGACCGACGTCTTCTGCTCCAGTTGCATAAATTACATTCCTTTCGTAATTAAATAGCAACAAACATATACTTTAGGATCTCTGGAACCCCAAATCATAACTTTAATCATATTTATCAGCACATCAAATTAATTAGAGTGACATGTAAATCTAAAAAGCAGGCTAGCAGCAGTAATAAATTAACAAGAGGACACAAAAAGACAAGACAACAAAAAAGGGGAATATTCGAGGAAGAAAATTGGCACTATATTATTCTCAGCTATGAAAAAGAACCCAAATAGCAGCTGATCCAGCGATTACTTAATCACCAATCAAAAGCCGCCACGCCTTGGCCTTTCCTCAGCAACATTCACTCTAATTGCCCTCCCGTCCAAACTCTGCAATGGCAGAACCAACAACATATCAGATAATTGACCCATTAATAAAACCCAAGCACAAAGCAAGCACTTTTGTACAACACCCACGTGGTCGGACCTCCAAAATAATAGGGAAACTGAACACTAGGCAACTTGAAAAAAAAGTATGGAGCCAAAATTAAAAACTTGGAATATTCAAACCTAGCTTTCCCCAACTAAATCCCATGCAGTGATACAAAGGATCCATTTCAACACAAACAGACACTGTTGCCTTCAAGATCCAGCACCAAGCACATTTATACTACCAATGCATGTTACTTCAATCAAGCAATAAAGCAGGAATGTGATACCTGGCCATCAAGAGCAGCAATGGCATCGTTCATTTCTGTTTCACTGGACATTGTGACAAAGCCAAAACCACGAGATCGACCAGTCTCTCTGTCATAGACCATCCGAGCACTCACAACCTTACCATGTTCGCTGAAAATCTGCTCCAGGCGATCATTATCGACATCCCATGGCAAGTTGCCTACATAGACTCTAAAGGATGGTTCAAAGACCCGGGGTGGGCGTTCAGGCTCTGTTCCTCTTGGAGCAGCCTTGTTAACAGTCAACAGTCTTCCATCTAGATCCTGTTAAATGAAGCCAATAAGCATTAATGAACTCCCAAAAAATCACAAAAAAAGGGTAATGCAGGATCAAAAGCAATCATTGCAGCTTGCACTTCTACATGTAAATAAATTGTAAGACATATCTTTGGGAAGGAGGTGTAGGGTGTGAAACTAGCTCCCCTATGAAAATAGACAACTCCAGGATCGACAATAAAAAATATCAAAAGCATAGTTGAATGAGCTATGGAGCCCCAGTCTCAGCGTGTAATTATATGCCAAAGTAGAAACCCACTCAAATGTCATTAAACACTAACCACCAATTCTGCGTCTCAGGTCTGAACACTTATTTCTTCGCAATATGCAAATCTCCAACAGTTTTACCATGCATAATGATAAAAGAAGGGGATAACATCTAGTCTCTACATCCTGTTGCAAGATTAGTTAGCCTTGAAAACCGATTGTTCTACATGTTTAGTTGACCACTTTAGAAAATAGAGTAACAACAGACAAAAATACTTATTCACTTTATTCCTCTCATCTCTATAGCCTCAAGTCAGCCCCTTAACACCTAGTGTTAAGCATATATTACTACTATGATAATTGTACGTAGCATTTAGATTTTAGTTCTTCTTACATAGATAAATGAGGATTGCAAGATAGTATAAGAACTGTTGCAGATCAGGAAAGGTGAGAAGACACTGCTGAAAGGGGAGGGGGAATTGGAGAGGAGATATTATGCAAGTCAATTAACCGATGTAGTCTGCATGGAAGAAACGTATCTGAAACAATAACAGGACTGACATTTCCTTTTTTCCCCCTTCTTTCTGATGAGGTATGGGTGTCAACAGAGGAAGGCATACAAATGGGCCTAATTTTATCTGCTAGAATGGCAGGAAATCAGGAACATCTTAACAAGTAACACTTACCATCCACCTTTTAATCCCACAGAAATGTTTTCTAGCCCAATATTTTTATCATAGTACAAAACTGAATCAATCTCAGACTAGCCTTACCATACAGTTCAACTTCAACTGGATTATTTTGTGTTTGGAAAAACCAAGTAATCCGAGTAACTTTATCTCAAAAATTGCAAAAGCCTGTTTTTGCTAAGCAGCATCCATTACTTTACAAGTTCCTGTCTTCTTTGGTTAAATAGCATCCAGATGGAATAAGCTCCTACCCCTTGGAAATCTATATAAAATTGAAAAACCCTTTCCTACAAATTTGTGTTTACTGTTCGGTCATTATGGGAACAAAATGGCTGCCTTTTTCCCTTGACGGATAAACAAGCGTTAAAGTCCATAACTAGTTTTTTGTGTTAAACAAACAAAATAATATGAACAGCTTACGTAGCGATGGAACTTTTCGACAGCTTTCTCTGCTTCTTCAACTGTACTCATCGTTACGAATCCGAACCCACGACTTTGGTCAGTGCTCCTATTATAAATAACCTACAACCACAAAAACCAAATGAACACTCCCACGAAAGCTAAAACCTCAAGCACCACCATGGCCATAAAGACGAGGCTTAGCTATCGGAAGGTTGCTCACCTCGGCAATTTCCACCGTTCCGGCCTGCTCAAAAAGCATGGCTAATCTCTGACTATCAACATCATAAGGCAAATTACCAACAAAAAGTTTTGCATCTTCGGGGGGTTCTGGAAAATCCCCGTCCTTCAAATATTCATCATCTTCATTGCTCTCTCCTTCGCCCTCGCTACCCTCAACTCCTGCGCCTTCACCCTCAACCTCCCAATCCGAAAGACGAGCTTCTGCGTCATCCACGCCTTGGCTTTCCTCTTCATCTATGGTGACGGTGTTGTCGTCGTCCTGCTGAGCCCAGTCCGAAGTCTGGGCTACAAATGTGAGTATAGATAAATTGCGGGTTTTCCTAGTGAGGGATAGAGATGGTAGAAAGAGGGAGGAATTGGAGCAAGAGACCTGAAGTTTAAAAGGTTTAGAAGGAATGGAGATGAAAGGGTGCTTGGATTTGTTGCAGGTTAAAGAGGGCAGCGAGAGAAGGCGTAATTCCGCCATTGTTAGGGTCTTCAAGGAAGGTATAGACGTGATAGACATACCTTTATCTCTGAGTAGAAGAAGAAGAAGAAGAAGGGGAGGGTTTAGAAGAAGGTTAAGGATAAGGGACAGGAAATGAAGGACTCTGCTGGCAAGTAGAGGAGGGGCGAGAGCGGAACCAGAAACCAAGAAATGGCAGATAGTTCCTAAAGGTACTTGGGCTTTGATATTTTTGCATAATGGGCTTTTACATACTCCCATAGCTTACGTGCTGATCCACCGAATCCATTTTGTTTAGATTTTTATATTTTTTTCACCCAAAAAAAAGTATGTATTCTGTAATTTTGCTTCCTCATCCTCCTATTTTTAGATCAAAATCTTTGATTCTTGTCGATAGAAAATATTTTGCAAGATTTAATTAAAATATCTTCTTACTCATTTCCAAAAATATCATTCTGTATTTCGTGTTTGGCTTGATAATTTTTATATTCCTTTTCACGCTCCCTAATGAATTAATATCTCAATCAAAGGGTAGTTTTGGATAATTATTAAAAAAAATTAAGATAATTTTAATTAATTTGTTTAATTTCATAAAAGTAATTAGTAGGTTTCTATAAAAAGGACACAAACCCTCTAAGAAGTTTTTTCAAATGAATTATGGATCATTGATTAATATAAAAAATTCGGCACTGAAGAACCATGAAAGTTTATTTCAATTTTAAATATAAAACCTCAGTTTCTTATAATTTTCTTTGTTCAAACAGGCATTGAAGAACCATAAAAGTTTATGGATCATTGATTAATATAAAAAATTCGGCACTATAAAAGAGTCTCCCAAACTTGACGCTACGAGATCAAAGGAAAAACTTATTTTCTTTTTTCAATTGTTTAATGGCCAATTTTTTAAATCTTGCATGTGATTATAAAAAGGAAATATATTTTGGAAAATAAGCCCACATCTTTTACAAATTAAAAATAATTGCGTCTTACATTTGGGAATGAAAGAACAATAGTTCATAAAACTTGTCACTTGCTTATAAAAAAATACATAACAACAAAAACTTAAAAAGTTTATTTGAGATCTTTAAAATTTATGACTTGAAATTCCCTTACCATCCCCCCGAAATATATTAATTATAGTTCTTCGCGCTATGTTCAAGGTAACCAAAAGAGAGAGAGAAAAAAAAAAAGCAAGAATACACACACATATAATTTCCACGGCATTCGAGTTCAATTCGTAAACTGTGGCTTTGAATTTGAAATTAACTCTCATTTTAATTATGCAAAAATAGTTAATTACAATTATCTTCAATTCAAATTGAAGAGCTTGACCACTACTAGAAAAAATCGTATTATCAAATTTAAAATGCGAAGTTTTTCTTTACATATTGGCAAGGGGTAGAAAAGTAACAACCACGAATAATCAAACTAGTTAGCTTGAAAAGTAATAAACTTAACGTAAAAACATCAATATATAAACTCAATTTCTCTCAAATTGCCTTCGCCTTCGCCTTCAAGTTCAATTGTTAACAACTTATCCTCAGCACTGTACGAGAATTCCTTCTCCTTCCTATCCAGCGTACAACGTTTGGGACTTGTGCTTGAGTAGGCCCCAAAACGACCAGACCCTCTTGCTTTGATTTTAATAATGCACTCTGAAATGTCAATGGCAGAGTCCAGAGCTTCTACTGCTCCTCCTGAGTTATACATATCAAGCAATCCTATTGGTGCAAATTGGACATCATTACCAAAAACCTGTTCACAATAGTTAACATGATTCATGTTAGGTACAAATGAATTTTCGATAAGCAGTACTACTGTCCTAGGTTGTTACTTGTTCTGCTAGAAATACCAACCCTGATTGGAGATACTGTGTATATTTCACATTTAAGGGTCTCCAAAGATACTTCGAGTTTCCCTCTCAATGGCAATTTGTATAGCAAGCCTGCAATGCAATATGTATTTAGTGTATCGCTATCATGCTAGTGACATTGGAACTACCAATGGCCTTGTAGTCTAATGGCATGAAAATTCCCTACTAAGTGAAAGGTTGTGGATTTGATCTCACTTATAACCTCAGATCATTAGTTTATACGCTTCTAAATGGAGAGAGAAATTAGACACTAATTTAGACTGGCTGGTACTAGCCCAATCTAAATTAAAGACTTGAGGCAAAAAAAAAAAAAAGAGAGAGAGAGAAGTGATTGAGTTGAAATCAGTACCTGCATTGGAGGCATATACTGCACAATCTCCATTCCAGTTTTCACCGGCAACAACATCCTCAAGAAATTCAACATCCAATGGCCTAACTTTGCCAGTGATGTTTATGTGAGTAGTTGTTGCTTCCACTGGTTTCAATGGCCAACTTCCAGCTCCTTGACAATTAAACACTCCTATCACTCCTGTTAGCTTATTCAAGTTCCAAATCTTCAACAAACTGCACAAAATTATTTTAGAAGTACTGGTTATTTCAGTGAAGAACAAGTTAGAAAATTCTGTTCATTCTGAGAATCTGATAAACAAACATCTTTTTCTCACCTTCTACCATCCATAACTGGATCTTCAAACAAGCAATCTCGAGTAGGACGACCTGCATATCTTGCCCTTAAGATGGATCCATCGGGCAGTGCCAGCTTCTTAAGGATTTTAAAATCATGATTTCCAGGCTTATCACTGTGATATGTTGAAATATGGCAAGATCTTTAATTCTCTTATTGCGAACTAGTCTCAGGAGATAATGAGTTTTCACCTAAGAAAAACTTAAACAATTCAGACGAAATTATCCATGATATGATTCTTTTTTTGACTCACCTCACATACACTGAACAACCACCTATTGCTCTAGCTGCACCATGGAATTCAGCAGTCTCATGCTTGCTCTGCAATAAAAATCATTGGATTTCAGAGTCTTGCTTAGCAGAATTGAATTATCTTGAAAAATGAATTGCTTGAGATATCTTACATGGAACATGTCCCAATCTGGCACCACTATCTCCCCAAGAAGAAGACTGTTAAAAGCTACCGAGGCAACATGTAAGGTTTGCAGTCTAGGTTCTCTTGGCATGAAATCTTCTGATGCTCTTGCCGATGCACTCTTCCTTGAACTAATAATTCAAAATGTAACAATAATTACTCGTCAAAACCAACATCCTGAAAAGTTCTGAGGCTTATTTCCAGAGAATAAGGAAAAGAGACAAACCTGTAAATAGAGTCTGAATTATGAGACATGCAGCAAATAAGGTTATTGTCCTTGAAATTCCTTGCTATAGATTGCTCTAATGCTTCTTGATAACTCCTGGTCAATGAAACACGTCCTCCATATCCAGAGCCTAAAGTTTCTATCAGATTCTGGACATCAACTTTGACTCCATCCACACCACAACTTGCAAGATAACTATGATAGTCATTGTAGAAGTTGAAGATCTTTTCTGGTTCAATGATTCCCACTCCATATTTTTCCAAGCTATCCATGGCTATATCTCTAAGGTTCCCTGTGTTACCAGGTGACTGAATTGGATATGCGAGCTTTGGATTATACTTCTTCATTGCATCTGATGATGGCATCACTCCTCCCCAATAACCAGCTAAAGCATGCCACACGTAAATGTACCTGCAAAATTGTAGTCATTATCAGTAATTTTAACTATCATGCATAAAAGTTCGCCAAAAGTACATATCACTTTGTGATAGGCTGGTTCTTCCAATCCTTTATAGGTCAGGTCTAGCCAAGAATCCCTTTCATTCACTACTAAGTCTCTTGAGTTTATCAGCAAATGTGACAAGGAGTAAGAATGGATGATCATCCTCATAGAAATAAGATAGCTTACTTTAGTCCAAAGTTGTCTTTGATGGAATCAACAAAGTCATGCAGATTGGTATATGGACTGTCCGAGGTTGTACTCCTGAACTTGCTATTTTCTTTTATGTCTGTCAGTCTGGCTGCAAACCTACAATAGTTCGAAAGAGGAGAGCATGAAGAGTAAGAAATAGAAGGGAAATGAATGTTGATATGAAGAATGATGGATACTCACTGCGTTCCTTCAATATATGGTTGACCTTCTTTCTGGAACTCATTGACTGTATCTTGCCATCCATCATCAATGATCAGAAACTTTGGTGAACAACCTCCTTGTGAGAAACTGTCGAGTCAAAGGCATAAACGTCATTTCACATCCTCAATATTTAAAGAGTATTGCATTACTGAAGTTGGTTGATAATGTACCTTTGAAGACCCTCTCTTATTCCTTGTGGACTTACATCAGCGTAAAAAGCATCCCAAGTACACCACCCAAACCAGTCAAGATGTGCTGGGGTCTTCTTGTTCTCAATATGACTAAAGGTTCCTTTGCATTTCTCCAATACCCTACATTTAAAAATTGAGAATTTTGATATCTTATGACACATAGTCCTGAATCCAGAAGCACAGAATAAGGAAATTCCAGAAAAAGAAGGTACGTACTTGATTGAATCCCTTATTAACTCATATGGGTTGTCCCCTGAATTCACAAATACTGCTTCTAGTGATTCTGAAGTTTGGACATGAGCATCTCCTGCGACATTGAAAAGTGAAACCAGAAACTTTATGTTGTTTGGCATACAAGTAAGCATGTCAGAAACCTGAAATAGAGATCTTTCATGAACTAAAAGCTAAAAGTAGAAGTAACAAACCACTTTCAATGCAGAACTGGAGCTCATTTGCTGGAGTTCCTTGCAGAGTTGCACGAAACTGTCCATCCAAAACAGGCAAGAAGAGAATATAGAAGGTGTTATCTGGTGTTGAATCCTCTGAATCAGAGGAAAACTCATCATGCAAAGCAGAATACTGGGTCGCTTCTAGAAGCAGGAATTGAGTTTCCATGGGAATTTCACAACCATTCTTCCCTACTCGCGGTATCATCCACCATATTTTCACTCTGAACAGAGACAAGAACTTATATCCCCTGCAATCAGTTCATGCATTCCCTTCAGAAAATTCTGTGCATTGGTTCTTGGTTTGTTAAAGTGATAAAGCAATCAAGATAAATTACAGAGACATACTCGAGGAGTCCAAGAGGGAAGACATGACGACAACTTAAAATCCCACAAGTTGCACCTAGAAAAGCTGACCCCGTGCCACCAACCGGAGAAACGACGATGTTTTCGGGGACTTGGGTCAAAACCGCCTTCCCTCTCACCACAAGGCATCCGTCCTTGACGGTCGGCTCCGCCGTGATTGTCATCTTCAGCGAGCAACCCAGCCGCGTACAGAATGAGAATGTTAAGGCTCAAGAAGACTGTAGAAGATCAGATAAATGAGAAACGGAGAGCAGAAGAAACGTGAGAAAATAGAATCTGTTGAAGCAGGAAACGAACACGCTTCGTAAATTAACAAGATGGGTATTTAAGGTCAAGGGTGACAAAAATGTAGGAACGGAGAACCCATGGTCAACAAGTTCGGTTGTTGCGGTTACAAGCGGGAAAACTCGTGTTTCTTTGCTGTGGATAAGGTTGAGCCTTGGGATAATACTCGTATTAATTTACCATGTTGCTGAATTGAGGATAGTGTCACATCATAAAATAATGAAATTGTTCAGAATTTGACAAAACTGAGTACTGCTTGCTTTAATGCAAGAGGGAGCTGGAGAACAGTTCAGAGAAACTCGGTGCCGCGTCGAGGACACGTCGTTTTAATTCAACTACAGGCGAAGCTAGCCTCTCTGGAAACCGGAAACTACGAAACTTGGATTGGAAAGCCAGTGAAAAATATTAAAAGATATTTTTTTTTATAAAAAAAAGTAGGAGATAATGACTTCATTTCATGGATCCTGACAAGAACACAAGCATGTAAGATCAGAATGGTAGTGAAATTCCATGGAAACTCAATAGAAAGCGTCGCCGATTTTCAGAAGAACAAATATAATTATTTTGTTTCTATCAAATATATTATTTGAATGAAAGAAAGACTCGAATTGTTTTGTTCAAATGCTACGAATTTAAAAAATCACGTTAAGATGGGATTGGATACTCTCATAGTCCCTTTCTTTTCTTTTCTCCTCTTAATCTCATCTTTATTATTGGATAAAAATATGCATGGTTCATATTTAATATTTTTAAAAATGGATATTCATTCTCTCTTTTATCATCTTTGTGTGATATACGCTTGAATATGAATTGATTTTCTTATTCTCTCTCTCCTCTTAATGTTATATAAGCTTGAATATAATTTTTTTTCTTTTACAAAATGAATATGAATTTATTAAATGTCGCCAAAACCAGAATATGAATTGATTACTTATGGAAAAAAACGTAGGAGAAAAAAAGAGATATTAATGGAATAATGGGGAGAGGTCTGGAGAGTTCGAAGTTGGGAGCGGATGACGATGGTTCAGAGGGAGGTGGCGCTGAGTTGGATCCAATGGGAAGTCGCTCCTTTTTTTTTTTTTTGACCATTAATGGTAAGTCGCTCCCGGTTTTGTTGGTTATTAATTTCGCACGTGCCTCAGGCTCTCCTACGCGTATCCGACTAACATACGTGTGGGTGTGCACGTTCCAATCCAGCGTCACCCCTTGCGTCATTTTACTTCACCCTTTTGAAATCTGAATTAATTAATTCAAGTAGATTGATTATGTTAGTTAAAGTAGTTAATATGATACAATTTTTTAAAACACCATAAGCATACTACCTTCTGTTCTAAATATAAAAACTAGTTGACTAATTTGAATAGATTAAGAAAATAGATTAAGTTAGTTATTTATAATTAATAGGTATTGTCTTTCTTAAAATATATTTGTTAATTTAGTGTACTGATTAGAACTACTATTATTAGAAAGAATATCTTTAAAAAATATATAAATATGAGAAACAAAATAGATTAGAGTCTTATATTTAATATCAAAATAAAAATCAAACGATATCTTATATTAAAAACTAGAGGTAGTATTTCTTAATTCTCTTCTTACCTCTTTTACTTGATTATTATTAGAAAATATTAATAAAGTTTATTTGAGAAAAAAAATTAATAAACATTTTCTAATTAGGTCCTACATTAAGAACCCAGGATAGAAGTACTACAATTCAACGTGTCTTTAACATAAATTCTGCAGTTTGGATTCTAATTAACTTTCACCGAGCGATCTATTTATAAAGTTGTAGGATTAGCTTCATGCGGTCAATTGATGAATACCTTTTGTTTACCTGCTAGTTATTCTCTTAACGTAATGAAACAGCTGTATCGAGTTTTGACCAAGCATCCAAATGTTTAACTAGGACTATATATTAAAATGACTTGAAATCCGATTAAATTGTCATTTTGGTGACTCCAAACTTTTTCCTTGCAAGTACTTTTTTTTAGTACTATTTATGATCCTAATTATAAGACCTCATTTGTAGACTACAAATGAGGTCTTATAATTAGGACCGGAGATAATATAATCAAATAAATTCAACTAATTATTTAATCCGTAAGTTAAACTAGTCAACTTAAAAGGAAAAAAGATTTTCTAATTTACTCTTAAGACTACAATAAATTTTAAAGATATGGAAATATTAACCCATCGCAGAGTATATGCTCAGAAAATGAAGCTTTTGAGAGTTTTATTGGCAATACGTAGAATGAAATAATGAGCAAAGTAATGGTAATAATGTGTAGGGGATTGCTGCATGGACCAAGGATTTGGCAAAGGAATCTGAATAGAGAGGTTCTTTGGGTCAAGAGACTTCACAGAGCAGATGAGCAAAGGAATTACAAATACTCAAACAGTAGTAAAAACATGTTTGTAGAAATCCCTTATTTAGAATTTAGTAATTTCAAATATATTTTTTAGAAAAATTGGTTAATAAATCTAAACAGCATTAATTCAGTCTTTTGGATATATTCACAAATAAAACTGTGACGTGAAAATTTTCGTCCACATGTACACCCTTAAAAGTTGAATCTTTTAATTTATATGTAACGTTTAAAAAAACATCATGAACCACAAAATCAGTAGCTAAAATACCCCCTAGTTGATTAATTTATTAATGAATAGTTACATAGGACAGGAAGGCTATGTCTCCAATTGGAACGGATACAAATTAAAGTGTCCGCAAGTAATACTACTATATGATAGCGCTCCTCACATGCTAACTGGCGAGCTTAGCGCACTCAAGCATAGAGCTCCAACATGAAGCACGCTGCTATTTTATTTTATTTTTAATCTGTCTTGAGTTTATGTATTCCTTTTATTTTTATAATAAGTTGAGAACTCATCTCCTCTGTAATAGTTCGTCTTCTTGTTTTGGACTTGAAACATTAACTTTAACGACCCAAGGCTTATTCTAATTATAGCTGGTGTTTAAGATGACAAGCAGTTTTTGGAATGTGATATTATATCTGTCTGGCAAAGATGAAATTGAAGGGTTCAGAGTTGAGTCTAATGAAAAGAATTAGTTCTTTACAGCGTGATGAATTAATGTTTTAATCTTGCTAAACATGTGTTAATTTTTATAACTATCACAGTGCTTCAAATATACCTCTAATAAAAAGATATATGTGCTTAATGAAGAGGGGGAAAAACACATGCCGATTCTTATAACTACTCTTCCGGTCTTTAGTATAGGACCCAATTCTTGATTTGGTTTTGGTCCTAAATATAAGACCTATTTCTCATATTTATCAATTTTCTCTAAATTATCCCTATGGATACTCTCTCAACCATAATCAAGTAGAAGAGGGAGAGGGGATATTAAGAAAGATGATTATGGTGTTTTAGGAAAAATGTGTCACTTTTCTTATAATTAACTAACTTATCTAACTTCTTTAATCTAATCAAGTTAGTTAAATGTGTCTTATATTAAGGACTGGATGAGTATTACACAACATAAATAAGAATAAAATAGATCCTATGCATTCATACGGAACCCAATATGAGCCGTGCACTTTCCTTTATATAAGTATCAAACCTTGGGTCTAATTTTCACTTGTCAATCAATTCCAACCTAAATCAGGGCATGCATAACCATAAAAAGACGTAAAAAGCTTAGAGTATATTTGATCCATTAAACACGGCAGCTTAATTAGCTAAAGAAACATATGAACCATGCATTATTACATTATTAACAATAATAAAGACGAAGAGGGCAGTGATTAACTAGAACCAAAATATAAAAGAAACCAACCAATAATGAGATACTCATTAATTGATTGATTGATTGATAAATGAATAATAATGGATCGTAGCTAGCTTAATTAGCTTGTTAATTTGTCTTCAACGAGCAGCTTGTGACCAATCCAATAAGAAGCATATGCATCAATGCATGCATATTCCACTTGTTCATAGCTCAGATCCCTCACGTGCCATTCGCTCATCGTCACCTTCTTGTTCTTCTTCATCTCTAACCCTACCAGCTCCTTCGCCAGGTGTTTCAGACCTGAACGTGAAAACTTTTCCGGCCACTCACGCTTTGCCACCTCAAGCACATCCACGCCATTACTACACTCTATTCCGTACTCCTTCCTCAGCTTCTTTATGTCGTTCTTCACCTGAACGCCGACGAACGTGAAATTCGAATCCGTCAGAAATTTCCTCAGATTCTCCGGCACGTCGTCCAGGCAAAACAGTTGCAGGATCAGGCACGTGTTCTCCACGCACAGCTGGAGGATCGCCGCTTTCATCGTCAGCGAGACTTCGCGAAGCATCCACTCAGTGTCCAGTCCGACGACTGTGTGGCGGCCGCCGTATTTGGAGTAAACCTGGCGAAGCCATTCATCGGCTACGGAGGCTTTGTGGGTGAGCGTGGTTTCGATGGTGGATCCTTGGGAGATGACGTAGTACTTGGAGGTTGACGGGTTGTATATCACGGTGTCGGACATGGCTTTCCTTAATTAACTCGAAAGTCGAAATCCAGTGTTTGTTGTAGAAAGAGGAGGGTATTGGTTTGGAGAAGAAGAAATAGGATGTCAAAAGCCAATTGATAACTTCGTCTAAGAGAGAAAAAGGGAAAATAGTCAATTGATAGTTGATTTTGATAAATATTTGATTATTTGTTGATGCCGATTTATTATTATATTTTATACTCTTCTATCCTTCTTTCTTTTTTCCTTTTTTGCTAACATATACCCTTGTGTGTTTTCGAGAATTAAATGTGTGATGTGATTATAAAATATGATGCTGTGGATACCCTTTCTTAGGATTGTAAAGCCAATTGACGTGCACATAGGAAAGAGTATTTTTATGATTTGTTACTTGGAAAACATTATTATTTAATAATTAATAAATAAGCGAATTATCATCAACATCAGCAACCAATCAATCTAAAATCTTTTAAAAAAATGTTATGAATTACATTGTGCGCGTTGTGAACGCTAGGGGATGCCCACTTCAGTAAAATATACACACATATAATTAAATAATTAATTACCTTTTTTTAATTCTTAATATAAGAGCTAATTGATAAAATTAATATTGATTTTAAAAAAATTAATATAAAATTTAATAAATTAACTTGAATATATTAAAAAATAAAATAAAATAGTTAATCGTGATACAATTTTCTTAAAAGTTTCATGTATAGTATTAGAAAATATTATATTAAGAGATGAAATTGATTGAAATATTATATTCATAATTAAGTCTAATACCCAACCAATATTATATTAAGGACAATATAAAATAATATTAATTAATTCATTATTAAATTGGGAACATGTTTACAAAATTCGTGCGCACGCGGGAGAAGCATAGGGAAAACACTGTTTGACAAGTAGACTTTTGATTTTGGAATGTGGAAGAAGGGAAACACCGTAACAAACTGAAATTGGTGTTCACATTAAAAAAATGGTATGAAGGATGAAACCCAAAATTCCTTCATCTAAAAATGGAATTATATTATATATATAAAACAAATAGGGACTAAATTATAAAATTGCTAAAATTATATAGATTGAGTTGTAGCGAGCTAAAGTTTAGGAATAAAATTATAATCAAGTTAAAACTACAGGGATAGAGTCGTACTAAATAGGGATTGAATTAATTTAATCAGAAATAGGGATTGAAGCGCAGATAAGTTAAAACCATAAAGATAAAAAGATTAATTTTTTCTTTTTATTTATATATAACTTAGTTTCTCTTGAATGTTACGTTGCATAAAGAGAATTGACTCCGCGCATTATTACTCAAAAATATTAATTAGTTTCAGCGTCAAAAGTTTTGTTTAAAAAAAAATAATGATTCATATTTTAATGGTGATCCTTAAAATTTCACAATTTAAATCCTATCCAATCATCAAAGTTGTTTCATAAAATTAATTACATTTAGAGAGAGATAATATATCTAAATATTTGTGTGTGCGTTTAAATATATAAACGAATCGTGATCTGATTGTGATTGTGTGCAAATGACAAATAAGAATCATGAAAAGACAATTTATATTATGGATTTTTTTTGCCAGCAATTTATATTATTGATTATTACAATTATATATATAATGAAAAATATCAAATTGCGCAGCTATCACTTCATCTGCAATTTGATGCACAATATGTAGGAGTGGCATAATTTATAATTCCAGAATGGGTAAGATTCTGGAGAATCTGTTTATATTTGATAAAGGAACTTTAATTGCATCCATCAATCCTAACCTATCGCCATAATTTGCTTAAATACATATATTCGAACAATTTTTAAAATATTTTTAAAGATTTGGAGGTTTCGAATGCTTACATGAACCGCAGAAGGACTGAAAGAAGATATTCATAGAGCAGGAGAGGATGAAAAGATCATCTTTTGTTTTGTGCGTTTTTACGACCTTGAAGATGCCTTGTTATTTGTGTGTGTGTTTGTGTACATTATTATTCTCCCTTTTAAAAGGAAAAAAAATTACACATTGATGATTAAAATCATGATTCATGCATTTAGATAAAGTATACATTGAAATGATGTGCCTCTTAAATTCAAAAAAGTTAATTGCATATTTGAAATCAATTATGGGATAATAATAACTGGCTATCTTAAATTACAATGAACGATATGATTAAAATTATTAGCAAATATTATAATATTTTTTTTTTAAAATGTAAAATTAAATATTTTTAAAGAAAAATTTATCTTTTAAAAGTGCGGCGATATAAGTGATTCCTTCTCTTATAACGAGGCCTTTTCTCTTATTTATAATGCATTTTGTCTTTTATTAAAAAAAAAATTGAGGCCTCTTTTCTATAGGGAACCCTGTCCCTAATTTCCTTGAAGAATTTGTTATGATCGAAACGGAAAATTTGTTCAGATGCCTATATATTCTGAAAATATACACAAGAAAACATCTAGTATCTGAATTTTTTTGGCTCTTGTATACTTTAAAAGTTTTATTTCGTAGCATTTATGTTATAAATTGTTGTCAATCATTAAGTTTGACTGTTGAAAGTACTAATCAAACTATATAATTTAACGGTCAAAGTTAACTATAAATAACAGTCAAAATATTTTTGCTACAAAAATAAACTTTCAGAACATAAAAAAACTAAAAAAAATGTGTAAGTGTTGGATGCTTCTTCATATATACTTCCGGGATATTTAGACACCTTATCCTTGAAAACATATCAAATAGAACTTTGAAGACACCTTAGACTTAGATGTCCGAATAATATGTGAAAAAATATCATTAACCGAGATGAATGCAATTTAGAAATATATATATATATATATATATATATTCACACATTTAAAGCACCTATATGAAGAGAAGATTTAGAAACAAACTACTACCTCATGCTACTAATATAAGAGTTGGTTGACTAATTTGACTAAATTAAAAAAATTAGTTATTTATAATAAATATGTCTTGTGTTTTTTAAAATACCTTTGCATGTGTATTAACCAGAGTAACCATTTGACGAAACTTTTAACATGTGCAACTACTACAAGGACTAACTTGAAAAAAATACATAAATATAAGAGACAAAATATATTGAGGTATTATGTTTAAAATCAAATTGAATGTCAAACTAGTTTTTATATTAAGAATTGAAGGTTGTACTCTCTCTTTTTAGGTATAAAAACTAGTTGAGGAATTTATTTTGATTTTAAATATAAGAACTCAATTTACTTTTACAAATATTTCACTTAACTAATTTTTTTAGTCTCTACAACTAATTCTTGATTTTTTTTCCACTGAAGATAGAGAAGAGTAACATGTAGATGATTTTGGCGATGGCTGGAAGGGGTTGGAAGATGTGTTGAAGGTAGTCAGAAAGAACGCATTGAACCTTATCATAAGGGTTTGTTTGGATGATGACTACATGGGAAGGGAGTAGGATTATTCTGGTGCAGGAACAAATAGTTAGCCCCAAACAGGTCGTTCAAGTGAGCACGTCCGTTCCTGAACTTCCGGAGGACCTTACGCCATGGAACTCTGAAGCTGGAGAACAACCTTATCCTTCTTCCTAGAAACCTCCGCCTTAACTTAGGAACTCGAACCTTTGGCCTTGTCCTGCGCGCTGGTGTCCTCACCTTCAACCACGCTCTTATCCTCTTTATTATTGCTCCTTCTGGAGCCGTCGTCCCCTCCTCTGATTCTCCATCCTCTTCGCTGTTTCTAAGTCTCCGATATCTTGAAGAAGATGCCATTAATGCAGAATGAGTGTGAGCTTTGTAAACGAATATTTTGAGTGATGTGTGCCTGTGACTCTCTCTGAGAGTGTATATATAGGGATTTGGATGATGATGAGTACGTGTATGCACATATGGTGGAGTTTTGTGTGAGATTTAATATGGAAAGTGCTTGAGGAGAAGGGAAGGGGCAAAGTGGTTGTCATGAAATTAAATGGACAGGGATAGACGAGAGGGAGAGCTGGAATTTATAGGTAATGCCTACTTAATTACCATATTGATTCTTTCTAGCTTCTCTTCCTGCTCTATAGGTTGACATCTCGTTCTTTTTTCATTGTACAATATGCATAAAAAAATTTTAAATACCACCTCAACTTAATATTCCATCCGATTCAAAATATAAAATAAAATTCATCTATTTATGTTTATCAAAAAATTAGTTAAAATCAGTTTAAATAATAAATATGTAAGGCATGTATTTTTTTTTCCAAATATGCCTTTATTAATGAAGAGAATAAGTAAAAGATACAATAAATGAATCAAAGAAGAAAGAGAATATATGAGGATAAAATTAAAAAAAAATTCATTGAAATGTTTAGATAAAAGTGAGTGTTATCTTGTAAAAAAAATCAAATCCCTCTAACAAAGTTTAGCTTATATTTTGAATAGGAGGGAGTATAAAAGTTATGAAAAATGACAGATAAAGAAGATGGACTATATGATATTCTAATTTGGGAAGTTAAGGAAATGTAATGACATTAAGGGAAGTTCTTCTCAAATTGAAAATTTGAAATTTAGTGAAATGACAAAAATGCCTTTTGTCTTTTTCTTTTTAAAAAAAACTCAGTCCCTTACTGGTGGCCGGCGGTTGACAACCACTGTCAGCATTCGGTAGTCGTTGTCGGGCGGCGGCCACCGGTGTGGTGGCTGCCGGTGGAGTTTTTTTGTCACAGTTTTTTTTTTGTATAAGACAATATTGCAAGAAGTGGCGGGGGTAGGATTTAATCCCACAACCCCTTAACCATTTGGTCCAATGGTCATCTACCTTTTTGTTGATCCAAATGGTTAAGGGGTTGTGGGATTAAATCCTACCCCCGCCACTTCTTGCAATATGGTCTTATACCAAAAAAAAAAGTGCGACAAAAAAGCTCCACCGGCAGCCACCACACCGGTGGCCAGTGTCGGAGTCCACGTGGTGGTTGTCGGATGCCACTGGCCACCGATGAGGGGCTGAGTTTTTTTTTAAAAGACAAAGAGTGTTTTTGCCATTTCACTGAATTTCAAAATTCTAATTTGGGAAGAACTTCCCTCTCTATCATTACATTTTCTTAACTTCCCAAATTAGAATATTACATACTCCACATTCTTTATCTGTCATTTTTCCTAAAAGTTAGCCAAAAGTTAGATTTGATTCTAAGTATAAAATATCAATCCACTTTATGGTAACCAATTAACTTAATTAATTTTTTTAATATATTCACATTAATTATTTAATTCTTATATTAAATACATATTCCCAACACACTTTGGAATAAACAAAAATGTCTGTTGTATGTTTTAGAAAAAATAAATACTCATTTGATCCTATTTATAAGTCACTTCTGGCATGTTTCACACAAATCAAGAAAAACCTTAAACTTCATTAACTCTCATTTAAAATTTAACAATTTTTTCAATTTTATCCCTATTTAATGCTTATCCGGTCCTAAATATTAAACAACAAAACGGGTTTTATATTTAGGACTGGAGATAGTATATATTATATCTCATGTAAACAAAATCAGTATGATAATAAAAAAAGATAAATTTATACATTTATATAAAATTTTTTGCTTATTACCTTATAAATAGAATCGAATTTTTTTTTTTCTGTTTTATCAGAGGAGTATTTGGTTTTGTCACTCCACTTCATAAAAAATTTTGCTTGCGTCCTCTTGCATCTATCATTTTCCGCGCAGCAAAACTCCATTTTGATTGGATATCATCGCAATTTTTTTTTTTGATGAAACATCAGGGTATCCACCAGCGAACCCAGTGACTAATCCCTTCGCTGGCTTGTAGGCACCTCGATGGGTGGGACAGCTGGCCCAGAGTTTTAAAGCTTTTTCATGCCCAAGGCGAGGATCGAACCCTCGAGACTTAGTTAAGGGAGGATGAGCCCCCACCGCTCAACCATACCCCTGGGTTATCATCACAATTATTTTATCCACTACCTCTCACACACACACACACTCTCTCTCTCTCTCTCATGTTTTATTCCTTAGCTGAATCATCCATCCATATATGCATAATTAGGAGCATTACCGGGTTTTATGCCTTTTTAAAAAATTGATTAAAAAAATTCTGTTTAAAAATTTTATTAATTAAAAGAAACTAAATTTAAACAAGTGTAGCTTATTTTCGGCATCTTTAACTATCTACAAATAATTTTTATTTTAAAAATTTCATACAGTCAATGACATGCTGCAGTGGAGAAGAAGAATTGTATTTGTTCAAGCCTCGTAAACTTAAATTGAAATTATTTGTAATTTATATATACTTTTCTTTTCAATTTTGTTTTTTATTATTAAAAATGGTGGCATCTGGAATGTCCGAATATGTAACTTTATTATTCATAAAAGGGGACACTGGGTAGCTGGGTTTGTTGGTAGCAGGAAATGTTTTCACCGGGGGAAAAAGGAGGAAATATGAAACGGGTTGCGGGTCGTCTTTGACCCGTTTTGATCCGCTCAACCGCTTTATCGTGGATTTTCAGTTCCGTTCGGTCTACTGCAATGAGGGCGTGTTACAGATAAGCCATTGCAGGGTGGGAGATTTCCATTCTCGGCGTCACCGACAATGGAAGCACTAGGTCTTCCTGCAATTGGTCTTTTCAATCGCTGCTCCTGTTTTCACAGGCCCAGTGCCTTCACGATGGTTCTGGGTACTCCTAAATATGGCTGCCACGCGAGTTTAGCTTCCTTCAAACTCAAACCTTCTTCTACAACAAGAACTCACCATTCGGTATTCCATTCTTCCTTCTTTTTTCTTAAGTTAGATTGTTGAAGAATTGGGGCTTCTTTTTCGGAAAGCTAAGCTGAATATCGAGTGCTCCAGTAATTTCTGTTGCCTTTGGTTTCCTGGGCAACTCATACAGATACATAACAGTGAATTCTAGGACATGATATTTATTTTTCATTTGCAGAAGAGTGTCATTCGAGTACAAGCTGATAGTGAAGACTATGAATTGAAGCAAATGAGGGACATGGCTGCTGCGAGAAAGAGATGGGAAACTCTGGTATTTTGGAATCAATGCTGACTTTGATGCATGAAGATTGTTAAAAGATTTTAAGAGCCATTGAATTTATCGTCATCTAGCGTGTTTTCTTCTTGCAAGTGAGCTGAACCATTCATAAGTTAGTGGTGGTCGCCATTTTGTACTCATCATCCCCCTCCCTCTCTTCTTGAAGCTTGTATGATTTTAAGTATATCAGGTGCTAGGTCCATACTCTGTTCATAATTAATTACCGGAGTTATTTGCTTAACATATTAATCTTTTATTAATGACCTCAGTATGTGTAAAATCACCCTATGAACGTAACTAGCAAGTGGATCATGGGATTTGATATGGTGTGGTCACTTTTTTGTAGCTCAGGGAAGGCAAAGTTAAAGTTCTTACGCCAAGGGAAGCTGGGTATGCGGTTCAGCTTTCCAACAAACCCTTACTTGATGTTCGTCCCTCCAACGAGCACAAGAAGGTTGGTTGCTCCTCTTTTAGCTTAACCATTTATTTTCTTCACCATAGCCTATTCATATGTTGCACACATCAATTTAAGCCTTCACCAGCATAAGTAGAGGGGAAAAATCAAGCAAAAGATGGCACCTAATTTGACATTTTAAACTTGCTGTTTTTTTCCCCCCCAAAAAAACGTTTCCTTTTTTCCCATTCGTGATGCATGTTGTGAATTGAAGAGCCTATTCATAAGATGTGTATCAGAGATTACATCGAACCATAAGATCCAACAACAAAGTGAGGAATAGAATGTCTGTTCGTATAATGTGCTAAAATTGATGTTTAAGAGCTAAGAACATGCCTTACCATGTATCATAGATAACCTAAGAAAGTACCTGTTTTTTAAGGTCTTGCACTTGGACATAAAAATCATTAATCAATGAATATTACTCCATATGGACTAAGATACCTTGTTTAATGCTATAGTTTGGAGGGATAATGTGACATAATTGTAGGTAGTTGAATGAGGGTATATTTGGGGGAAAAAACAATAAGCCAAGCTTTGGAGTTCTAAAACAACAATAGTTCTGAAAGAAGATAAAAATCTAAAACAATAATAGAATTTAAACAGAGGTAGTAATAAATTTACAAGTAATTAACTCTTGAAATGATCCCAACTCCCAAATGGTATCCTTGTTTACTATTTTAGTGGGGGGCATGGACAATATTAATAACCATCCAACAAAGCCATACCAACTGTTAAAAGAATTAATGTCACGTCAACTTATCATGTGTTGAATATTGACTTCTACTGGAAGAAAGCGTATAACAGGAAAAAAACCATGAAACTGGATTCTTAACAATGAGGTTGTTGGATGATAGCCCATTTTTTAGTGCATTTCTAAAAATTATGATATTTAGAAATATTCCCTAACGTTGCACAAATTTATATTTCAGAGCCGGTTTAGGGTTACTTCATATCCAAACATTGACTCATATTGTTGTCTTGCAAATTTCTTTCTTTCTTTCTTTTTTTTTTTTCCCAATTACCATGTTACAAAATGCCAGTTCCTGGTGGAAATAACCAGTCTGAGTCTGACAGTTCTGCTCTGACCTCTCTGTATCCTTTCACTTTGTGGGAACAAGCTGCAGAGTGTAATATATGATGTGATCTTTGTTTCATAATGTTCTTTTTGACTGTTTTCAAGGCATGGGTCAAAGGTTCAACCTGGATTCCAATATTCGATGTTGATAATAACCTAGATGCTGGAACCGTTGGCAGGAAAGTCACGAATTTTGTGATGGGTATTAGACAATACTCGTTTTCTTGTTCATTATTATTGTGTCATTCCATACTGTTGGAATGCATTCTAGATATATGCTATGGATCTCAACATGTTAGTAGATATCTATTGAATTCGACTTAATGTTGTGCTTTGCAGGAGGATGGTGGAGTGGCGTGCCTACACTTTCTTATGACAGGTGTGTCCTGAGCTATCATTATTCTTCTGATTCATTTTCTGTGTATGTCAAATTGTTTTTTCACTGTTTTTTTTATATTTATTTTTTTAATTAACAGCCAGTTCTTAGCAAAAGTTGAGCAGAAATTCCCCAAAGATACAGACTTAATTGTTGCGTGCCAGAAGGGACTGAGGTGAGCTTTATATATTTAAGTGGGAAAGTGGCTCTACAGTGTACACTCTCTGGTAATTTATTTTGTGATTGAGTTGCTAATCTGGACAATATTTGGTACTTGCTCTGAACTCTTGTCAGTTATTAAACCGTTTGAATTAGTCAACTTTGTTATGGTGGATGTAACACTTTTGTGGTCACGTTGCTTGGATCAAACAGACGGTTCATTTTATTGCTTTGTCATGAACCTCAGTTTTTGGGCAGGTCTTTAGCTGCTTGTGAAATACTGTATAATGCTGGCTACACAAATCTATTTTGGGTTCAAGGAGGTCTTGAGGCTGCTGAAGAAGAGGCATGTTCTCCCAGTTTAGTTTTATAGAATTTGTCTTTTGCTTTGCTGTAACGGAATGTGAAATACAGGACTTATTTTGTGAGGTTTCTGTTTTTTGTTTTCCGTGGAGCAGGATCTTATTATAGAGGGCCCTTTGCCTCTTAAATTTGCTGGAATTGGTGGCGTTTCAGAGTTCCTTGGGTGACTGTCTAATCTTATCTTTGCCTTTTGTCTTCTGATAAATGTATTATAAAATGGTTGAAAGTATGTTCGTCCTTGTCCTTCTTGATATTTCAATTTAGAATAAAGATATGTTCTAAACTTTTTAAATACAAAATATCAAAATTATCAATGCTATATCGGAAATTCAGAACATTGTATTTCTTGCAGAGAGTGATTGGTTGGGCAATTTGTGCTGAAAATGTACAAAATTGTTGCTCAAAAACTTCCTTTGTGTTTAATATCAATGACAGTATAATATTTGTAATTTGCGTGTCAACAAACTTTTAGGTGATTCCCTAATCTGGTTTGGTGTACCATTTTCAGGATTCTTTTATTTTGTTTCATGTGCGTTGAGTAATGACAATTGCGCAGTTTTATTGCATTTTGACATGGGATGAAACCACATACTAATTGAGATTATATAGGAACCTATTATTACAGTATATTACTATATTCTCAAGAATGCATGATAGATGATCCCCTCAACGGCAATGCTTAGTGGTATGATCTGTTGATGGTACAATAGTGTATAGCTAAATCATGTGGACATGCATGATTCTTCTTTTTCATATTGGTTGAAGGGTTAGCTCTCAGATTATCTTGACAGTTAGAGGAATCTTTTAAAATGTTTTTATTCGTGTTTCAAGTGGAAAGTGAAATTCTGACTTCAATTAATATTTCTAGTTGGACTGAGCAACAGAGAGCCGCTGCAGCGAAGGAAGGTTGGGGTTACAGATTAGTGTTTTCTGCACGCTTGGTAATTTATCATTTTTGTTTTCTGTTTTAGGGATTACTGCCTAATTTATTAACTGTTTGTGTCTAATGTTATTCATGTAAGCTTTTGGTTACATCTCCTGTATCTCAAAATCTGAACTTTGACAAGTTTGGTTGCTTCTGGTATAGGTTGGACTATTTCTTCTTGCTGATGCGTTATTTCTCGGTGCTCAGCAAGTTGCTCGCTATCTTCAAGATATTAGAAGCCATTGAAGTGCAAGGGCTGCTTCGAGCATATTAATTAATAACCCTTCCAGGAGAAAATCTCTTGGCCATGGACGAGCATGTAGAGACAGAAGGCTGAAGAACTCAATTTTGGATGCTTAGCTTGGTAAAGCCTTAACCGTCAAATACCATTTAGTTTCAAGTAGGCGCTTTCTAAGAATAGTTGTGTTTGTGATTTCCTCTTCGTTTTTCATTTTTCTTTTCAAAGCAACGGTATGATTTTTGTCTCTGTTAGAGGCTGCTTTTGTATTGTAATTGTAATCTTCCTCTGTTTGAGTTTAGGATTTTAGGTTGGCCTCATCCTTGTATATTTGTCAGAAAATTTTTGAATAAATCTACGCAGCACATTCACAATATTAAGTAGTGAAATCATTTGATTATTACTGTTTGGTGTGTTTGGATTAAAGTTAGTAAAATCAACTTTTATGCTAACTAATTATACAAAATGAAGTTGTGAGTGATTTGTGATTGAACAAAATTTATTAGAAAAAAAGTTAATTTGAGGTATTGAAGCTTGTTTGAATGATTAATTTAAAAATAAGCTTAGATATAAAATGATTAAAAAAAGTACATGAGTTTTATTAAATACATTCACACACACACGTATATTGTATACTTGTATGTAATGTGATAATTTTAAGAAAAATATTAAAATTAAAATTATTGGGAAATATGAAAATTAAAAGAGTTAATATTACGTTGGGAAAAATTTGTAAATACTAATGTAAATGAGCAGGATTTTCCTTCTTCTGAAAGAAGAATCAACAAAGATACAAAGGTTCTAACAAAACCTTTCTCTGTCTCAATAGAAATTACTCTTATTAGTGAAGTTAGGCCAGTCTTAGCAGTATAATTACATGACAAATTTACAGAAATATAAGACCCCACCTGGATATAAAAATGAGGAAATTAGATTTCCTTGTTATTAAAAACAAAACAAAAGAAACAAGAGGGAATTAAATAGGAAAAAAAAAACATAACATATCAAAAGATATAAAATTTATAATCAAAGAAACATGAGAGAATTGTTATGAAGTTTCAAGTAAGAAATATAATTACTAAAAAATCTCAATGGCAAAAGGACAGATTGTAACGAGAAATTTTAGAGCAATAAATAATGACTACTTACTTGTTATTAGAACCTATTAATAATTATTTTTTTCTTGGGATCTATTGCAATTCTCTAAAAACATACTACTGGAGATAAGGCTTGCTTGGTTTGTTGGCCAAAAAGAAGATGGGAAAAAAATCCCAAAAAAGTACTTTTAAAATTTTAAATTTTCAAATTAAGAATGACTACAAAAATGTGTTGTCATTTGCTTTTTAAATATTATTAATTATTATTAAAATGTAATGAACATGACTGATTTAAAATTTTAAAATTTTAAAATATTTTTTTCGAGATTCTCTCAAGAAGATAACTCGTGAGGGAGAAGAGGCAAGTGATGGGTAGGTCGAAAATTTTAAAACGCAATGCTCTTTAACAGTTTTCTTAATAATGCACAGTGCAGCAACCTAATGCGCAAGCAACAAAAACTCAAAAAGTTGCTTCATTTCAGAAGTTATTTAAAGCTCAATATGTGAGTTATTCACAAGTTCTGAAGCAATTTTATGGCTCAAAAGTCATTTCTGGTGCCAAACATGCCATAGTCTTATGACAACTGTATTTCTCCCAGTAAATTTTATTGAAATCCCTTGCCTTCCTCTGTGTGTGTGTGTGTTTTTTTTTTTTTTAATGAGGCTAAGCCTATTTTATCTTTTAATCTATGTCAGATTTTCAATAATGAATTGGATGATCAACCAGAGCGCTGTGTTTGTTATAGGCTTTGTAAAAATCTCTCTAGTGGTTTGATACTTGAGGGTGTGTTTGGATGAAACCAAACCGTGGTTTGGAAAAGTGATTCTGGAGAATAGATTCTGGGAAGAATAGATTCTTGAAAGAATAGATTTTATGAAAAAGTGATTTTGAGAAGTGAAAGTGTTTGGATAGTTGTTATCAGAAGCACTTTTTATATATACAAATTACTAAAAAAAAGATATAAGTTAATATGATAATTACAAAAAAAAAAGATTTTATGATATATTTTAATTTGAAGGAATAAAATTGTTAATAATATATTTTTTATTAACATAATTAATAATACATAAGATAATATAATTAATAAATAATTAATATGTATATATATTTATAAAATATAAGATTAAATATGTTTATAAAAAAATAACAAGATACATATCCTATAGACTCTCACACTCTCCTTTTTTTCTCCAAAAGCAAAAATTTTTTGCTTTTTCCAAAACCATAGTTTTGGTTTTTGGGTGGGTGTTTGGGTGATTTATTCCCCAAACCATGGTTTGGGGTGTCACCCAAACACAGTCAATCGACTAGAATGTGAGGGGTGATAAACTAGAATAAGTGATTTTATTCATAAAAAATGTTTCTCATATTCTTAAATTAACAAATAACAATGAGAAAGTAATCAATAGACAATGATGATGGATATATGCATCATGTTCATTATAAACAAACACTTGTGCTGCAAGGAACGAGTTATTAAAATTTCTAGTTCCTGCTTAGAACATAACTATTCCATTATTCATAAAACCAAATCGAGGAGGGATGGCTCAATCTTTCATGGAAAGTGTGGCTTAGCAACGACAAAGAGATGATCTCTCCTGTGCATTGAGATGCCAAAAACTTCTGTGAGATCCAAATCTTTGGCTGAAACTCCCGGAGGAAGCTCCCAGTCAAAACTATGAAGCAGCTGAGCCAGAGCTAGCTCAATAACTGCATTGGCAAATGTAATTGCAGGGCAACCCCTTCTACCAGCCCCAAAAGGTATTAGCTCAAAATCTTGCCCTTTGAAGTCAATATCACTCCCTAAAAATCTCTCTGGTTTGAATGTTTCAGCATCTTCCCAACTTTCTTTATCTCTTCCTATGGCCCACGCATTGACATAAAATCTTGTTTTTGCAGGAATTTTGTACCCATCTATGGTAACATCTTCTATGGATTCTCTTGGGACCAGTACTGGAACTGGAGAATGGAATCGAAATATCTCTTTGATGATAGCTTTCATGTACTGCAACTGATGCAGATCACTCTCCAACACCACCCTTCTTTCTCCTAGGACTCCTCGCACTTCATTTTGAGCTTTTTCCATGGCCAAAGGGTTCATCACCAGCTCTGTCATTGCCCAGTCAAGAGTTATGAAGGTTGTATCGGTTCCTGCAGCAAACATATCCTGCAGTAACAGACATGATTAGGAAGACAGGACAAAACTTTCGAGGATAGTTTTTCATGTGTTCATTGGAGAACTTGATGGTAAGATTCATTTACCAGGATGATTGCCTTGATATTATCTGTGGTTAGAGGCACCTCATCTGAGTCATTCCTCTGTACCTCGAGTAGAACATCCACAAGGTCTTTATTATGCTCCTCTATTTCCTTAGTGCTGGCATGTTCTTTGAGGATCTGATCAAACAATTGATCAAATCGTCGAAAAGTGTCCTCCAATCTTGACTTGACGCCTGTCAAGTTGTGCACGAATTCCAATGAAGGAAAGAACTCACCAATACTGAATCCTCCAAGTAGAACCTGGTACTCCTCGAGCATCTTCTGAAATCCACGCCGATGATAATCTCCCCCTTCTGAAAAGTCCCTTCCAAACACAGTCCTACAAAGGACATCGTTTGCATACAAACCCAGAAACTTAGTCAGATCCACAGTACCCGGAGAAGACTCTACAATCCGAGAAACCAGACGGGCAACTTCTTCTTCCCGAACAGAACGGTATGTCTCTACTCTTTTAGCACTCAGAAGCTCAAGTATGCAGATTTTTCTGATATTTCTCCAGTATGGACCATAGGGAGAGAAGACAACATTGGTACAATTGTAGAACAGATGTTTTGCTGCAAATAACTGTGGTCGGCTTGCCAGAGCAAGATCATGGGTTTTCATGACTTCCTTTGCAAGTCTAGCAGATGAAACAACAATAGTTGGGATCTCTCCGAGTTGAAGGTAGATCATGGGTCCATATTTTGCAGCAAGGCGTTGCAGAGATAGGTGAGGCATGGTGCCGAGTTGGTGAAGATTGCCAATGATGGGTATGGCAGGTGGACCAGGAGGAAGATGGGATCTGTGTTTTCTGGACTTGTATTGGAACAGAAGAAGCTTTATCAGTACAAGAAGGAGGATGAGTGGAAGAAGAAGCGAGAAAGGTTGAAAGCCATCCCTCAGCCATTGCAACGCAGCCATTTGATGGATGTTTACAAGATGGATGACCCGCCCCTCTTGTTCTTCTTATCAGCTAAACATAAAGTGTCCAAAGATAGCAGAAAAGAAAGAAAAATGATTTTGTAAATAAAATATAATAGTAAATAGGATCTTAAATTAATAGTCATGCTGAAAAGCGCATCTTGTATTCTATGGATACTCGTATAACATTTTATAAGTTTGAGGAACATTAAAAGAAATTATCTTCGAATACGATCTGAAGGCAGGTAGACATATTGACCGTTCTCCAATAAATTGTCTGACTTATATCGGATAATTTTCCTTTATCATACCATGCTGAGCATTTAAAAGATGTTAACCAAGCAACTTGCATGAAAACAAATTGAGGCGGTCCCATGATTTTGGTCTTAGTGCTGAGTCAAACACGTGGGGGGGCCTATATTAATATTTTTCTCAAGATGGATCGCACTTTGGATGGGGGTGGACCCTCGAAGACCACAAACAGAATCAAAATAAAAATCAAAACATATTCTCATATATATATATATATATATATATCTTTTTCTTGGATTGAAAAGAGGGGAACATATCTTATAGGAATTAGAATTCTGGATCAGACACACGGAGGGAAGCAGAAAAAATCCGATAACACACCAATGAATATTCATTGTTGAGTTAGAAATTTGAACGTACACGGAACTCCTGGTTCTACCATCACAAGGTTTGAATTTGCGGTGTCACAAGTGACATCTTGTATAATTATATTACTCCTTCGGTCCTTAATATAAGACCCATTTAACTAATTTGATTAGATTAAGAAAGTTAGGTAAGTTAGTTAATTATAAGAAAAGTGACATATTTTTCCTAAAACACCATAATCATCTTTCTTAATACCCCTCTTCCTCTTCTACTTGATTATGGTTGAAAGAATATCCATAGAAGTAATTTAGAAAAAATTGATAAATATGATAAATGGGTCTTATATTTAGGACCAAAACTAACTCAAGAATTGGGTCCTATATTAAGGACCGGAGGAGTACAACACTTTGAATATATTTCCATTGATATGCGTCATACGTTAAATCATATAGGTATACTACTACCTCCGGTCCTTATTATAAGACCCCTTTTGACTTTTTGTTTGGTTCTAATTATAAGATCTCAATCCATTTTGTCTCTCATATTTATGCATTTTTTTTCAAAATAATCCTTCTAATAATGATAGTTCTAGCCAATACACTTAATTAGCAAGGATATTTTAGGAATGACAACACTTATTTATTACAAATAACTAATTTAACTTACTTCCTTAATCTCTTCAAATAAATCAACTGGATCTTATAATTAGGACCGGAGGTAGTATCATGTAAAAACCACAAAAAAAAAAAAGAAGGCTGCGAAAATTCTTGTATCTTAATGATATGGATGATTCTTTGTACGTGGTAGGTTATGTACTAGAATATAATCGTAATCTCACGCTGTCAGTATTTGTACTTTTAATTAAAAGAGAAGATGGGTACACTTTGTGATGGGATTCATTTCTCAACTTTTTTTATGAGAGATTTGCCTTAGATCTTACACGTGTTAAGATCTACTGATAGTTAATACTACCTTCCCTAACTATAGGAGCTAGTTGACTAATTTCAGGAAATTAAGAAAAAAAATTAAATTAGTTATTTGTCATAAATAAGTGTTTTTTTTTCTAAAATACCCTTACTAATTAAGTATATTATTGGCTAGAGCTATCTTTGTTAGAATGACTATCTTGAAAAAAATACATAAATATCAGAGACAAAGTGGATTGTGGTCTTATATTTATAACCAAAATAAAAGTCAAACGAGGTCTTACATTAAGGACCGGAGGTAATACTAATTAATGTGAATGTGTATAATAAAATTACATACGATACTGTATTTGGCTTATGTGATGAAAGATACAACCTATATATATATTACTCAAATATGAAATGCACGGTGGGTACCTAATTCATTACTTACAGAGTTTCGTTGGATTCATGTTTAAGTGGCGTTTAAGCAGTTTTTCAGGGTTAAAAGCACGTTTGACATGTTTTATCATATTTGGAATAGCTTTAAAAAGTATATCAAAATCGCAGGATGAAGTCAAAAGCAAACAATTTGATGCTTGTGGTGTTGGAAAAGTGGAAAGGGAAGAGGTTTAAATTTTTTTTTAAAAAAATTGTGAGTCTCACTTTTGAAAAATTTACTACCACGAAGGGAGAAATTAAACCATGAAAAGAGAAGAAATTAAATGCTACTCCTTCCAATTTATAAGATAACATGTTAGTTAAACTTACAAAACAAGAAATGTTAGTTAAATTATTAAATGTATTTTAATTTTTTGAATCACTTGATTTAGTTATTTAATGCTTATATTTTGAACTGAAGGGAGTACTATTTAATAAAATTCATGCTATTTTCGGCCATTTTAGAAAAACTTATTCTTTTTCAATAATGATCCAAACAACTTTATTTTTATAAAAGTCAATCTAAATATAAAGTATATTACACAATCTAATTTTTACTTAATTTTAAATTTTTAGAAGTCAAATTGAAAATAAGTCATTTTTTCTAGTATCAATTCAAATGGACCCATAGAGGGGTCACTATTCTGTTACATCAACTTCGAATTCTAAATCCAATATGATAACGTTGAAGGTCGGTCACATATAAGCCTTGCTTAGTGATGATGGGTATGGTCTGATTAAGATTGAATCGATTCGAAGACATTGAAGGGTTACTAGAAGCAGGGGACTACTGGGCGGCCTGGTTTGAAAGAGGTGGCTTTGAACGTTTGTGGTGTGTATTCAGGGAATGTTTTGGCTCTCTCTGTGTTGGCCACAAGCTGCTTATTGCTTTGTGTTTATTTTGCGCTGACTTTGCTTCATGTTCTTTGACTCTTTTTCTTTTCTTTTTTTTGCCCTTTTTCCCGAAGAAACTTAGGATGGTGGAAGTCCATTTTCGAAAATGAATAGTAGTATTTCCAAGAGATAGTAAACTCTGGAACAATTTTCTAAGTGACGTTCTGTTCCATTCCATTAAATGTTTGCATCAGACTCTAAGCCAGTTGATATACAGGGAGGAGAAAAAATCATTGGTGGTTCAATCTCCCTCAGAGCGATGGATCTCCTTGCCCTTTGGTTTGTTGACAGTTACAGGATCATTACCCTGTTCATTGGTAATTAAACCCGTTATCAGATAACACAATGAGTTAAAGTTCAAACACAGAATACTAAAAGTCCAACTTACCATATTCACATTAATAATTACTGTTCCCAACTAGTTTCAGAGTGACGACGTTCCATTAATGATAGCATATCCAGTTCCATCCATCCATCCGTCCATTCTCTGCATCAAATTGTTGACGTTGAAGAAGAAACTCATTAACTGGAACTCATTGATGGCTCCAACTTGGAATACTAAAAGTCCGTCCATTCATCCAATCCAATCCAATCCAATCACTGAATTAAAAGTTAATTAAAGAGAGTAGTTAAAAAGTCAAGAATAGGAAGAATCATAACAAAGCCCTCTCATGCTTGACGCTATAAATAATACCCAAACTTGGCACAGTGCTTCACAGTTCACACTTCACAAGAGACTGGTTTATCTGAAACCTGAAAAGCAAAATGTCAGCATCACATTCTTCAAGCATTTCTCACATCCCTGCTGCCACCTCAAAATACAGTGTCAAGTATGGAGGCAAAGCCATAGAAACCACAGTCACTGATAAGGCCGCTGTTGCAGACGAATGGGTTCAAGAGATCAGAAACAAATACAGTGGCAACGCCAAAGTGGTTGTGGGATTGGACGTGGAGTGGAAACCAACAGACGCAATTAACGTCAAACCAGCTACTTTACAACTCTGCATCAATGACAAGTGCCTCATTCTGCAGCTCTTGCACATGGAGGAATTCCCCACTTCGCTCAAGCGGTTCTTCATGGACTCCAAGTTCACTTTTGTAGGAGTGGAGATAGAAAAAGATATCAGTAAGATTACTGAGAAGTACGGGTTAGAATTCAGGAACAGGGAAGACATTAGGGAGCTAGCCATGAGCAGGAACAAGTATGGGATTACTGGAGACAAGACAAGCCTGAAAGATCTGGCTATGGTCGTTTGTAATATCCATCTGAAGAAGCCTGTTAATGTTCAGGCGAGTGATTGGGAGGCATCGACATTGAGCTCGGAACAAGTTGAATATGCTTGCATGGATTCTTACGCCTCTTATTGTGTTGGCCACAAGCTGGTCATCGGTTGAGGATAGAAAGAATGTTCTAATGTCTGTGTTTCAGCCTGTGTTCTTGTGTTCTGTGCTTGTTATTTTGATGGTTTATATTTTAGCGGCAGGCTTCTGTTATGTTTGTGCTTAATTAGTGTGTTTTTGTTGTTTCTGTTGTTCTTGTCATTTGGGGTTTGATTATCTTCATGGTCTGCGTATCGTTTACTATGATATGAAATACTACGTGATTTCCTGATCTGCGAAGTTTGCGGTTTTGTTACTCCGGATATTAACTAGGCCATCCTTGATTCGGGCTGCCTTATTTTTGGGCAACGAAGACCATGTTTCTTAAACGTAGGGAGGCTTGGGCTGGATGATTTGAGCAGAGGCCCATTTCGTTTTTAAATATTGGTCTTAGCTAAAACACTATCATTTGTAAATCACAAATAATGTGTTTTAAAGTATATTACTTTCTAGTTTTTAATATAAAAACTAGATGACTAATTTAAATAGATTAAAAAAATTATTTAACCTATTTATTTATAATAATGTGTTATCTTTTCTAAAATATTTTTTGATCATCTAGATTGACTAGAATTACTATTATTACAAAAATTATCTCTAAAAAATAAATATAAAAATAAAATGAATATGGTCTTATATTTAGAATTAAAATAAAAATTAAAACAACTCTTATATTAAGGACATGGGGTAGCACAATGCAAATGTAGTACAATGCAAATGTTATGTTCATGTATACTCTGGTTCTAAACATAAGATTTAATTTATATTATAAAATGAATGAATTTTGGAGTATAAACAAATCATTAATATTTGAATAAATATAAATATATTCAATATTGCTTTATATCTTTGGGGATGAAAAGAGTGATCTATCGATCAAGTCGGGATTTGAGGATATATCATGAATATTTATATACTTGGAGTTAAAAAGAAAAAAAGAGTTAACCTAAATTTTTGTTTCAAAAACCAAAAGACCTAGAATACCCCTCCGCGTAGGGAATCAATAATATTCGCAATTATTCCATGGCCACCAAACCTAACTCAACTATGGTTACTTTATTTAACTATAGTTGCGGCCTACGCCACTTGACGGCACAATCCATCCAAACGAGATGCCTTGGGCTGACACGTGGACGGCCAGATTTCTTCTCAACGGCCTTTCCGCGTCGTTATTATTTGTCAGGTTAAAATTAGGGTTCCTCATACCCAAGGAAACCTTATCAGTTATCCTATAGAGATTTCTTCTGCAGATCTCTTCTCGCTGCCTTGTTTCGTCTTGAGATCATGGAGATGGAGCGTGTCTTTGAATTTCCTCATACCCACCTGGATCGTCGGCCGAGGAAGAGGGCTCGTTTAGGTTGGGACATCCCTGAGGTCCCAAAGGTAACTTCTTTATCCTGAACTTTCAGATCTGATATGTTTTCTTGGTGTTTTTTGCTTTTTTGTTGTAGATCTGGTGAAGTTTTTATAGATTAGGTATGTATAATTCAGGTATGGTCGGAGCTTTTGCCCATAATTTTTTGTTTTTATTTTTCGTTATGGATCTGCCGGGTTTTGTTTATCTTGCATGTGATTATTTTTTTCCTGAACGGAGATGGCGAATTCCTGAGATCTGGTTTATGATCTGGGTCTTATTCCTTTTTTTCGGCTCCGATCTGTAATTAGCTCTTTGAACTGCTGATGTATTGTGGCTTGTTCAAGTTTGTTGCTTAGATGAATCTTATATGATTTATGTGTGTAAATTTTCTTGCCCCTTTAATAATTAGTTGTATCAACGCCATTCGTTCTTGTACGTATTTTGTTTTTCACCCCAAAAGCGATCTGATGTGTCAATCTGGATCTAGCCTTTTGTAGGTTTTTTTTGGAAAGATTTTGCTGTCTGGTGGTAACTATATTTGGAAATACTGCAGTGTTTGAATAAGGAAAATTTTCCCTGTAGTTTCTGAGTTGAAAATTAAGTTGTGTCTGATAATTCCGTAATTTTTCCTTTTTGTTGTTATGAACTGCTGAAAATTCTGTATCTTTGACGGGTTATTGTGCTGCGGAATCCATGTAACTTGTTTTGATATCTGCCTTGACTCTTGGACCACTCTATATTTACTGTTTTATGCCCTTGATAATGAATTTCGTGTACCAAAGTCTTACTCTTTTCGTTTGTTTCCTTAACTAACGATCTGAGGTAGTGGCAAGTAATGTAAGTGAGGGTTCATCATAGTGGGGTGGAATATTGCTTTGTTAATTCTGAGTGGTACATGAATGGATGACTGTGTGTAGGGTCAGGTAGGATTGTTTTGTGGACAAGATGTTGGAAATTTTTCAAGCTATGCACCTTCAAGGGGGCCCTCAGAGCATACAAATAATTCTCTAAATGTTAAGGGAGTAGCTCGAAATGGTTCTCCCCCATGGCGAGATGATGACAAAGATGGGCATTACATGTTTGCGCTTGGAGATAATTTAACTTCTCGCTGTAATTACACTTACACTATCATTAAGAAATTTCTATTCATATATATCATGGTCAAATTGTAGTTTATTTTCTAACAGACTTGTCATTTAAAGTATGCATTTGTGGCATTTAGTTGGTCTCCATTCTCATTAAAATCTTGTGTAATGTATTCTGGATCTCTCATAAGTTAATAGGTTTGTCATCATTTGGCTTTAGGAAGATGATTAAAGTTGATCATTGTTAATGTTCTAGTGTAGGTTCATATTGGGCATTTGAACTATTTTTGTGGTTCTGGAGTCCACCTTTTCAAACCTGGCATCTATGTTTTACGTTTGTTACTATTCATATTTACAGATAAGATACACAGCAAAATGGGGGAAGGAACTTTTGGGCAAGTCTTGGAATGCTGGGACCGAGAACGGAAGGAGATGGTTGCAATAAAAATTGTTCGGGGGATAAAAAAATATAGGGAGGCTGCCATGATAGAGATTGAGGTGCTGCAACAACTTGCTAAACATGATAAAGGTGGCAACCGGTGAGTTTTCTTACCTGAAATTCTGACAATATGAGCTAATGAAATATAACATTTCTATTGTGGCATTTGGTTAAATGGGTTTATTCCTTGCAGTTGTGTACAAATACGGAACTGGTTTGACTATCGTAATCATATCTGTATTGTAAGTATTTGATTGTTTTATAATGGATTAATGCCCCCAATTCTTAGATAATTTGGGGATTAAGACTTCTGGGTGAATTTAAATGGTTTCAACAGGTGTTTGAGAAACTTGGGCCAAGCTTATACGATTTTCTTCGGAAAAACAATTATCGCTCATTTCCCATTGATCTTGTTCGCGAGATTGGCAGACAACTGTTGGAATGTATAGCATGTGTGTAGTATTTACTTGAACCAGTTTTCTCTTGGTCATATTTCTGTTACTGTCACTCTGCATTGGTTGAATTGTCAATTGCACTGTTAAGTTATTGGTGGTGATAATGTTATCATTTGAATCTAACCCATCCTAAGAAAGTTTTATTATGCATGTGTAAAGACGGAAGTCTCATTCTGTGGTCTCTGTTGCTAATTGTCTGAATTCTCCTTTTTGAATTTGCAGTCATGCATGATTTGCGCATGATCCATACAGACTTGAAGCCAGAAAACATACTGCTAGTTTCATCAGACTATGTTAAAGTTCCTGACTACAGGGTGTGTATTTTGTTTTCATACCTGGCTTTCTTACTGATTTTCATGAAGGAAAATTTTAGAGCTAATTGATTCATCAATTATATCTTTATGAAACAGAGCTCTTGCAGATCACCAAGTTCATATTTCAAGAGAGTGCCAAAGTCAAGTGCTATCAAAGTTATTGATTTTGGTAGCACCACGTATGAGCGAGAGGATCAGACTTACATTGTATCAACACGGCATTATAGGGCACCCGAAGTTATACTTGGTACATACATGCACTATTAAAAAGAATCACTCCTGTTATCTTAGCAAGTGACATGTTAAATATTTTGTCTTATGGCTCGTGTGGTTCAGATGTTATCTTGCTTACCATGCATTGCCTTTCAGGACTTGGATGGAGTTATCCGTGTGATATATGGAGTGTGGGATGCATATTGATAGAGCTATGCACGGTATGATTTACTTTTTTGTTACATGTTTTATAGCATGCGTCCCCCTTTTTGGTTTTCTACTTTTCTTATCGTCTAATATGTTTGTATTGTAGGGCGAAGCTTTGTTTCAAACTCATGAGAATTTGGAGCACCTTGCAATGATGGAAAGGGTTCTTGGTCCGTTGCCCCAGCACATGTTGAAAAGAGTAGAGTAAGTGATTGTACCCTAGGGTTTGATATCAGTGGATTTTTTTTTTTCCAACGGAGTTTAATCAATAATTTTGTTGCCTTGTGTAGCCGACATGCTGAGAAGTATGTTCGAAGGGGTAGACTTGATTGGCCAGAGGGGGCCACTTCTAGGGATAGTATCAAAGCTGTAATGAAGTTGCCTCGGCTTCAGGTTAGTTTTCAATTCCTGCGGACGTTGTATAAGCCTTGTCTCAATCATGTGGTTTACTAAAGGTGGGTAATATATGTGGTGCAGAATCTGGTAATGCAGCATGTGGACCATTCAGCAGGAGATCTCATACATGTGTTGCAGGGTTTACTTAGATATGACCCTTCTGAAAGACTAACAGCTAGGGAGGCTCTAAGACATCCCTTCTTTACAAGAGATCACCTTAGGAGATAGCTTTTTCGCTTGATACATTGCGGTGGGAAGCCTGTAACCGCAACGCAAATTTGTTTTTCGACTGATAATTTCCAACTGATAATTTTATGTGGTTGACCCTAAGAATTCAATGTAAATATCAGATCATTGTACCATGTTTAATACTGCAATTTAGCACTCTTAATTTCTTATTCATTCGACTCTGGGCTGTTTATCTTAATCTTGCTTAGGCTTGTGCGTCTTCGGGGATTCGATAGTTCAAACGGAAGAACTAGGAAAGTTTAAGGCTCTCGGCTGTCGGCAACACAATTGTCGGCTGTTCTGCATTTTTCTGTGTTGTTTTTGTAATCCTGAAGTCAGGTCTAAGGTGTTGATTCAGTAATATAGAAAGCATAAAATTTCAGTTTTAAAGAAATGGAAGAGTGAGTACAGATAAAATTTTCCTCAAGTTTTAGAAGTACGGAGAAGAAACAGAAAAGGTAATCGGTGTGATGAAAGTTAAGTTGAAGGGAGAGAAGTCTAAAATGGTAATCTCGCGTGACCACCGTCAATTCAGATTCAACCCAATTGGTAAAATGTTGAAAAATTAAATAATAATAATAATTTTTTTGTTGAAAAATTCAATTTGAATTTAAACAAAGAAATTGAATTGAATTTTAAGAGAAAAGAAGGTTGCAGGCGAGGACCGGATATAGGACCCTGAAAACCCAGGGCACTAATAGGAATTAAAATTGAGTTTTGATAGAATGAGACAATTATATTTGATATCTTATGACACAATAAAGTTAAAAAAGCTGACTCGTCGGTGGGAAAAACAAATGTTTCTTTCCAAATTTTTTTTTTGAAAGAAAGAATGTTGGAAATTATGAGATTATTATGTTCACTCTTGTCATACACACCTCAACGTCCAAAGGGTTAAAAGCCTAAAACCAACCAGGAGTTAACGCCAACAAAATATATGTGGATGGATCCAAAAGCTTATGCAGCATCGAGTTGGCGCTGATCCTTCTTCCATTGCGAAGGGGCAATTCCTTGAACGTCGCTCTTTAGGAAAACTCAAAAGAGTCCCGACATTATTCATTGGAAAATGAAACTCACAATTGTCAATATATACACACCTGTATTCAATCAGTGCATGGACCTGCGAGGCTTCATCATGGCTTTTCAACCAATTCTTAAGCAACATTTTTCCGATGAAGCAAATCAAGGCCTCTACTTGTCTCTCTGCTGCTTCATCACCCTTGTGTTAGCTTTCAAGCTATCAAGAGGAAAGCAATACTCCAATCTGCCTCCATCTCCTCCAAAACTTCCCATTATAGGCCATCTTCATCGGCTGGGTCCTCTTCTCCACCGATCCTTCCGTGACCTCTCTAATGAATACGGCCCTCTCCTTCTGCTGCAAGTGGGTCGAATTCCAGCCCTGCTCGTGTCCTCTGCCGATTTAGCCAAACAAGTCCTGAAAGCCCACGACATAGATTTCGCAAACAGATTTCAAGGCGCGGCTGCCAGAGTTATATCCTATGGTTGCAGGGACATATTCGCCTCAGACTACGGTGAAAGCTGGAGACAGAAGAGGAAACTCTGTGTGCTCCAACTCTTGAGCTTGAAGATGGTTCGATCGTTTCAGTTCATAAGGGATGATGAGATCCAGGATTTGATCAGTAACATAAGAGAAACCTACTGGAGAAGCAATGGAAGTTGCAGCGTGAACATGAGTGAGATGCTAAGTGCAGCTTCTAACAACATAATTTGCAGGTGTATCATCGGACACAAGTTTAAAACAAAAGAGAGCAGTAGGTTGGGGAATTTGGCTAGGAGGGAGATTATTCATCTTGGGGATATAAGTTTGGGAGACGTGTTTCCTTCGTTGAGTTGGGTTGATTATGTAACAGGGAAAGTGAGGAAGTTTAAGAGAAGTTTCGCAGAACTGGATCGTTTCTTCGATGAGGTGATCGCAGAGCACAAGGCAGCGAAGAAGGATGATGACGAGAGGAAAGACTTCGTCGATATTCTTCTCCAAACTGGTCATCAACTTGACTTTGAGCTGGATCAGGATAGCTTCAAAGCTATCCTCATGGTAAGATCAAGTTATTAGTTTAGCAAAGTAATTGAGAATTTATATGGACTTAATTAGTACTCCCCTGGGTCCCTGTTATAAGGACTTTGAGCATGTCTCGTATAAAATAACGTCTTATCTAAAGTAATAATTTTTTTCACTGGATGCCCTATTAAGTTATATAAAAAAAACCTTCTAACTAATAAAACAAACTCTTCTAAGTAATGATTTTTTATTGATATTTCACATAAAAAATGACTGAGCTGACTTAAAGTGGGGTGTTTAATTATAAATTTCAGGACATGTTCTTAGCAGGAAACGACACAACTTCAACAACTATGGAATGGGCAATGTCGGAGCTGATGAGTCATCCAAGCACCATGGAAAAAGTGCAGAAAGAAATAAGGACAGTGGTGGGCAGCAAATCAAAAATAGAGGAATCTGATATTAACAAAATGCAATGCTTGAAGTGTGTCATCAAAGAAACCCTAAGATTACACCCACCCCTTCCTTTATTGATCCCTCGCAGAACAAATAAACATGAAGAAGTAGGAGGATATGATGTTCCTCCCAAGACAATGGTGTTTGTGAATCCGTGGGCAATTCAAAGGGACCCTCAAGTCTGGGAAAGGCCTGAAGAGTTCGTTCCAGAGAGATTTGAACAGAGGGAGATTGATTTGAAAGGACAAGACTTTGAGTATATCCCATTTGGTTCAGGAAGAAGGATATGTCCAGGGATGGCCTTTGGGCTGGCTTCCCTTGATTACGAGCTCGCCAATCTTCTTCATTGGTTTGACTGGAAGCTGCCTTCTTCTGGGTGTGACGTGGATATGGGCGAGACATTTGGGCTCGTAGTCAAAAAGACAATGCCACTTTATCTTCAGCCGAAACCCTACTTGGTTCCTATGTAGTAATATGTTGGGCTTTCTGTTCGTTCTTGTGATATGATGTGCGAAAACCTAAATAAAATGTGACGCACGTTGTTTATGTTGAAAATTTCATCTTCTGTGCCATATACCTTGTGTTATTTGGATGGAGTCTTGTTTAATTAATGAAGAGAAATGAGTCAATATATATATGACTGAGTAATAGTAAAAGTAGTGTTGATGAACAAGTGAGTTTGTACGCATGGATGAAAATTTAAAATGCCATAATAATTATTGTCTTTATACTTCAAACACTATAATTTTATTTTATTTTTTTAAAAGAAAAATTTCTTCTGACATGCATCCATCCAGCAAGCCATCGGTAAAAATTTCTGCCTCCTTATATCGCTTCCTTCCCTCCTTTCTTCTTCGGGAGTATTTGGATGAAATAAAAAATATGATTTTAAAAGTGCTTTTACAGTATACAAAGTAAATATGTGGAAGAGTTTATCTCAATTTACAAAAAAATACTTTTTAAAAGCACTTTTCAAGAAAGTCAAACACTCCTGGAATCACTCCATTTGATCAGAAGAAGAAGAGTTGTCTTCCCAATCTCATTCCCAGCCATTTTGTACGGCAGTGAAGTAAGAGGCAATTGAAACTTGTTTGTTATAACAGAGATCCTGATCCATCCATATACTAAATTACTTCTTTCGATTTTAAATATAAGACCTTTTTTTTAATGTAATTTATACTATAAAAGGAGTCTTATATTTAGGACAGGAAGAGTATATAGGAAGGAAATGAAACGACATGTGTTTAGATTCATTAAAATGAGCATGAAATTGGAATCTGCTAATGAAACACACGTGTGCGCGCGCATATATATCTTTAACCTAGTATTAACAGCACCAAAAAATGTTGTGGGGCTGCAACAAAACGGTTAATTTGCGAGTTGTCACGTTACAGATATATCAGCCTCCAAAGACGCATATATATAGATATATATGAGCTTCTTCATTTTCCTTTTCCTTTTCTAACCTTTCTTGCTTTTAAGTAAGCATTAGTTATCTCCATATGGACAGAGATTTAATACTTCTACCTGCTTTCTCTTCTTTCATTTAATTTTTGTTTTTTCTTATTTCGAATATGTGGCATTGTTGAGTATAGGCTATCTTTGTAATATTTGATGGAACATATTAACACCCACTTGCGAATTCGGAAGTATGATCAATTACGCGTCTTTCATGACCATACAAATATCTTTTTTTGTATATTTATCCATAATTACTGTTTGACAGTAACGTTGATGCAATATGATAGGACTTCACTTCCCTTTAAGTTTTGGATTTTTCCTCTGAAAACCAGTACATTATATCAGCCTCTATGCATCTAGTTTTGCCCAAGAATTATAAGTTTTTATTTGATGAGATATTCTCACTGCAAAAATAGATGCAGAAAATACAAATATTTGCGTGTTAATCATGGTCATTCTATATTGTTAACTTTTTTTTTTTTTGCAGTGGTCCCCATATGTTGTGCAAGGAATGATACAAGAAGGTTTATACTTTTTTTTTTTTTTGCCAACAAAGTAGGTTTACACTATTCTTTGTTTTAATGTGAAATTTGTGAAGAAGAGGGGGGAAAAAAAACCCTCAACGTTAACATTATTATCGACTCGATTAATTTTTCTAGCATATGGTCATTCAAGCAATTACTGGCAACTATTTCTACATTGATATGATTGCTAGCTGTAATTTTCTTGTCTCTTTTTTTTAATTCTTGTTCTCTTGTAATGATTGATGAAACATACTATTTTTTTTAAAAAATTGTAATTAATATATATAATAATATTTTATTATTTTTTTTAAAAAAAGAAAGAAACAACTTTCCACCGAATTTGGTGGAAAGTTGTGGCTTTTGACTTAGGAATAGAATTTAGGGGAGAGAGTAGTAAATGAGGTTGGAAAAAAATGGAGTGGAGTACATGAAAGAAGAATGTTGGGATGGAGTATTAAAATGAAGAGAAGAAAAAAAAAGAAGAAGAAACAGATGACGGAAGAATGTTGAGGAAGAGTAGTAAATAATGAAGGTGGAAAAATTGGCAATAGTATTAATTGAAGAAGGAAAAAGGGAGGATGCAGGTTGGAAAAAAAAAAAGAATCATGGGGACAGTATAGGTTGAAAAAAATGGGAGAGGGGCGGTGGAAAGAATGGCATATGGGGTTATTAAATACCTTCATCCCAGTAAATTTTCAAGCCAAAGGAAGAGAGGCGGAAGAGAAAGAGGGAGCGAGAGAAGAGAAAAGAGAGTGAGAAGTAGAGGAAAAGAGAGAAAGCTGAGTTGCAGAGTACGTGACAAGTTTTGGAGATCATTTAGATACACAAAACTACTTCTTTTTATTAAATTTTCTTTATGAATATTTTTTCTATATTTATATATAGCTTCATCTTATTAATATCATTATAATGTTTAGAGAAAAATTTACCGTTTGAATATGGAGTAGATGTAGAGTTTTAACAATATATGACTGTAGAAATTTAAAGATAAATTATTAAGAAATTTTAATTGGTTTATATTTACTCAATTACTGTTTTGAGAATTTTAAATTAAGATTTTAGTTAAAAAATTTGTTATTCGAAGATATAGAATATTTTACCGATTAAATTTAAGTTAAATAATTTATTTGAGTTATTTAATATATTATTGAGGTTTTAATCAGTTTAAATATTGAATAAGTTAAAGATATATTTTTGAAATAATTTCTGAAGGCTTGAAAAATTGTAAATTGAGAATTTTGTGAAACTAAATAATGTTACAGTTTGTTTAATTCAAAGAAGTTGTTTGGTTTGAGAAAATTTTTTAAAAGAGACTATAATAAATAATTGAGAATTTTAATATAAAATATTTAGATGGATGATAAAAATATATTTAATTAAGTTGTTAAATTTAAATAGCCTTATATGTAAATTATATTTTTCAAAATAATATTATATCTATTATAAATGGCTAGATTTGGGAGAGTTAATATATTTATGTAATTTTGGTTTAGAGGGTAGTCTTAGAATTTTAGAGTAGTTTTAGAGTAGTTATGAGTTTATATTAATAAATATTTATATGTAATTTTGTAGACTCTTGAGAATTTTGGAGTAATCTTTATGTAAATATTTGTACTCTAAAATACCAGATAACTCTAAAAATTCTTTCTTGTACATGTGAATTGTGTATGATTATATTGTGAATTTATTAATTTTTATATTATATTGAAATATAATATTATGATTTTTTTAAATAAATGTTTTGGTATGTTACCTGATTTTATTAAGATTTATTGCTATTAATTATGATCAATATTTAAATATATTAATAGCTATAAAATTATCATGAATTGTTGTTAAATGGTACATGAATTTTATTGCTCTCTTATTTTTAATAATATATTTGAGGACATATTTATGATGTAATATTATTTGCATCTAACATATGCATCGTTGGGCTAAGGATAGAAGGATATTTGTATGGATATAAATTATCACGTGGCATGCCATCACTCGGTACACGGTGGATGGCATTTGTCAGGGTCCCTTCTTCCATGTTTTCCTTTAGCTGGAAATTCATTAGAACTATGGGACATGTGACACTTCCCTATTCGCAAAGGAGGGAAGCCATAGTCCGAGCTTGAGCTCTATATCTTTGACCGGATATATCTCTAGTATCGGTGAGCTTGGAATAATTCAGTAAAATGGATTAGTTCCTATTAGACTATGTGTTAGCCTATAGTTTCAGTCAGCGGTATAAAGGTGGACAGTGATATAAGGGAGGCAGCATATTGCATTATTTTTGGATATATTGAAAAAATGAAATTGAATTGAATGTATCAAATCTGTGATTTTTAATATATTTACATATACACACATATAAACAGATTTTTGGTTTATCATATATGGTTTGCTTGTATAGGTTAGAATTTCAATTACTGAGAAGTTTGATCTCACCCTTTATATTAACAATTTTCAAGCGAAGGATCTAGTAAGAATCAAGGGAAGGCACCAATGGAGTGAGCTGTAAAGGCTTTTGTACTCCTCAAGCACATGTTATATTATATTTTTATTTGCGATGACTATAAGATATCAATAGTTTATTTTGTTAAGTTATGTAGAAATGTTTTGAAATTATGACTTGTTTGAAATGTTAAAAATATGTATGGACTTTTAAATTAAATATTTTGTTACGTATATTGATATAATTATGTGACGTATTACACACTGGAAACAACTTGGTGGGCCATTTCTTTGGGATAATTTTCCCGTTTAAAAAAAAACAGCGGTATTAAATTCTATCCGAAATATTTTAATTTTTTAATATTTTATTTTATTTAAAAGCTGGTACATAAAAAATAAATGAAATATTATGTTTTTTTTCCATACAAACATATTTATGTCTCCGATTGTGTTGTAAAGATTATAATGCTATGTTCATTTTTATGTTTATCCAAAAAATAATATTTTCCTCATAATTTTGAACAAAAACTTTAGAGATATTTGTACGATTCTGGTGCCCTGGATTTTTCTCCACATGGATAATGACTTGAATATATACACAGATGCGTGCTTATGTCTCTATCCACGTGTGTGTCTATATGCATACATACAGACACACACACATATATATCTTTTATACATGAACTTGCATTCTGCATTCTTCCCTTACCCCTTGTCCCGTTCATCCTTCTGCAAAATTAGCATCATCAAAACCCCTCAATATATACTTAGAATAATCACCAATGGCTTTTCTGAATGCCACTTTTAACTTGTATCTCCTAGGCTTCGTCGCCCTCTTGTTCGTGTTAATTAAACTTACAAGACCAACAAAAAAGAAACCCAATCTGCCTCCATCTCCGCCGAAATTGCCAATTATCGGCCATATTCATCAGTTAGGCACTCTTCCTTATCGTTCTTTCAGAGACCTCTCTCTGAAACACGGTCCTCTCTTGTGGTTACAGCTCGGTCGGATTCCTGCTTTACTGGTCTCTTCTGCAGATTTGGCCAGAGAACTGATGAAGAACCAAGACGCAGTTTTTGCCAGCAGGTTCCAAAGCATATCTGCCAGAACCTTACTCTATGGATGTAAAGATATCGCCTATGCCACCTATGGCGAAAGCTGGAGACAGAAAAGGAAGATTTGCGTGCTTGAACTTCTGAGCCTGAAAAGGGTTCGATCTTTCCGGGTCATAAGAGAAGAAGAAGTTGCAGAAATGGTGAAGGAGATACGAAGAGCTTGTTTGAGTGATACTAATTGCTCTGTGAACATAAGTGACCTCATATCTGCCACCACCAACAACATAATATTCAGATGCATAATTGGACAGAAGTATGATATATCAGAGAGCAGTGGGAGATTTGGGACGCTTGCGAGGAAGGAGATGATTCATCTTGCAGAGTTGGTAGTGGGAGATTTCTTTCCTTGGTTGGGTTGGGTTGATGTTCTCACTGGGAAAATTCAAGAGCTTAAAGACACGTTTAAAGCCATGGATGGGTTCTTTGATCAGGTGACTGAGGATCATAAGAAGGTGATAAAGAAGGACGATGAGAAGAAAGACTTTGTGGATATTCTTCTTCAACTTCAACGGAGCGATAAGCTTGAATTCGAGCCCACCCAAAATGACCTCAAAGCCATCCTAACGGTCTCTTTCTCATCGATCCCTCTCAAAATATCTGAGCTTAGTGTTATAAGGCATTAAGGCTTATCTCTTTTAGCTATTTTCTGTTAATACACACACACAAGGTGTTTGAAGCTATTAATCAACATAAAGATAAGTTTAACTGATGAATTAATTTTTGCATTTGGATGTTTCTGTAATTTCAGGACATGTTTTTAGGAGGGAACGAGACTACATCAACGACGCTGGAGTGGATTTTAACAGAGCTGTGGAGAAATCCAAGAATCATGAAAAAGGCGCAACAAGAGGTGAGAAAAGTGGTGGGTTCCAAATCAAAAGTGGACGAAAGTGACATAAACGAAATGAAGTACTTGAAACTTGTCATCAAAGAAGCTCTGAGATTACACCCACCGGCTCCTTTCTTGATCCCTCGAGAAACGATCTGTGATGCAAAACTAGGAGGCTATGATATTCCTTCCAAAACACTGATATTTGTGAACATATGGGCAATCCAAAGGGACCCAGAAATATGGGAAAATCCTGAAGATTTCATCCCAGAGAGATTTGAGAAGAATCAGATGGATTTCAAAGGACAAGACTTTGAATTCATCCCATTTGGTTCTGGGAAAAGGACATGTCCTGGTGTGGCCTTTGGACTTGCTTCAGTTGAGTTCCTGCTGGCCAGTCTTCTTCACTGGTTTGATTGGAATCTGCCTCAAGACGGTTCACCCGAGTGTGACATTGACATGAGTGAGACGTATGGGCTCACAGTGAAGAAGAAAGTCCCTATTTTTCTTCAACCTATACCGCTCTCGCTCCAATCTCAATCTGCTTAATTTGCTCTCTATCATGTCTTGTGCAAATACTTGTGATTTGTTTATGAAGTTAAGTGGTATAGGACTAAATAAATGAGTCTGATTTGTGGATGTAATATTGTATCAGGTTTTATCTTCCTAGAAAAATACTACGTGCAGGGCAGAATAAATGAGTACGAGCATGATCAGTGGTTGTTGATTCTGCGTTTGTTTTTGTGCCATTCCCTCTCTATCCCATTTTGTTAGCCCAGTTTTCAAATTTGTGTTCAGGGTCCACTAATATAAAAGTGAAAAACGAACCATCAGTAACCAGCGGTCATCAAAATATCTCTGTATGCACAGAATTTCCATAAATTTCAGCCTTGATTATATGTGGGAGTGGCTTTCAGTCCAAGCAATAATAATGTAATTAGTTGGAAAATTGATGATTATATTAATTGAATGTATTGGCGCACTAATATGTGAGTAATAACCGGACAAAACCTGGAATATAGTGCACCATGTGAAGAAGATAAGATAATGGAAGCTTGTACGCTAACGAATCTTGAAACTTCATTCGAATTACAGGCAAAATATTAAGTCGAAGACGAAGAGTATTTTTTTCTTTCTGGGTTGATTACTTAGGGCCTCAAGTCCTTATGAGGTACGTAGTATTTTAGTTTTAAAAACTGATTTTGCGGGCTACTGTTTATCATTATTATCCCTTAAATATAATAAAACAAGTTCTTAACCCCCACCCCCACCCCCAATTTAGACAGTTCTCATCTCACTTTTTCTACACACGTTATCTCAGTGCGCGAGTTTTTGTAAGGCGAATAGTTTCATGACATTAACCGTTTCTGCCCGTAACATAAGATTTCAAAGGTCAAAGTCTCGTGCGTCGTCGAACTCTAGGTTTTTTATTTTACAGATATTATTTATTATCATATCTTAAATATTACCAAGTGGAGAATTCATTGACAGTCCCTAATTAAAAAATTAACTATGCAAATTAGGTACTTTTCAACTTTGTTTAAAGATTCATCAGCAACCCTTTTTTTGGGACACCTTTTTTTAAAGTGGGATAAGGTGTTTAAACACTTCGGAAATATATATAAAAGAGCACCCAGCACGTGAAAGTTTTTTTTTTTAACTCTTATATGTCCTGAAAATTTTATTTCATAACATTTTGGCTCTGAACTGTAATCTGTTATTAAGTTTGACCATTAAATAATGATCAACTATGTAATCCGTTAGAGTATTCTTGCTATGAAAATAAACTTTTAAAACATATAAGAACCAAAATAAACTTTGATGTTGGATGCTCCTTGATGAATACTGTGAGATATTTAAGCACCTTATCTTTTTGTTTTTTTTTTAAATTGTATGGATCTTAATCTCCGACCATACGGAAAACGACATTGCTCATGTTTAAAGATGAGTTGCCCCCACCTGAGTTCATGGGTATCTTTATACTAAGTTTTTAATTAAGGACTTTTGACCAATAATTTTTTCAAATATTTAATAGAAAAGTTACTAAAGCTAGAGATAAATAACTTCTTCAAGTTAAAAACTTAAAATCGTCACCCATGATATGCTCTGCCGAATAATTAAATGGATCAAAATTTGTAATATACATGTACGACAAATCTTATGAGCAGATTAGCATTGGATTCTTCATGTCACTGTAAGGGTCAATTTTAATCATTCCAATTTTTCTAAGCTTATAAATATGACATTATGTTGTTGGCGGGAATGAATTATGTGAATGGTAGCTCTCTTGTAATATCTTTTATATTGTATCGTGATGATGTCATTTGGCAATTAAGAAATTAATAATAATATCAACTGTAGTTATGAATATAATTATTTTTAATATAAAATATAAAATCTATAATAAATAAAATTACTCATAAATCGTCAAGAGCTTGTCCTATTTTTTAGCTAGGCACCAAACTTCCCAAGCTATGTCTATTTTGAATGCAGTATAATTTTCTTTTGTCGCATTAGAATGTAAAGTTCTAACTTTTGTTACAAAAGCTGAAACTGATCAAGACAAAATTATTCTTGTCAGAAAATAAAATAGAGAAGAGGGGATAGAGCGTCTGAACCGGGTCGGTTCCAATTTGAATTATCAAAACTCTACGGGTCAAATAATTGACGTTCAGGTAGGTAGGATCCAAACTGCTAAACTTTAATCAGGGTGCACAACAAATAGCGCCATGTAGAGAGAGAAAAAAGAAAAAAAAAACAGAGAAAACCGAAGAACTGAAAAATTTGGGCTAAAAAGACGCTCTTATTTATAGTTTTAGGTCACAATATATATTAGGATGGTGTAATTTCACATACTTTTAGAAGTCTTTTCACAAAATATTTCAAATGTCAAGAAATAAAAAAAATTAACAATATCGGAATAAATATAATATCAGTTAATGATTAAATTCTTGATTTAATTTATATTTTAATTAGAAGGATCTCAATTAAAATAACTTCGAACATAAGGGCAGACCCAAGTCTAGTAATTATTATGTCTCTTCTCTCAAAAGAAAATTTTAATTCTTTATATTATTTTATTTTGTTAATCATCTCATAGATTTGTCTTAGAAGAGTTATTTAAGCAAACTCTATTTGCTCAACTTTAAAAGTTTAAAGGGAAACCATCGGTAGCCATGATAAATATTGTTGTATTTTTAATCTGTTAAAAAATTAAAAGAAAAATATTTGCAGACTTTTTTTCCTTCTTTTTTGGAAGAGATTAGCTTTCCTTACTTTTCCTGTCAGACCAAAAGGCTGAGAGAAATCAAATGGCTCTACTCTCACCTGTCAGACACTACTTTCCCTTGGAGCTAAGTTCTCTGCTCTTAGTTCTTTCATGCTTCATCATCCCTGTCCCGTTTTTGTTCAATCTTAGAACTATAACAAGTAAATCCAAGTCGAATCTGAATCGGATTCCGTATCCACCAAAACTACCCATAATCGGAAATCTTCATCAGATAGGCTCCCTTCCACACCGTTCTTTTCGAACTCTCTCCAAAAAATACGGACCTATCATGTTTTTACAGTTGGGTCAGATTCCAACTGTGGTGGTTTCTTCTGCAGAATTGGCCTCCGAAGTTATGAAAACCCATGACCTGACCTTCGCTGATCGACCTCAGGGTATTGGTCCTACGCTCTTACTCTATGGATGTAATGACATTGGCTTTGGGAAGTACGATGAAAACTGGAGACAGAAGAAGAAAATATGTGTCAACGAATCTCTTAGCCTGAGAAGGGTTCAATCCTTCAAGAACGTCAGAGAAGAAGAAGCTCGGGAGTTAGTGAACAAGATCCGTGATTTGTGCTCGACTGGTGCGGGTTCTGTGAATTTGACTGACTTGCTTATTGCTTCATCAAACAATATCGTGTCTAAGTGTGCTCTTGGGGATCGGAGAGCTAGCGAGAAAGGTGATGATAGGTTGATGGCCATCTTCAGAGAGTTAGACGATTTCTTTGAAAGCGTCATTGAAGAAAACAGGAGCATGATGAAGAAGACAAGGGATGACCAATTCTGCATTAGGAAAAACTTGCTCGATATTCTCCTTCAACTCCTAGACGACGGCATGCTTGGCGATAGTTTCTCCCAAAACGACCTCAAATCCATCCTAATGGTTGGTCTCTCTCTTTCTGTCTCTTCTTGTTTTATTCTGATATTCTATTCCAAGTCAAAGCCCCTTTCGATGATTCTCCAGGTATTCAAATCCTGGGGTTGTGTATTAACGGAATGAATGATTCGTTGTGATAGATTAAAAATTCTTGATATATATATATAGTAGGATATATTTGTGGGAGGAAGCGACTCAAGTTCAGCAACAATGGAGTGGGCCATGGCGGAGTTGGTGATGAATCCAACGAAAATGCAGAAAGCCCAGGAAGAGGTAAGACGCTCAGTGGGGAACAAGTCAAAGATCGAGGACGAAGACATAAATCAAATGAATTACTTGAAATGTGTGGTCAAAGAACTTCTGAGATTGCATCCAGCCGCGACTCTCATTCCCTCTCGATTATCCAGATCAAGTGTGAATCTCGGAGGATACAATATTGCAGCCAAAATAACGCTGTACATAAACGCATGGGCAATTCGAAGAGATTCTGAGTTCTGGGAAAGACCTGAAGAGTTCATTCCTGAGAGATTCGAGAAGAACGATGTTGAATTCAAAGGGAAAAACTTCCATTTCATACCGTTTGGTTCAGGAAGAAGAGGATGTCCTGGAATGATATTTGGGGTTGCCGCTGTGGAATCCATTCTAGCTAATCTCTTGTACTGGCTTGACTGGAAGCTGCCTACTGTAAATGGCGTCACTGTTCATCACATGGATATGGAGGAGACGTTCGGGCTAGTTGTGAGTAAAAAAGTACCTCACTATCTTTAACCAATACCCCAGTATTAATTAATTCAGAACCATATATATGAATGAGATGACCATTTTGAGTGTGTTTTTATGTTATGGCTTGTCATCGAAGATTGTGCTAATATTTAGAAATGATGTTCAATATATAAATATATATCATATATCTGTTTGTACGTATACATGAAGTTGAAGTTTGCGTGCAGGAGACTGTGAGATGCTACTTGTAATTGTTCAATAAAAAAGTTAATTGGACAAATGTCTCATTCTCAGATTGATTATACTGATATAAAATGGGATAATATAATATCACTCGGGTGGCGTTTGGAAACTGGAAAAAGCAACCTCAATTTCCCTATATGAACAACTTGGCAATTACTATTCTTGACAAGGTATAGATATTATTCTTATATAAAAATTTGCCTCAAAATTAAAAATATACGCAGAAGAAGATTAATTTCCCAAGAAAATGTAACGATAAAGTTGTCATTATTGTCATATTTCACTGCAAAATAACAAGAATAGTAAGCTAAATGATAAGAGTGATAAGCGAAATAACAATTATGCAGTTGACTTTCTCATGAAATTAAGTTTCATGAAAAGTTGATATTATTTTCATATTTGTTAAGGACTCAAATATGAAGTAAAAGATTTGAAGAGAAAAAGGAAAGTTTATATTAGAAAATGCCGTAAGAATCTCATAACACTCACTAGCTAATAGACCAATGGAGAATCTCCAAGTTAGGATGTGTAATATTTGATGATCTATTCGTGTAGCCAATGACCTATTTATAGCTGAATTACATAGATAAAATAATTAAACAAAGTTTGGAAATTAATGATAATAGAAGGATAAAATATAATCCTACTTGAGTGGATAATGCCACTCATTTCTCAATTGAAAGCAATAGAAAATAATTCAAAACAATTCAAAATAGAATCAACTCATAATCCTTTGATTTTCTCTGGCACATTTCCTTGGATAAGTTAGCAATAGCTTATGCGTCCTAACAATATTTTACTGCCAAATGACAAGAGCGGTAAGTCAAATGACAAGAGAAGTGAGCCAAAAAACAAGTTTAATAAGCAAAATTACAAGTTTGACAATGAGTTTCTTATTAACTTCAAAACATTCAATAGATCTACCTTGTTACCATTTAGAACTAATAAATACAAAATGTTAATATTGTTTTGCCTATAAACAAAAGACTAACATTTCCATATCTTCATGTCATATTGTTGTCATCATAATAACAAGTCTGCAGTTACAACACTATTGGGTAAAGTTACAACAATAGTAAATCAAATAACAAAAAATAAGAGGTGCTTTAACAGCAACCAATTTCTACAATTAGCCATTTGAATATGAAAGATTGGTAGAAAATCAGGTTCGAAAAATACTATGAAGCTATAAGCAAAAGATAGGAAAATCATGTTTGAATATAATTTTATTCCTTTAGCTCAATCATTTACATATGAAAATTTAAACTAACAACCTTTTCGATTGCCAAGTTGATATTAGAATTTTATAACTTCAGCATTCAAAATGATAACATTCTGATTCACACCCTTTACTACAGCCCCTGAAACTTCATACTCAAATTAACAACTATTATCTCCTTCCATTTTTCCTCTCATACTTTGCCATTCCTCACATCGTAACACCTCTCCATCGTAAACAAACTCACAAATATCATACATGAATAATCAGATTAGAAAAACAAAAATATCTCACCTTAAACTAACTACAACCTCCTCCAACCAACATCTTTCATCATCAACTTCACCCCTCACTCCTTCCCAAAATATAACACCCAGTGACTAATAATGGAACTCACAAAATTGAAGAACAATATCACATTACTCGGTCTCAGATGGAATAAGAGAAGGAGAGTGTAGTTAGAAACATTACTGACTCGATTTCCTCTCAAATTGACAACTATTATCTCCTTTCATTTTCCCTCTCACACTTTGCCATTCTTCACATCGTAAGTTCGTAACCCCTCCCCATCGTAACCAAACCCACAGATATCATACATGAACAATCAAATTAGAAAAACAAAAATATCTCATCTTAAACTAACTACAACCTCCTCCAACTAACATCTTCCATCATCAACTTTACCTCTCACTTTTTCCCAAAATATAATACCTAGTGACTGACAATGGAACTCACAAAATTGAAGAACAATATCACATTGCTCGGTCTCAGATGGAAGAACGAAAGGAGAGTGTAGTTAGAAACATTACTCACCAGATTCTTAGGCTTAGAAGTTACAAAACACATCGTCCCCTCCTTGTCTTCTTGCTCTTGTCATGAATTTTTTTATGTTTGCCTTCATAAATGGTTTTCAATAACATAGGGGTATTTTAGTCTTTTAGACATGATTTGTTAATTGCAATTTAAGACCTGGTTCCTCCAAGCAATTAAACTTATTTAAGTACCCATTTCATCATTTTGCTAATTCAAGGGTCTTTTATTGTAATTTTCCCAAAATAGTTGGCTGACACGTGGGATTAAAAATGTCTGAGTTGTAGCATTCTCAACACAAATAAGCTGGGGCTGCTAGAGCACCCGAGAATTTCTCGTGAGGAGGAAGCTAATGTTAACTAATAGTGTGCACGTGGTGATGACAAGGAATCAAACTCAGCCGCTGACTCACTCTATATATGTGTGTGTGTGTGTGTGTGTCGCATAATAATGATTGATGACTAGAGTTTAGAGAGAAAAAGTTAAGAAGAATTAGGCAAGGAAAAAGTTAATAATCCGAACGAATGCATGTAAATCAATCTATTCTTGTTTAAATAAGATAGCCCAATAACTCTAATGAATGCAGATTAACCCCCACAACTAATTACAACAATAAAATGGGATGGTGTTAACCTAAATAGAAAAGAATAAGGGATTATCCTAACTATGAAATCCCAAAACAGTTCACACGTACACACACACACAAACACGCACAGGGTTAAAATTAGAATAACATTCTCTCTTAATATATATATATATATATATATTTAAATTTTCATACAAATTGATACAATAAAATATGTTAATATCAGAATATGACCAATAATGTATTTTTATTATTTTTTATTTCATAGCCACTTTCAGCATTTTCTTCCACATCTCATAATAATTTTGTTCAACGAATAATTAATAGGCATTCACATGGTTTCTAGCCATATTATAGACAATGCTCATATATTTTATTGGGAAATTTGGTTAAAAGTCTCTGTTTGAAAACTTAACCAGCTAAAATGGCCTAAATTAATTTGAGTGAGTATAACTATAATTTGTGAATCCAACTCTTTTTTCTGCTACGTTCAACATATCATCAATGATGTGTAATAATTATTAATGTGAAAGTCATTTACACACAACAAAAAATATGTTACACAGAATGAAAAAAAATTACACTCATGAATTATAGTTGCACATGCTCAAATTTAAGTCTATTTAGCCAATTAAGTTTTTAAATAGGAATTTTTTTAACCAAAGTTCCCTACTTTATTTGAATGATTATGACAAAATACCAGTATTTCAATCATTATGGCAAGACATTATTTTTCTTGCAATAGTAGTATTGACAACATGACAAATTTCGTCCCATGTCCTTGTCATAATGACTTCCATCATATTTCATTATATTACATGTTTTATTTGAATCATTAATTTTTCCACCTAGTATTTCTAATTAAATACAAGACTTCCGCTCTGATAAACCAAACTCCCCTAACTAATATTTTTTTATTAAAAGTAACTTTGATATTGTACTCCTCCGGTCCTAATTATAAGACCCAATTGACTTATTTGAGGAGATTAAGGAAGTAAGTTAAGTTGGTTATTTATAATAAATAAGTGTTGTCATTCCTAAAATATCCTTGCTAATTAAGTATATTGGCTAAAACTATCATTATTAGAAGGATTATCTTGGAAAAAAATGCATAAATATAAGAGACAAAATGGATTGGGTCTTATAATTAGGACCAAATAAAAAGTCAAATTGGGTCTTATAATAAGGACCGGAGGAGTATAAGAAATAACTAATTTTAATTAATATTATATATAGTTCTTTGCAGGATTTTGCGTATGGAATTGGATTCTTAAGATATATATGATCGAAAATTTTTGTTATTTACGTACGAAACTAGATTAGATGTGCCTCTAGTTTTTTACCTGATTCGTTGATTCTATTGGGTTAGAGCGTGTTGTCGCTTGTGAATGAGTCTGTGATTAGGGTGTGTTTGGTATGAGAGATTCGGAGGGAAGGGGAGGGAGGGAGAAGGATTTTAACCATTTCCCTTTGTTTGGCAACATATGAATTTTAGGAGGGGAGGCCCTCCCCTCCCCTCCTCAACCTTCCCTCCAAAATTGGGAGGATTTGGAGGGAAAAGACAATATTTTGTTATGTTGTGGCCATTATACCTATATTTATTTTTAATATCCCTATACTACTTTAAATCCTTTTTTTTTTGTCTCCAGACATTGCTCTCTTTTTTGCATGATCAAATATTTCATTCAAAGATGAGATACAGTACAAGTTGTGACTGAATATTATTTCATCCTTCTTTTTAATAATACTTCACGCTCTAGAGTATATTAGAATGTTGGTATAAGTATTATTACCTCCGGTCCTAATTATAAGACTCAGTTAACTAATTTAAGGGGATTAAGAAAGTAAGTTAAGTTAGTTATTTGTAACAAATAAGTGTTGTCATTCCTAAAATATCCTTGCTAATTAAGTATGTTGGTTAGAACTATCATTATTAGAAGGACTATCTTGGGAAAAAATGCATAAATATGAGAGACAAAATGGATTGGGGTCTTATAATTAGGACCAAACTAAAAGTCAAACGGGGTTTTATATTAAGGACCGGAGGTAGTACTTAATACATTAAATGTTATTTACAATTCTATTTTATTAAACATTCTATAAAATTTGAAAAAATAATCTTAAATAAAATAAGAGCAAAATTGTCCATGTTAAAATATTTTTCCCTCCCCTTCCCTCATGAATTAAACAAGATAATATTAAAAATCCTCCCCTCCCCTTTTTTTTTATAATCCAAACAAGATAATATTAAAATCCTTACACTCTCCTCCTCTCCCTTCCCCTTCTCTACATGAAAAGAGAGCAGGTGGTTGAAATATAATTAAGAACAGATAAAAGCAATGCATAGGATAGGAGGCAGTGCAGCATAGCAAACAAAAGCTTGTGTATTTTGCCAGAAAAATTGCTAGATACATAATTTTAAGTAAATGTGTTAAAAAAACTTGAAATTACGAAATTAAGAATTTTTAATTAAACAAGGTTGAAACTTTGAAAATACACGTATTAAAATTCTTTTTTAGGACATAAGTATTTAAAAATTTTTAAAATAACATTTGTGTTATAGAGGCTTTTTCTGGTCCAAATCTTCTCAGTAAATTAGCTCTACATTAGTTGTTAGGTCTATGCCCATCTCTAAAGAGGACAGGCTCTTTATATCACTCTAATTCTTATTATTTATTATTTGTAGGAATTTTTTTACATATAAAAAGAATATTAAACAGATAAAAAATTTTACTTTTGCTGTAATTAAAGAGATATATATGTAGGACAAAAATGTAATAAGTGATAGTATGTTTTTCCTCACTTATTTCCTCTCTCTTCGTCTTTATTATAGCATAATTGAAAATAAAATATTAAAAAAGTACAATTGACAGAGAATCAAAATTCCCTCTTATAAATGACAAATACTAATGACCAGAGTGCTATTTTATATGCATTTGTAAATGATTTTTTCACTAAATTATAAATAAAATAGGAAATATTATAATATTTTATAATAATAATAATAATAAAATGATAGTACAATTATTGTTATTTTTTAAAAAAATAAAAATTACGTCAAAGATCTTTTAAATTTTTAGGCTGTCAGAGTTTTGATTTGATGGTGGCCATCCTATTGCCCAGATCAGGAGTCCTTTTTTGTCAGCTTCTTGAGCCACTGATATTCCTCCACGCACATGGCAAGCAGTTTAATAATTTCAATAATGTTTATTTTTAAAAATATACAATAATATAATATACAAAAAGATATTTGAAAAAAATAAAGACAATGCGCTGGTATAAAAACTATGGGAATATTTCTGTCTACTCTAATCATTTCAGGTTATTAATTTTTCGTGATCCTGTACATACCTTTAGAGGCCTTTGATGAAGCTAGATTACTTTTTTCTAGGAATCAGCAGGAGACGGTTAACTATACTTATAGGAAAAATAATTCTATTATTAATTACCTTGCCAAGTTATTACATAGGATGGATGAGAATTATTACATCTTTGATCACATTCTATCTTTCTTAATGTGAGATGAATGTTGACAAAAGAAGCTCCTTTTCTATTTTTAACTCGGACTTTGTTCTTTTTTATTAATGAATATATAGTTTCTATTTAAAAAATAAAGACAAAATGAAATAAAAATTTTATATATAATCATAACTAAATATTTTTCCCTCGATCGTTCAATACAAGAGAGAAATGATAACCAAATCAAGAGGTTAATAAAAACACATTATACTTATCTTCCTTGCATTTCAATAGAAAAGTATTGAAAGGAATAAAAACAAAGGAACTTGCGTGGTTGCATGATTAAAAATATGCAGGAAGATTTTAAAATATGAAAATAATACATGAAGCTGAAAAGAATTATCATATTTATATGTATCATTATAAGCTATAAACTGTATGATCCTCTCTATACTATTGATATTTTATAAATGTATTAATAATCACTATTATTCCGGTAAAAAAAAAATCACTACCACAAAAAGTTTATTTTCATCCTTTATTTTTATCTGAAATTAAGAATAAAGAAATAAAAAAAATATCTTATACTCATCTGTTAAGCTAAACTAGACGAGTACATGGCCTCATACTTGTCTGTTAGGCCAAAACAAATGAGTATGAGGCCTCATACTCGTTTGTTCATGACCAACACATGAGTATGAGGCTCACATACTAAATGATACTGAGATAAATTTAAATAAAATATTAAATAATTATTTTTTTAAGAAATTCGATTTGAATTTAAACAAAGAAATTGAATTGAATTTTAAGAGAAAAGAAGGCTGCAGGCGCGCGAGGAGCGGGTATAGCTAGGACCTAAAAAACCCAGGGCACTAATAGGAATTAAAATGAGGCATTGGTCCCCATATGTTGTGCGAGGAATGATACAAGATGGTTTATACTTTTTTTTTTTGGCCAACAAAGAAGGTTTATACTACCTTGGTTTTAATGTGAAATTTGTGAAGAGGAAAAAAAACCCTCAACGTTAATATTATTATTGATTTGATTAATGTTTCTAGCATATGATCATTCAAGCAATTATTGGCAGCTATTTCTACATTGATATGATTGCTAGCAGTAATTTTCTTGTCTCTTTTTTTAATTCTTGTTCTCTTGTGGTGGTTGGAGGAAACGACTTTGTGTGCCATTTCTCTGGGATAAATTTTTCATTTTTTTATGCTTCATTTTATTTCAAAGGTACATAAAAAAAAGAAATATTATGTTTTTTTTTTCATACAAACATATTTATGTCTCCGATTGTGTTGTAAAGATCATAATACTATATTCATTTTTATATTTATCCAAAAAATTAATATTTTCCTCACAATTTTGAACAGAAACTTTAGAGATATTTGTACGATTCTGGTGCCCTGGATTTTTCTCCACATTGATAATGACTTGAATATATACACAGATGCGTGCATATGTCTCTATCCACGTGTGTGTCTATATGCATACATACATATACATACATACATATATATATATATATATCTTTTATACATGAACTTGCATTCTGCATTCTTCCTTACCCCTTGTCCCGTTCATCCTTCTGCAAAATTAGCATCATCAAAACCCCTCAATATATACTTAGAATAATCACCAATGGCTTTTCTGAATGCCACTTTTAACTTGTATCTCCTAGGCTTCGTCGCCCTCTTGTTCGTGTTAATTAAACTTACAAGACCAACAAAAAAGAAACCCAATCTGCCTCCATCTCCGCCGAAATTGCCAATTATCGGCCATATTCATCAGTTAGGCACTCTTCCTTATCGTTCTTTCAGAGACCTCTCTCTGAAACACGGTCCTCTCTTGTGGTTACAGCTCGGTCGGATTCCTGCTTTACTGGTCTCTTCTGCAGATTTGGCCAGAGAACTGATGAAGAACCAAGACGCAGTTTTTTCCGGCAGGTTTCAAAGCATATCTGCCAGAACCTTACTCTATGGATGTAAAGATATCGCCTATGCCGCCTATGGCGAAAGCTGGAGACAGAAAAGGAAGATTTGCGTGCTTGAACTTCTGAGCCTGAAAAGGGTTCGATCTTTCCGGGTCATAAGAGAAGAAGAAGTTGCAGAAATGGTGAAGGAGATACGAAGAGCTTGTTTGAGTGATACTAATTGCTCTGTGAACATAAGTGACCTCATATCTGCCACCACCAACAACATAATATGCAGATGCATAATTGGACAGAAGTATGATATATCAGAGAGCAGTGGGAGATTTGGGACGCTTGCGAGGAAGGAGATGATTCATCTTGCAGAGTTGATGGTGGGAGATTTCTTTCCTTGGTTGGGTTGGGTTGATGTTCTCACTGGGAAAATTCAAGAGCTTAAAGACACGTTTAAAGCCATGGATGGGTTCTTTGATGAGGTGACCGAGGATCATGAGAAGGTGATAAAGAAGGACGATGAGAAGAAAGACTTTGTGGATATTCTTCTTCAACTTCAACGGAGCGATAAGCTTGAATTCGAACCCACCCAAAATGACCTCAAAGCCATCCTAACGGTCTCTTTCTCATCGATCCCTCTCAAAATATCTGAGCTTAGTGTTAATAAGGCATTAAGGCTTATCTCTTTTAGCCATTTTCTGTCAAGTTATTTAATATACATATATATATGGTGTTTGAAGCTACTAATGAACATGAAGATAAGTTTAACTGATGAATTAATTTTTGCATTTGGATGTTTATGTAATTTCAGGACATGTTTTTAGGAGGGAACGAGACTACATCGACGACGCTGGAGTGGATTTTAACAGAGCTGTGGAGAAATCCAAGAATCATGAAGAAGGCGCAACAAGAGGTGAGAAAAGTGGTGGGTTCCAAATCAAAAGTGGACGAAAGTGACATAAACGAAATGAAGTACTTGAAACTTGTCATCAAAGAAGCTCTGAGATTACACCCACCGGCTCCTTTCTTGATCCCTCGAGAAACGATCTGTGATGCAAAACTAGGAGGCTATGATATTCCTTCCAAAACACTGATATTTGTGAACATATGGGCAATCCAAAGGGACCCAGAAATATGGGAAAATCCTGAAGATTTCATCCCAGAGAGATTTGAGAAGAATCAGATGGATTTCAAAGGACAAGACTTTGAATTCATCCCATTTGGTTCTGGGAAAAGGACATGTCCTGGTGTGGCCTTTGGACTTGCTTCAGTTGAGTTCCTGCTGGCCAGTCTTCTTCACTGGTTTGATTGGAATCTGCCTCAAGACGGTTCACCCGAGTGTGACATTGACATGAGTGAGACGTATGGGCTCACAGTGAAGAAGAAAGTCCCTATTTTTCTTCAACCTATACCGCTCTCGCTCCAATCTCAATCTGCTTAATTTGCTCTCTATCATGTCTTGTGCAAATACTTGTGATTTGTTTATGAAGTTAAGTGGTATAGGACTAAATAAATGAGTCTGATTTGTGGATGTAATATTGTATCAGGTTTTATCTTCCTAGAAAAATACTACGTGCAGGGCAGAATAAATGAGTACGAGCATGATCAGTGGTTGTTGATTCTGCGTTTGTTTTTGTGCCATTCCCTCTCTATCCCATTTTGTTAGCCCAGTTTTCAAATTTGTGTTCAGGGTCCACTAATATAAAAGTGAAAAACGAACCATCAGTAACCAGCGGTCATCAAAATATCTCTGTATGCACAGAATTTCCATAAATTTCAGCCTTGATTATATGTGGGAGTGGCTTTCAGTCCAAGCAATAATAATGTAATTAGTTGGAAAATTGATGATTATATTAATTGAATGTATTGGCGCACTAATATGTGAGTAATAACCGGACAAAACCTGGAATATAGTGCACCATGTGAAGAAGATAAGATAATGGAAGCTTGTACGCTAACGAATCTTGAAACTTCATTCGAATTACAGGCAAAATATTAAGTCGAAGACGAAGAGTATTTTTTTCTTTCTGGGTTGATTACTTAGGGCCTCAAGTCCTTATGAGGTACGTAGTATTTTAGTTTTAAAAACTGATTTTGCGGGCTACTGTTTATCATTATTATCCCTTAAATATAATAAAACAAGTTCTTAACCCCCACCCCCACCCCCAATTTAGACAGTTCTCATCTCACTTTTTCTACACACGTTATCTCAGTGCGCGAGTTTTTGTAAGGCGAATAGTTTCATGACATTAACCGTTTCTGCCCGTAACATAAGATTTCAAAGGTCAAAGTCTCGTGCGTCGTCGAACTCTAGTTTTTTATTTTACAGATATTATTTATTATCATATCTTAAATATTACCAAGTGGAGAATTCATTGACAGTCCCTAATTAAAAAATTAACTATGCAAATTAGGTACTTTTCAACTTTGTTTAAAGATTCATCAGCAACCCTTTTTTTGGGACACCTTTTTTTAAAGTGGGATAAGGTGTTTAAACACTTCGGAAATATATATAAAAGAGCACCTAGCATGTGAAAGTTTTTTTTTTTAACTCTTATATGTCCTGAAAATTTTATTTCATAACATTTTGGCTCTGAACTGTAATCTGTTATTAAGTTTGACCATTAAATAATGATCAAACTATGTAATCCGTTAGAGTATTCTTGCTATGAAAATAAACTTTTAAAACATATAAGAACCAAAATAAACTTTGATGTTGGATGCTCCTTGATGAATACTGTGAGATATTTAAGCACCTTATCTTTTTGTTTTTTTTTAAATTGTATGGATCTTAATCTCCGACCATACGGAAAACGACATTGCTCATGTTTAAAGATGAGTTGCCCCACCTGAGTTCATGGGTATCTTTATACTAAGTTTTTAATTAAGGACTTTTGACCAATAATTTTTTCAAATATTTAATAGAAAAGTTACTAAAGCTAGAGATAAATAACTTCTTCAAGTTAAAAACTTAAAATCGTCACCCATGATATGCTCTGCCGAATAATTAAATGGATCAAAATTTGTAATATACATGTACGACAAATCTTATGAGCAGATTAGCATTGGATTCTTCATGTCACTGTAAGGGTCAATTTTAATCATTCCAATTTTTCTAAGCTTATAAATATGACATTATGTTGTTGGCGGGAATGAATTATGTGAATGGTAGCTCTCTTGTAATATCTTTTATATTGTATCGTGATGATGTCATTTGGCAATTAAGAAATTAATAATAATATCAACTGTAGTTATGAATATAATTATTTTTAATATAAAATATAAAATCTATAATAAATAAAATTACTCATAAATCGTCAAGAGCTTGTCCTATTTTTTAGCTAGGCACCAAACTTCCCAAGCTATGTCTATTTTGAATGCAGTATAATTTTCTTTTGTCGCATTAGAATGTAAAGTTCTAACTTCTTTTGTTACAAAAGCTGAAACTGATCAAGACAAAATTATTCTTGTCAGAAAATAAAATAGAGAAGAGGGGATAGAGCGTCTGAACCGGGTCGGTTCCAATTTGAATTATCAAAACTCTACGGGTCAAATAATTGACGTTCAGGTAGGTAGGATCCAAACTGCTAAACTTTAATCAGGGTGCACAACAAATAGCGCCATGTAGAGAGAGAAAAAGAAAAAAAAAAAAAACAGAGAAAACCGAAGAACTGAAAAATTTGGGCTAAAAAGACGCTCTTATTTATAGTTTTAGGTCACAATATATATTAGGATGGTGTAATTTCACATACTTTTAGAAGTCTTTTCACAAAATATTTCAAATGTCAAGAAATAAAAAAAAATTAACAATATCGGAATAAATATAATATCAGTTAATGATTAAATTCTTGATTTAATTTATATTTTAATTAGAAGGATCTCAATTAAAATAACTTCGAACATAAGGGCAGACCCAAGTCTAGTAATTATTATGTCTCTTCTCTCAAAAGAAAATTTTAATTCTTTATATTATTTTATTTTGTTAATCATCTCATAGATTTGTCTTAGAAGAGTTATTTAAGCAAACTCTATTTGCGCAACTTTAAAAGTTTAAAGGGAAACCATCGGTACCCATGATAAATATTGTTGTATTTTTAATCTGTTAAAAAATTAAAAGAAAAATATTTGCAGACTTTTTTTCCTTCTTTTTTGGAAGAGATTAGCTTTCCTTCCTTTTCCTGTCAGACCAAAAGGCTGAGAGAAATCAAATGGCTCTACTCTCACCTGTCAGAGACTACTTTCCCTTGGAGCTAAGTTCTCTGCTCTTAGTTCTTTCATGCTTCATCATCCCTGTCCCGTTTTTGTTCAATCTTAGAACTATAACAAGTAAATCCAAGTCGAATCTGAATCGGATTCCGTATCCACCAAAACTACCCATAATCGGAAATCTTCATCAGATAGGCTCCCTTCCACACCGTTCTTTTCGAACTCTCTCCAAAAAATACGGACCTATCATGTTTTTACAGTTGGGTCAGATTCCAACTGTGGTGGTTTCTTCTGCAGAATTGGCCTCCGAAGTTATGAAAACCCATGACCTGACCTTCGCTGATCGACCTCAGGGTATTGGTCCTACGCTCTTACTCTATGGATGTAATGACATTGGCTTTGGGAAGTACGATGAAAACTGGAGACAGAAGAAGAAAATATGTGTCAACGAATTTCTTAGCCTGAGAAGGGTTCAATCCTTCAAGAACGTCAGAGAAGAAGAAGCTCGGGAGTTAGTGAACAAGATCCGTGCTTTGTGCTCGACTGGTGCGGGTTCTGTGAATTTGACTGACTTGCTTATTGCTTCATCAAACAATATCGTGTCTAAGTGTGCTCTTGGGGATCAGTTTAACACTGAGGCGAATACGAGGATCGGAGAGCTAGCGAGAAAGGTGATGATAGGTTGATGGCCATCTTCAGAGAGTTAGACGATTTCTTTGAAAGCGTCATTGAAGAACACAGGAGCATGATGAAGAAGACAAGGGATGACCAATTCTGCATTAGGAAAAACTTGCTCGATATTCTCCTTCAACTCCTAGACGACGGCATGCTTGGCGATAGTTTCTCCCAAAACGACCTCAAATCCATCCTAATGGTTGGTCTCTCTCTTTCTGTCTCTTCTTGTTTTATTCTGATATTCTATTCCAAGTCAAAGCCCCTTTCGATGATTCTCCAGGTATTCAAATCCTGGGGTTGTGTATTAACGGAATGAATGATTCGTTGTGATAGATTAAAAATTCTTGATATATATATATAGTAGGATATATTTGTGGGAGGAAGCGACTCAAGTTCAGCAACAATGGAGTGGGCCATGGCGGAGTTGGTGATGAATCCAACGAAAATGCAGAAAGCCCAGGAAGAGGTAAGACGCTCAGTGGGGAACAAGTCAAAGATCGAGGACGAAGACATAAATCAAATGAATTACTTGAAATGTGTGGTCAAAGAACTTCTGAGATTGCATCCAGCCGCGACTCTCATTCCCCTCGATTATCCAGATCAAGTGTGAATCTCGGAGGATACAATATTGCAGCAAAATAACGCTGTACATAAACGCATGGGCAATTCGAAGAGATTCTGAGTTCTGGGAAAGACCTGAAGAGTTCATTCCTGAGAGATTCGAGAAGAACGATGTTGAATTCAAAGGGAAAAACTTCCATTTCATACCGTTTGGTTCAGGAAGAAGAGGATGTCCTGGAATGATATTTGGGGTTGCCGCTGTGGAATCCATTCTAGCTAATCTCTTGTACTGGCTTGACTGGAAGCTGCCTACTGTAAATGGCGTCACTGTTCATCACATGGATATGGAGGAGACGTTCGGGCTAGTTGTGAGTAAAAAAGTACCTCACTATCTTTAACCAATACCCCAGTATTAATTAATTCAGAACCATATATATGAATGAGATGACCATTTTGAGTGTGTTTTTATGTTATGGCTTGTCATCGAAGATTGTGCTAATATTTAGAAATGATGTTCAATATATATATATATCATATATCTGTTTGTACGTATACATGAAGTTGAAGTTTGCGTGCAGGAGACTGTGAGATGCTACTTGTAATTGTTCAATAAAAAAGTTAATTGGACAAATGTCTCATTCTCAGATTGATTATACTGATATAAAATGGGATAATATAATATCACTCGGGTGGCGTTTGGAAACTGGAAAAAAGCAACCTCAATTTCCCTATATGAACAACTTGGCAATTACTATTCTTGACAAGGTATAGATATTATTCTTATATAAAAATTTGCCTCAAAATTAAAAATATACGCAGAAGAAGATTAATTTCCCAAGAAAATGTAACGATAAAGTTGTCATTATTGTCATATTTCACTGCAAAATAACAAGAATAGTAAGCTAAATGATAAGAGTGATAAGCGAAATAACAATTATGTAGTTGACTTTCTCATGAAATTAAGTTTCATGAAAAGTTGATATTATTTTCATATTTGTTAAGGACTCAAATATGAAGTAAAAGATTTGAAGAGAAAAAGGAAAGTTTATATTAGAAAATGCCGTAAGAATCTCATAACACTCACTAGCTAATAGACCAATGGAGAATCTCCAAGTTAGGATGTGTAATATTTGATGATCTATTCGTGTAGCCAATGACCTATTTATAGCTGAATTACATAGATAAAATAATTAAACAAAGTTTGGAAATTAATGATAATAGAAGGATAAAATATAATCCTACTTGAGTGGATAATGCCACTCATTTCTCAATTGAAAGCAATAGAAAATAATTCAAAACAATTCAAAATAGAATCAACTCATAATCCTTTGATTTTCTCTGGCACATTTCCTTGGATAAGTCAGCAATAGCTTATGCGTCCTAACAATATTTTACTGCCAAATGACAAGAGCGGTAAGTCAAATGACAAGAGAAGTGAGCCAAAAAACAAGTTTAATAAGCAAAATTACAAGTTTGACAATGAGTTTCTTATTAACTTCAAAACATTCAATAGATCTACCTTGTTACCATTTAGAACTAATAAATACAAAATGTTAATATTGTTTTGCCTATAAACAAAAGACTAACATTTCCATATCTTCATGTCATATTATTGTCATCATAATAACAAGTATGCAGTTACAACACTATTGGGTAAAGTTACAACAATAGTAAATCAAATAACAAAAAATCAGAGGTGCTTTAACAGCAACCAATTTCTACAATTAGCCATTTGAATATGAAAGATTGGTAGAAAATCAGGTTCGAAAAATACTATGAAGCTATAAGCAAAAGATAGGAAAATCATGTTTGAATATAATTTTATTCCTTTAGCTCAATCATTTACATATGAAAATTTAAACTAACAACCTTTTCGATTGCCAAGTTGATATTAGAATTTTATAACTTCAGCATTCAAAATGATAACATTCTGATTCACACCCTTTACTACAGCCCCTGAAACTTCATACTCAAATTAACAACTATTATCTCCTTCCATTTTTCCTCTCATACTTTGCCATTCCTCACATCGTAACACCTCTCCATCGTAAACAAACTCACAAATATCATACATGAATAATCAGATTAGAAAAACAAAAATATCTCACCTTAAACTAACTACAACCTCCTCCAACCAACATCTTTCATCATCAACTTCACCCCTCACTCCTTCCCAAAATATAACACCCAGTGACTAATAATGGAACTCACAAAATTGAAGAACAATATCACATTACTCGGTCTCAGATGGAATAAGAGAAGGAGAGTGTAGTTAGAAACATTACTGACTCGATTTCCTCTCAAATTGACAACTATTATCTCCTTTCATTTTCCCTCTCACACTTTGCCATTCTTCACATCGTAAGTTCGTAACCCCTCCCCATCGTAACCAAACCCACAGATATCATACATGAACAATCAAATTAGAAAAACAAAAATATCTCACCTTAAACTAACTACAACCTCCTCCAACTAACATCTTCCATCATCAACTTTACCTCTCACTTTTTCCCAAAATATAATACCTAGTGACTGACAATGGAACTCACAAAATTGAAGAACAATATCACATTGCTCGGTCTCAGATGGAAGAACAAAAGGAGAGTGTAGTTAGAAACATTACTCACCAGATTCTTAGGCTTAGAAGTTACAAAACACATCGTCCCCTCCTTGTCTTCTTGCTCTTGTCATGAATTTTTTTATGTTTGCCTTCATAAATGGTTTTCAATAACAGAGGGATATTTTAGTCTTTTAGACATGATTTGTTAATTGCAATTTAAGACCTGGTTCCTCCAAGCAATTAAACTTATTTAAGTACCCATTTCATCATTTTGCTAATTCAAGGGTCTTTTATTGTAATTTTCCCAAAATAGTTGGCTGACACGTGGGATTAAAAATGTCTGAGTTGTAGCATTCTCAACACAAATAAGCTGGGGCTGCTAGAGCACCCGAGAATTTCTCGTGAGGAGGAAGCTAATGTTAACTAATAGTGTGCACGTGGTGATGACAAGGAATCAAACTCAGCCGCTGACTCACTCTATATATGTGTGTGTGTGTGTGTGTCGCATAATAATGATTGATGACTAGAGTTTAGAGAGAAAAAGTTAAGAAGAATTAGGCAAGGAAAAAGTTAATAATCCGAACGAATGCATGTAAATCAATCTATTCTTGTTTAAATAAGATAGCCCAATAACTCTAATGAATGCAGATTAACCCCCACAACTAATTACAACAATAAAATGGGATGGTGTTAACCTAAATAGAAAAGAATAAGGGATTATCCTAACTATGAAATCCCAAAACAGTTCACACGTACACACACACACAAACACGCACAGGGTTAAAATTAGAATAACATTCTCTCTTAATATATATATATTTAAATTTTCATACAAATTGATACAATAAAATATGTTAATATCAGAATATGACCAATAATGTATTTTTATTATTATTTATTTCATAACCACTTTCAGCATTTTCTTCCACATCTCATAATAATTTTGTTCAACGAATAATTAATAGGCATCTATTCACATGGTTTCTAGCCATATTATAGACAATGCTCATATATTTTATTGGGAAATTTGGTTAAAAGTCTCTGTTTGAAAACTTAACCAGCTAAAATGGCCTAAATTAATTTGAGTGAGTATAACTATAATTTGTGAATCCAACTCTTTTTTCTGCTACGTTCAACATATCATCAATGATGTGTAATAATTATTAATGTGAAAGTCATTTACACACAACAAAAAATATGTTACACAGAATGAAAAAAAATTACACTCATGAATTATAGTTGCACATGCTCAAATTTAAGTCTATTTAGCCAATTAAGTTTTTAAATAGGAATTTTTTTAACCAAAGTTCCCTACTTTATTTGAATGATTATGACAAAATACCAGTATTTCAATCATTATGGCAAGACATTATTTTTCTTGCAATAGTAGTATTGACAACATGACAAATTTCTACTGTCCCATGTCCTTGTCATAATGACTTCCATCATATTTCATTATATTACATGTTTTATTTGAATCATTAATTTTTCCACCTAGTATTTCTAATTAAATACAAGACTTCCGCTCTGATAAACCAAACTCCCCTAACTAATATTTTTTTATTAAAAGTAACTTTGATATTGTATAAGAAATAACTAATTTTAATTAATATTATATATAGTTCTTTGCAGGATTTTGCGTATGGCATTGGATTCTTAAGATATATATGATCGAAAATTTTTGTTATTTACGTACGAAACTAGATTAGATGTGCCTCTAGTTTTTTACCTGATTCGTTGATTCTATTGGGTTAGAGCGTGTTGTCGCTTGTGAATGAGTCTGTGATTAGGGTGTGTTTGGTATGAGAGATTCGGAGGGAAGGGGAGGGAGGGAGAAGGATTTTAACCATTTCCCTTTGTTTGGCAACATATGAATTTTAGGAGGGGAGGCCCTCCCCTCCCCTCCTCAACCTTCCCTCCAAAATTGGGAGGATTTGGAGGGAAAAGACAATATTTTGTTATGTTGTGGCCATTATACCTATATTTATTTTTAATATCCCTATACTACTTTAAATCCTTTTTTTTTTGTCTCCAGACATTGCTCTCTTTTTTGCATGATCAAATATTTCATTCAAAGATGAGATACAGTACAAGTTGTGACTGAATATTATTTCATCCTTCTTTTTAATAATACTTCACGCTCTAGAGTATATTAGAATGTTGGTATAAGTATTATTACCTCCGGTCCTAATTATAAGACCCAGTTAACTAATTTAAGGGGATTAAGGAAGTAAGTTAAGTTAGTTATTTGTAATAAATAAGTGTTGTCATTCCTAAAATATCCTTGCTAATTAAGTATGTTGGTTAGAACTATCATTATTAGAAGGACTATCTTGGAAAAAAATACATAAATATGAGAGACAAAATGGATTGGGGTCTTATAATTAGGACCAAACTAAAAGTTAAACGGGGTCTTATATTAAGGACCGGAGGTAGCACTTAATACATTAAATGTTATTTACAATTCTATTTTATTAAACATTCTATAAAATTTGAAAAAATAATCTTAAATAAAATAAGAGCAAAATTGTCCATGTTAAAATATTTTTCCCTCCCCTTCCCTCATGAATTAAACAAGATAATATTAAAAATCCTCCCCCCCTTTTTTTTTATAATCCAAACAAGATAATATTAAAATCCTTACACTCTTCTCCTCTCCCCTCCCCTTCTCTACATGAAAAGAGAGCAGGTGGTTGAAATATAATTAAGAATAGATAAAAGCAATGCATAGGATAGGAGGCAGTGCAGCATAGCAAACAAAAGCTTGTGTATTTTGCCAGAAAAATTGCTAGATACATAATTTTAAGTAAATGTGTTAAAAAAACTTGAAATTACGAAATTAAGAATTTTTAATTAAACAAGGTTGAAACTTTGAAAATACACGTATTAAAATTCTTTTTTAGGACATAAGTATTTAAAATTTTTTAAAATAACATTTGTGTTATAGAGGCTTTTTCTGGTCCAAATCTTCTCAGTAAATTAGCTCTACATTAGTTGTTAGGTCTTTGCCCATCTCTAAAGAGGACAGGCTCTTTATATCACTCTAATTCTTATTATTTATTATTTGTAGGAATTTTTTTACATATAAAAAGAATATTAAACAGATAAAAAATTTTACTTTTGCTGTAATTAAAGAGATATATATGTAGGACAAAAATGTAATAAGTGATAGTATGTTTTTCCTCACTTATTTCCTCTCTCTTCGTCTTTATTATAGCATAATTGAAAATAAAATATTAAAAAAGTACAATTGACAGAGAATCAAAATTCCCTCTTATAAATGACAAATACTAATGACCAGAGTGCCATTTTATATGCATTTGTAAATGATTTTTTCACTAAATTATAAATAAAATAGGAAATATTATAATATTTTATAATAATAATAATAATAAAATGATAGTACAATTATTGTTATTTTTTAAAAAATAAAAATTACGTCAAAGATCTTTTAAATTTTTAGGCTGTCAGAGTTTTGATTTGATGGTGGCCATCCTATTGCCCAGATCAGGAGTCCTTTTTTGTCAGCTTCTTGAGCCACTGATATTCCTCCACGCACATGGCAAGCAGTTTAATAATTTCAATAATGTTTATTTTTAAAAATAGACAATAATATAATATACAAAAAGATATGGGAAAATTGCAAATAAAGACCCTCCAATATATAAAATAGCTATCAGGGACCCTGAATTTGGAAAATAGCTTTAAAGGACCCGGTCCCAAATTGCAAATATAAAATGATGGTAGAATGTCCAAAATGCCCTCGGTTTTTCTCTCTTTCTTCCTCTCCAGATCATCTTCTTCCCGACCTTGCCTCCTCATTTTCCTCTCTCTCTTCGTTCTCTCTTTCCTCTCCAAGTTTCCTTCCCTCTCCTTACTCTTTTCCCAAAGTATATGTAACTCACAATGTCTTTCGGTGGTCCTCTCTTCACTGTCATCCCCCGTCACTTTCTTCTTATCTTGCTTACCTGCTCTTTTGTCGACAATGAAGCCTCTTCCATCATTCTCTCTGTTGCTGTGGAAGGAGAGGAGAGTCGGGAGTTTGAGGGAGAGTGACAGTCATTTGCAATGCTTGTAATGTTTGCTTGCAATGTGTGCGGTGATTGCTTGGTGCTGAGACAACGCCCAATAAATCTGGATTTTTATTCTTTGTTTCTATTTTGATTTTCAGCTTGTGTTCATAATTGAAAATAACGAGTTTGATAAGTTGTTGAAAATAACAAGTTGACAAGTTCTGATACCCACTTCACGACAAGTTCAGTAATGCGAATAACAAGTTTAGCAAGGCAAATAACAACTTCTGATAAGCAATTCATAGAAATTCGAGTTTCTGTGTTAAAATGACAGCATTTTCAGATTTCTTTAGCAGATGACAAGTTCTGATACACAATTCATGACAAGTTCAGTAAGGTGAATGACAAGTTTAGTAAGGCGAATGACAACTTCTGATAAGCAATTCATAGAAATTTGAGTTTCTGTGTTAAAATGACAGGTTTCCAGTAGGTTTTCACACTTTTTCTGTTAAAATGACTGGATTTCCACATTGATTTATCAAATGACAGGTTTACAATAAAAATGACAAGTTTTCATAAGATTTTTATGCCTTTTTTTGCTGGAATTACAATTTGCACATTTCTGACAGCAACAACTTCTGATAAATACGAAATGACAAGTTCAGAATAAAAAATGACAAGTATAGCAAATGACAAGTTCCCACAATGTTTTCATACATTTTCATACCTTTTCTGTTAGAATTATAATTTGCACATTTCTAACAGCACCCACTTTTGATAAACACGAAATGACAAGTTCATAATGGAAAATGACAAGTTAAGTATGGCAAGTGACAAATTCCCATAATGTTTTCATACATTTTCTGCTAGGATTACAATTTGCACATTGTTGATAGCAATCACTTTTGATAAACAGTAAATGACAAGTTCACAATAGCGAATGACAAATTAAGTATGTAAAATGACAAGTTCCCATAACGTTTTCATACAATTGTAAATTTCTCTGTTAAAATAACAATGTGCAGATTTCTGACGGCAAGCACTTATGATAAATAGTAAATTATGAGTCCATAATAATGAATGACAAGTTTAGTAAGGTGAATGATAAGTTTAGTAAGGCGAATGACAACTTCTGATAAACAATTCATAAAAATTTGAGTTTCTGTGTCAAAATGACAGGTTCCCAATAGGTTTTCATACTTTTTATGTTAAAATGACTGGATTTTCACATTGATTTATCAAATGACAGGTTCACAATAGAAAATGACAAGTTTTCATAAGATTTTTATACTTTTTTTGTGGAATTACAGTTCGTACATTTCTGATAGCAATCACTGCTGATAAACACGAAATGACAAGTTCACAATGAAAAATAACAAGTTAAATATGGCAAATGACAAGTTCTCATAACGTTTTCACACATTTTCATACTTTTTTTGCTAGAATTACAATTTGCACATTTCTGACAGCACCCACTTCTGATAATTGCAAACAAGCTCTAAATTGTGGAAATCAAGTATGATGATTGTATTTCGGTGGAAAATCGATCAAGGTGTGCTATGTGAGGAACAAACGAGCCCTAAATACAGTGCTAAACGAATAAAGTTCTCGCTTTATATGTAGAATTTGATGGTTTCTTGTTCATATGATATGGCAATTTATATTTGGGATTTCATGGTTGAGGATGCACTTGTGAGTGGATATGATCATCGTAGTGCATTTGCCACTGGTGTTGATATGAGCATGCTTCTTGAGGGGCTTATGAGAGTTCTGGTGCTATAGTTTTATACGTTAGGAGGAAATGAGAGGTGAAGTTGATGATGAAAGATGTTAATCAGAAGTGGTTGCTGTCAGAAATCTGCACATTATTATTTTAGTAGAGAAATTTACATTTGTATGAAAACGTGATGGGAACTTGTCATTTTACACACTTAACTTGTCATTCGTTATTATGGACTCGTAATTTACTATTTATCATAAGTGCTTGCCGTCAGAAATCTGCACATTGTTATTTTAACAGAGAAATTTACAATTGTATGGAAACGTTATGGGAACTTGTCATTTTACATACTTAATTCGTCATTCGCTATTGTGAACTTGTCATTTACTGTTTATCAAAAGTGATTGCTATCAGCAATGTGCAAATTGTAATCCCAGCAGAAAAAGTATGAAAATGTATGAAAACATTATGGGAATTTGTCACTTGCCATACTTAACTTGTCATTTTCCATTATGAACTTGTCATTTCGTGTTTATCAAAAGTGGGTGCTGTTAGAAATGTGCAAATTATAATTCCAACAGAAAAGGTATGAAAATGTATGAAAACATTGTGGGAACTTGTCATTTGCTATACTTAACTTGTCATTTTTTATTCTGAACTTGTCATTTCGTATTTATCAGAAGTTGTTGCTGTCAGAAATGTGCAAATTGTAATTCCAGCAAAAAAAAGGCATAAAAATCTTATGAAAACTTATCATTTTTTATTATAAACCTGTCATTTGATAAATCAATGTGGAAATCCAGTCATTTTAACAGAAAAAGTATGAAAACCTACTGGAAACCTGTCATTTTAACACAGAAACTCAAATTTCTATGAATTGCTTATCAGAAGTTGTCATTCGCCTTACTAAACTTGTCATTCACCTTACTGAACTTGTCATGAATTGTGTATCAGAACTTGTCATCTGCTAAAGAAATCTGAAAATGCTGTCATTTTAACACAGAAACTCAAATTTCTATGAATTGCTTATCAGAAGTTGTTATTTGCCTTGCTAAACTTGTTATTCGCATTACTGAACTTGTCGTGAAGTGGGTATCAGAACTTGTCAACTTGTTATTTTCAATAACTTATCAAACTCGTTATTTTCAATTATGAACACAAGCTGAAAATCAAAATAGAAATGAAGAATAAAAATCCAGATTTATTGGGCGTTGTCTCAGCACCAAGCAATCACCGCACACATTGCAAGCAAACATTACAAGCATTGCAAATGAATGTCACTCTCCCTCAAACTCCCGACTCTCCTCTCCTTCCACAGCAACAGAGAGAATGATGGAAGAGGCTTCATTGTCGACGAAAGAGCAAGTAAGCAAGATAAGAAGAAAGTGACGGGGGATGACAATGAGGAGAGGACCACCAAAAGACATTGTGAGTTCCATATACTTTGAGAAAAGAGTGAGGAGAGGGAAGGAAACTTGGAGAGGAAAGAGAGAACGAAGAGGGAGAGGAAAATAAGGAGGCAAGGTCGGGAAGAAGATGATTTGGAGAGGAAGAAAGAGAGAAAAACCGAGGGCATTTTGGACATTCTACCATCATTTCATATTTGCAATTTGGGACCGGGTCCTTTGAAGCTATTTTCCAAATTCAGGGTCCCTAATAGCTATTTTATATATTGGAGGGTCTTTATTTGCAATTTTCCCAAAAGATATTTGAAAAAAATAAAGACAATGCGCTGGTATAAAAACTATGGGAATATTTCTGTCTACTCTAATCATTTCAGGTTATTAATTTTTCGTGATCCTGTACATACCTTTAGAGGCCTTTGATGAAGCTAGATTACTCTTTTCTAGGAATCAGCAGGAGACGGTTAACTATACTTATAGGAAAAATAATTCTATTATTAATTACCTTGCCAAGTTATTACATAGGATGGATGAGAATTATTACATCTTTGATCACATTCTATCTTTCTTAATGTGAGATGAATGTTGACAAAAGAAGCTCCTTTTTCTATTTTTAACTCGGACTTTGTTCTTTTTTTATTAATGAATATATAGTTTCTATTTAAAAAATAAAGACAAAATGAAATAAAAATTTTATATATAATCATAACTAAATATTTTTCCCTCGATCGTTCAATACAAGAGAGAAATGATAACCAAATCAAGAGGTTAATAAAAACACATTATGCTTATCTTCCTTGCATTTCAATAGAAAAGTATTGAAAGGAATAAAAACAAAGGAACTTGCGTGGTTGCATGATTAAAAATATGCAGGAAGATTTAAAAATATGAAAATAATACATGAAGCTGAAAAGAATTATCATATTTATATGTATCATTATAAGCTATAAACTGTATGATCCTCTCTATACTATTGATATTTTATAAATGTATTAATAATCACTATTATTCCGGTAAAAAAAAAAATCACTACCACAAAAAGTTTATTTTCATCCTTTATTTTTATCTGAAATTAAGAATAAAGAAATTAAAAAAAATATCTTATACTCATCTGTTAAGCTAAACTAGACGAGTACATGGCCTCATACTTGTTTGTTAGGCCAAAACAAATGAGTATGAGGCCTCATACTCGTCTGTTCATGGCCAACACATGAGTATGAGGCTCACATACTAAATGATACTGAGATAAATTTAAATAAAATATTAAATAATTATTTTTTTAAGAAATTCGATTTGAATTTAAACAAAGAAATTGAATTGAATTTTAAGAGAAAAGAAGGCTGCAGGCGCGCGAGGAGCGGGTATAGCTAGGACCTAAAAAACCCAGGGCACTAATAGGAATTAAAATGAGGCATTGGTCCCCATATGTTGTGCGAGGAATGATACAAGATGGTTTATACTTTTTTTTTTTGGCCAACAAAGAAGGTTTATACTACCTTGGTTTTAATGTGAAATTTGTGAAGAAGAGGAAAAAAAACCCTCAACGTTAGTATTATTATTGATTTGATTAATGTTTCTAGCATATGATCATTCAAGCAATTATTGGCAGCTATTTCTACATTGATATGATTGCTAGCAGTAATTTTCTTGTCTCTTTTTTTAATTCTTGTTCTCTTGTGGTGGTTGGAGGAAACGACTTTGTGTGCCATTTCTCTGGGATAAATTTTTCATTTTTTTATGCTTCATTTTATTTCAAAGGTAAATAAAAAAAAGAAATATTATGTTTTTTTTTCATACAAACATATTTATGTCTCCGATTGTGTTGTAAAGATCATAATACTATATTCATTTTTATATTTATCCAAAAAATTAATATTTTCCTCACAATTTTGAACAGAAACTTTAGAGATTTGTACGATTCTGGTGCCCTGGATTTTTCTCCACATTGATAATGACTTGAATATATACACAGATGCGTGCATATGTCTCTATCCACGTGTGTGTCTATATGCATACATACATATACATACATACATATATATATATATGTATCTTTTATACATGAACTTGCATTCTGCATTCTTCACTTACCCCTTGTCCCGTTCATCCTTCTGCAAAATTAGCATCATCAAAACCCCTCAATATATACTTAGAATAATCACCAATGGCTTTTCTGAATGCCACTTTTAACTTGTATCTCCTAGGCTTCGTCGCCCTCTTGTTCGTGTTAATTAAACTTACAAGACCAACAAAAAAGAAACCCAATCTGCCTCCATCTCCGCCGAAATTGCCAATTATCGGCCATATTCATCAGTTAGGCACTCTTCCTTATCGTTCTTTCAGAGACCTCTCTCTGAAACACGGTCCTCTCTTGTGGTTACAGCTCGGTCGGATTCCTGCTTTACTGGTCTCTTCTGCAGATTTGGCCAGAGAACTGATGAAGAACCAAGACGCAGTTTTTTCCGGCAGGTTTCAAAGCATATCTGCCAGAACCTTACTCTATGGATGTAAAGATATCGCCTATGCCGCCTATGGCGAAAGCTGGAGACAGAAAAGGAAGATTTGCGTGCTTGAACTTCTGAGCCTGAAAAGGGTTCGATCTTTCCGGGTCATAAGAGAAGAAGAAGTTGCAGAAATGGTGAAGGAGATACGAAGAGCTTGTTTGAGTGATACTAATTGCTCTGTGAACATAAGTGACCTCATATCTGCCACCACCAACAACATAATATGCAGATGCATAATTGGACAGAAGTATGATATATCAGAGAGCAGTGGGAGATTTGGGACGCTTGCGAGGAAGGAGATGATTCATCTTGCAGAGTTGATGGTGGGAGATTTCTTTCCTTGGTTGGGTTGGGTTGATGTTCTCACTGGGAAAATTCAAGAGCTTAAAGACACGTTTAAAGCCATGGATGGGTTCTTTGATGAGGTGACCGAGGATCATGAGAAGGTGATAAAGAAGGACGATGAGAAGAAAGACTTTGTGGATATTCTTCTTCAACTTCAACGGAGCGATAAGCTTGAATTCGAACCCACCCAAAATGACCTCAAAGCCATCCTAACGGTCTCTTTCTCATCGATCCCTCTCAAAATATCTGAGCTTAGTGTTAATAAGGCATTAAGGCTTATCTCTTTTAGCCATTTTCTGTCAAGTTATTTAATATACATATATATATGGTGTTTGAAGCTACTAATGAACATGAAGATAAGTTTAACTGATGAATTAATTTTTGCATTTGGATGTTTATGTAATTTCAGGACATGTTTTTAGGAGGGAACGAGACTACATCGACGACGCTGGAGTGGATTTTAACAGAGCTGTGGAGAAATCCAAGAATCATGAAGAAGGCGCAACAAGAGGTGAGAAAAGTGGTGGGTTCCAAATCAAAAGTGGACGAAAGTGACATAAACGAAATGAAGTACTTGAAACTTGTCATCAAAGAAGCTCTGAGATTACACCCACCGGCTCCTTTCTTGATCCCTCGAGAAACGGTCTGTGATGCAAAACTAGGAGGCTATGATATTCCTTCCAAAACACTGATATTTGTGAACATATGGGCAATCCAAAGGGACCCAGAAATATGGGAAAATCCTGAAGATTTCATCCCAGAGAGATTTGAGAAGAATCAGATGGATTTCAAAGGACAAGACTTTGAATTCATCCCATTTGGTTCTGGGAAAAGGACATGTCCTGGTGTGGCCTTTGGACTTGCTTCAGTTGAGTTCCTGCTGGCCAATCTTCTTCACTGGTTTGATTGGAATCTGCCTCAAGATGGTTCACCCGAGTGTGACATTGATATGAGTGAGACGTATGGGCTCACAGTGAAGAAGAAAGTCCCTATTTTCTTCAACCTATACCGCTCTCGCTCCAATCTCAATCTGCTTAATTTGCTCTCTATCATGTCTTGTGCAAATACTTGTGATTTGTTTATGAAGTTAAGTGGTATAGGACTAAATAAATGAGTCTGATTTGTGGATGTAATATTGTATCAGGTTTTATCTTCCTAGAAAAATACTACGTGCAGGGCAGAATAAATGAGTACGAGCATGATCAGTGGTTGTTGATTCTGTGTTTGTTTTTGTGCCATTCCCTCTCTATCCCATTTTGTTAGCCCAGTTTTCAAATTTGTGTTCAGGGTCCAATAATATAAAAGTGAAAAACGAACCATCAGTAACCAGCAGTCATCAAAATATCTCTATGCACAGAATTTCCATAAATTTTAGCTTTGATTATTTGTGGCAGTGTCTTTCAGTCCAAGCAATAATAATATAATTAATTGGAAAATTGATGATTATATTAATTGAATGCATTGGCGCATTAATATGTAAGTAGTAACCAGACAAAACCTGGAATATCATCAACAAATAGCTTCTCATGACAACCACATATAGTGCAGCATGTGAAGAAGATAAGATAATGGAAGCTTGTATGATAACCAATCTTGAAACTTCATTCGAATTACAGGCAAAATACTAAGTCGAAGACGAAGAGTATTTTTCTCTCTCTGAGTTGATTACTTAGGGCCTTAAGTCCTTATGAGGTATTTTAGTTTTAAAAAATAATTTTGCGGGCTACTGTTTATCATTCTTATCCCTTAAATATAATAAAACAAGTTCTTAACCCCCACCCCCAATTTAGACAGTTCTCATCTCACTTTTTCTACACACGTTATCTCAGTGCGCAAGTTTTTTGTAAGACGAATAGTTTCATGATAGTTACCGTTTCTGCGGGTAAAACATAAGATTTCAAAGGTCAAAGTCTAGTGCGTCGTCGAACTCTAGTTTTTTATATTTCAGATATTATTTATTATCATATCTTAAATATTACCAAGTGGAGAATTCATTGAAAGTCCCTAATTAAAAAATTAACTATGCAAATTAGGTACTTTTCAACTTTGTTTAAAGATTCATCAGCAACCCTTTTTTTGGGGCACCTTTTTTTAAAGTGGGATAAGGTGCTTAAATATCTGGAAATATACATGAAAGAGCACCCAACGCATGAAAGTTTTTTTTTGGTTCTTATATGTCCTGAAAATTTTATTTTATAGCATTTTGGCCCTGAACTATTATTTGTTATTAAGTTTGACCATTAAATAATGGTCAAACTATATAATTTAACAGTTAAACTTAACAGCAGATAATGATTAGAATATTTTTGCTACAAAAATAAATTTATCAAAGCATATAAGAACTAAAATAAACGTTTAGATATTGGGTGCTCTTTCATGAATACTTCTGAAATACTTAAACACCTTATCTTTTTTTTTATTTTTTATTTGTATGGATCTTAATCTCCGACCATATGGAAAACGACGTTGCTCATGGTTAAAGATGCGTTGCATCCACCTGAGTTCATGGGTATCTTTATACTAATTTTTTAATTAAGGACTTTTGACCAATAATTTTTTCAAATATTTAATAGAAAAGTTACTAAAGCTAGAGATAAATAACTTCTTCGAGTTAAAAACTTAAAATCGTCACCCATGATATGCTCTGCCGAATAATTAAATGGATCAAAATATTTAATACACATGTACGACAAATCTTATGAGCAGATTAGCATTGGATTCTTGATGTCATTGTAAGGGTCAATTTTAATCATTCCAATTTTTCTAAGCTTATAAATATGACATTATGCTATTTGCCGGAGTGAATTATGTGAATGGTAGCTCTCTTGTAATATCTTTTATATTGTATCGTGATGATGTCACTTGGCAATTAAAAATTAATAATAATATCAACAGTAGTTATCAATATAATTATTGTTAATATAAAATATAAAATCTATAGTAAATAAGATTACTCATCAATCGTCAAGAGCTTGTCCTATTTTTAAGCTAGGCACCAAACTTCCCAAACCGTGTCTATTTTGAATGCAGTATAATTTTCTTTTGTCGCATTAGAATGTAAAGTTCTAACTTTTGTTACAAAAGCTGAAACTGATCAAGACAAAATTATTCTTGTCAGAAAATAAAATAGAGAAGAGGGGATAGAGCGTCTGAACCGGGTGTAACGACTCAATATGAGGATATTCATAAGAAAGGCCACGTGTCAAGAAAATGGAAAAGGGAATGTGTTTATCATGAGGACGTTGCAAATGTGGGAGTGAGCAGTGTAGAGGTGGTTACACTATATTAAGGGAGAGGTGAAATGAGAAGGGGGTGTGGATGATTTGGATGATCTTTTCTCTGGTCCCATTCTTCGGGAATCTTCTCTCTGTGACTCTCTTCTTCTTCTTCTTCTTCTTCCCTCTTCCTTGTGTCTCGTCCCTCTATTTCCCTTTTAATTCATTTTACAGTGTTCTTTCAATGTATTTTCAGATGCCTGTAATTGTTACAAATTAGATTGAATCTTAAATACATACTTGTTATTCCGTTGTGCTGAGATATTACGATTTAGATCGTTACAAATGGTGATTTCGTTGAGAGACTCCTACCTGTGGCCGATGATTTTACCGATGCTGAACTTGATGAGCTGGAAACTTCAATCCAAAAGTTGGGTGCGACGATGGGACCTCAGTTGGATCGCATGGATGCTCGATTTGATCGCTTGGAGGCATCGTTGCTGATTCTTGCGCAGAAGGTTGTTGAATTAACCAAAAAGTTTGGTGGAACCGAACTGGATACGGTACAAGTTGAGCTTCAAAGGGCTCTCCAACAATATGACTCACCATTGTCTTATACTTGTTCATTAACTGGGACAACTTTGGTGAATGCCACGCCGACCGGTATTGACACCCTAACATCTGGAGCCAATGATCTGCCATTAGCTACTAATGGAAAAGAAAGTAACGACATGAAAATTACAAATGGAGCTGATCTGATGAGGAACGATATGGAACTAGATCCAAATAGTGGAGTCGGACTTGATGCATATCCCATTGCTGATTCACACTTGACCGATTTCAGTATAGAGATCTCTGATATAGACTCTTTGGAGAATTCCAATAATCTTTTGGAATATGGCGTGGCATCCAAACGGAAGCACAATCTATTCAGGGAGCTTGTTCCCCCGATCCTCATTCTCGCGACAGAAGCTTCATACACTATTTTGATTAATGGCTTGAGTCTCACTTGTGTGTTCGATCCTGGAATAAGATCCTATGCTTCAATAGTAGAGCCTCAGCTGGCTTTCCACTCTATTCCGCAAGGCTTCCCAGCCTTCACAATCGAACAAAAGGTTGGACCTCTCATGTCATGGGTTCAGTATTTCTTAAAGCTATTATTACTTAATATTTGTGTTAACGTAGCCCATGAAGATGAAGCCCAATACAGGTTATTTTTTATTGTTGGAATCCAATGCTCCAATCGTCTATGGATGGGGAAAATCGGCCAGTCTCTTGAAGGGTTGCCAGAACTTGCTGCGGTAATCGATGACCTCCTCGCCGCAATGTCACTAGGCCGTCTCCGTCGGGAATTTGTTGTTAGAGGTCAAGGGCGGGATTCGTTTTTCATCCATGGATCAAAGACGTCTAACATCCAAGAATATAATGGGATTTTGGAGCTTGATTTTTTCATCAACCTTCAAACCTTAACTGGTGGGCTCGCTGATTTCTTTAGTCGCATGTCTTTTATAGCCATGGAATTCACGATTTGGACTCATAATAAGATCCTTTTCTCCATTGTTTTCATCCTCTTTGATTATCACGGGTCGACACACAATCAGAGCACTGTTTGGGGATTGGTTTTGATCCTGGTATTGCACTTAATATTTCTAAGCCTTATTTGATTCGGGACATATTAGAGGTCATGCGACAGATTCTTAATAGCTTCTCTGCACCTTTCCTAGATGTTAGTGGCTACCTATTAAAGCTCTTGGCTCATAAATTTGGTGACAACTGCAATTTTAGCTTTGGCAGTAACATGACGGTTCAGGTCTTGTCGCTCTATGCCTTCACTGTCTATGTTATACACTCTGATTGGCGACTCACCATTGATGATTGCTATCATAATTGTTCCAAGATGCATGCAAACTGTTCATCCTTTTATTACTCCAAAATTTTTTTCCCATCTGCTGGTATTGCAATGCTGTTACTATTTTATATTTTGGGGTTTGATCCTAGAGATGCTAAGGGTAATTGGTCTTCAAAGGAAGCTGGTGTATATGATCGATTTTCATGCTGGAATAGTAGTTTTCCTGGTGCTTCTCCTTCAATAAAATTGATAAATAAGTGTGCATTTACTTTATGTGTTGGGTATTGTATAACCCATAGTACTATTAAGTATGAGTATAAGGTGCTTGACCAGATGACTGAAAGAAAAAAAGATGTGTCTTCTTGGTTTGAGATCATTGAAGCAAGTGCCGTCACTATTGATTCAATTTTCCCGCAAGGGCATTGGTTCTTAAATACAAGGAGTTTCAACTTGGAGATAGGACTCACTTAGTATAACTTGTCAAGAATGCCCCTCCATGGGCTGGAGTTATTCGAGTTCCTGATCCTTGCATCTTTTATTGCCATTATCGAAGCTTTGCCGCATGACATCCCGCAAGTGATTCCTCTGACAATTGCTAAGATTTTCTCTCAATCATGGTGCAATGCTGTAACTTTTATATTGGATATCATTCTCTTTTTACTTTGCACCCATAGCATAATATCATGCGACCTTGAGGACAAGGTCATTTTTAAGGGGAGGAAATGTAACAACTCAATATGAGGATATTCATAAGAAAGGCCACGTGTCAAGAAAATGGAAAAGGGAATGTGTTTATCATGAGGACGTTGCAAATGTGGGAGTGAGTAGTGTAGAGGTGGTTACACTATATTAAGGGAGAGGTGAAATGAGAATGGGGTGTGGATGATTTGGATGATCTTTTCTCTAGTCCCATTCTTCGGGAATCTTTTCTCTGTGACTCTCTCTTCTTCTTCTTCTTCCCTCTTCCTTGTGTCTTGTCCCTCTATTTCCCTTTTAATTCATTTTACAGTGTTCTTTCAATGTATTTTCAGATGCCTGTAATTGTTACAAACTAGATTGAATCTTAAATACATACTTGTTATTCAATTGTGCTGAGATATTACAATTTAGATCGTTACACCAGGCCGGTTCCAATTTGAATGATCAAAACTCTACGGGTCAAATATTTGAAGTTTAGGTAGGGTTTAAACTGCTAAACTTTAATCAGGTGCACAACAAATAGCACCACCCGGGGCTAGAGAGAGAGAGAGAGAGAACAGAGAAAACCGAGGAACTCAAAAATTAGGGCCAAAAAGACATTCTTATGTATAGTTTTAACTTTCAAGTCACAATATATATTAGGAGGGTGTAATTTCACATATTTTCAGAAGTCTTTTCGTAACATATTTCAAATGTCAAGGAATAAAAGAAATTAACGATATCACAATAAATATAATATCAGTTAATAATTAAATGAGTTAATATAATTTTTAGTCATTCAAGTTTATACTCATTTTGATTTTAGTCCCTCAAATTTCAAACTATAGGTTTTGGTTGCTCAATTTTTTTATTTAAAATATTAATCCCTATAATTTAATAAAAATTTGGACTATTTTACCCCTGCAGGGATCAAAACTTATGGTTTGAAATGTGACGAACCAAAACCAAAATGAGAGCAAATTTGAGGGGTCAAAGATTATATTAATCCTAATTAAATTCTTGATTTAATTTATATTTTAACGAGAAATATCTCAATTAAAATAACTCACCACATAAGGGCAGACTCAAGCCCAGTAATTGTCATGTCTCTTCTCTCAAAAAAAAAAAAAATCTTTATGTTACTTTATTTTGTTAATCATCTCATAGATTTGTCTTAGAAGAGTTATTTAAGCAAATTCTATTTGCTTAACTTTAAAAATTTAAAGGGAAACCATCGGTACCCATGATAAATATTGTTGTATTTTTAATCTGTTAAAAAATTAAAAGAAAAATATTTGTAGACTTTTTTCTCCTTTTTTTTTTTTTAGAAGGGCTTAGCTTGTCTTCCTTTTCAGCAACAAAAGGTTGAAAGAAATCAAATGGCTCTGCTCTCACCTGTCAGACACTACTTTACCTCGGAGCTAAGCTCCCCGCTCTTGGTTCTTTCATGCTTCATCATCACTGACCTGTTTTTGTTCACTCTCAGAACTAGAACAAGTAAATCCAAGTCGAATCTGAATTGGATTCCGTCGCCACCAAAACTACCCATAATCGGAAATCTTCATCAGATCGGCTCCCTTCCACACCGTTCTTTTCAAACTCTCCAAAAAATACGGACCTATTATGTTTTTACAATTGGGTCAGATTCCAACTGCGGTGGTTTCTTCGGCAGAATTGGCCTCCGAAATTATGAAAACCCATGACCTTGCCCTCGCTGATCGACCTCAGGGTATTGGTCCTACGCTCTTACTTTATGGATGTAACGACATTGGCTTTGGGAACCACGATGAAAATTGGAGACAGAAGAGGAAAATATGTGTCAACGAATTTTTTAGCCTGAGAAGGGTTCAATCCTTCAAGAACGTCAGAGAAGAAGAAGCTCAGGAGTTAGTGAGTAAGATCCGTGATTTGTGCTCGAATGGTGCGGGTTCTGTGAATTTGATTGAGTTGCTTATTTCTTCATCAAATAACATCGTGTCTAAGTGTGCTCTTGGGGATCAGTTTAACACTGAGGCGAATACGAGGATCGGAGAGCTAGCGAGAAAGGTGATGATCAACCTTTTGGCTTTCAGTGTGGGAGATTATTTCCCTTCACTTCGATGGGTTGATGTTCTCACTGGTCTAGTTCGGAGGTTGATGGCCATCTTCAGAGAGCTAGATGACTTCTTTGAAAGCGTCATCGAAAAACGCAGGAGCATGATGAAGAAGACAAGCGATGACCAATTCTCCCAAAAGAAAAACTTGCTCGATATTCTCCTTCAACTCCTAGACGACGGCATGCTTGGCAATAGTTTCTCCCAGAACGACCTCAAATCCATCCTAATGGTTGGTTTCTCTCCTTCTGTATCTTCCTGTTTTATTATGATATTCTATTCCAACTCAAAACCCCTTTCGATGATTCTCCAGGTATTCAAATCCTGGGGTTGTGTATTAACGGAACAAATGATTTATTGTTCTAGATTAAAAATTCTTAATATACATATTTTAGGATATGTTTGTGGGAGGAAGCGACTCAAGTTCAGCAACGATGGAGTGGGCCATGGCGGAGCTGGTGATGAATCCAACGAAAATGCAGAAAGCCCAGGAAGAGGTAAGAAGCGTAGTGGGGAACAAGTCAAAGATCGAAGACGAAGACATAAATCAAATGAATTACTTGAAATGTGTGGTCAAGGAAATTCTAAGATTGCACCCAGCTGTGACTCTCATTCCTCCTCGATTATCCAGATCAAGTGTGATTCTCGGAGGGTACATGTTATGAACCCTTACAAAGAGACAGCAAAAACAGTATATTCGTAGGGCTCAAAATCAGATTCAAAGACTAACTGCCACTCGAGGTAGATATTTATATATGTATATACTGGGGTACATGACAATGAACTAGAGACGAAGCAATGACAAAAGAAAACAGTAGCAGAAAAAGAAATGACAGTAGAAAATAACTCAGAGAGAAGCAGAGGGGAAGAAGCAGACGCTTGAGAGAGTAGATTCTTCAGCAAAATTCTTCACACCCAGCAGTCTTTCGCCCTCCATCTATATACACTTTCATCTTAACCTATTCCACCTCTCTTGGGCCCATTCAAATAAGCATATGGCCCAATAGTCCTATTCTCATGGCCCAAATCTTTCTTAATGCTAAGCCCATTCATTACAGTACAATATTCCAGCTAAAACAACGCCGTACATAAACGCATGGGCAATTCAAAGAGATTCTGAGTTCTGGGAAAGACCTGAAGAATTCATTCCTGAGAGATTTGAGAAGAACGATGTTGAATTCAAAGGGAAAAACTTCCATTTCATACCGTTTGGTTCAGGAAGAAGAGGATGTCCTGGAATGATATTTGGGGTTGCTGCTGTGGAATCCATGCTCGCTAATCTCTTGTACTGGTTTGACTGGAAGCTGCCTGCTGTAAATGGCGTCACTGTTCAACACATGGATATGGAGGAGACGTTCGGGCTATTTGTGAGTAAAAAAGTACCTCTGCATCTTCAACCAATACCCCACTATTAATTAATTCAGAACCATATATATGAACGAGATGAGCATTTTGAGTGTGTTTTTATGTTATGAGTGGTCATCAAAGATTGTGCTAATATTTAGAAATGATGTAAAATATATACACCATATATCTGTTTGTAAGTATATATGAAGTTGAAGTTTGCGTCCGGGAGACTGTGAGATGCTACTTGTACTGATTGTTCAATAAAAAAGTTGTGTATTGGTAAGTGATTGAAATGGGTACGAATGTCTCATTCTCAGGCTGATTATATTGATATATAATGGGATAAGATAATATCACTTGGTTGGTGTTTGGAAACTGGAAAGAGCAACCTCAATTTTCCTATATGAACAACTTGGCAATTACTATTCTTCACAAGGTATAGATATTATTCTCATATAAAAATTTGCATTAAAATTAAAAATATACGGAGAAGAAGATTAATTTCCCAAGAAAGTGGTTGTTATAATTAAGGAAGATTAATTTTTGATTAATCGATGGTTATAAGTTATAACGTATGTGCATGCCATTTTATATGTTGACTTCGGGTCCTGTCCAACTCAGCATATGTATAATGTGAGGAGGAAGCTAATGTTGAGAAATTCTTGCATAAACCCAGTATGCCACCTCATTTATGGCCTAACCAATAAAATTTTGACATCTCAAATATTTTTTATCCCATGTGTCAGCCCACATGTCACTTACCCTTTTTCTATTATTTTAATTATTTTTTAGAAATAGGTGCTTCTTTATTCTCTCCTACTCTCTTTCTAATCTGCAAAAAATTTTCAAAAACTTTCCCTCTCCCTCTCACAATTACCACTGCTCCTCCCATTTCTCTTCCTTTGCCATGCTGCTCTCTGTCTCTTCCCCTCCCAATGGACTCCCTTCTTCTTTTGTTTTCCTTTCATAATAAATTATTATTGTTAATAATTAATAATTCTACTCCCTTCTCTTCCTCTAAACCCGGATGATTCAAATCATTCGATTCTATTTTAGCTCGCTTACACAAGTTCAACTGATTTTTTTCGATATTCCTGCTATGCGTCGTTGTGCAATCCGCCGTGCTGGTGATGCCGTCCTCGGCGTCCCACCAAAACTGAGGCCCTCAATCGCCGCTATGGTGGGGGTCTTGTTTTGCACCTTTTGTATTCACGGGCTTGAATGTGCAGTGCTTGAATGAGTTCAAACACGAGGTAGAAGAACAAGATGCAAGTCCTGAAGAAAGATTTAGTGCGAACGGTGGTAAGGTTGAAGATGGCACAGTGGCTGTTGGAGGAGATCGATTGAAGTGGGGTGAAGAGGAGATGAAGAGAGAGAGAAAGTAGGTTGATGGGGGTAGAGAGATGGAGCTACTGTAGGTCGCGGTAATTGTGACAGGGAAAGTTTTTAATAAGATTTTGCAGATGAGAGACAGATTAATTAGGAGAGCATAAAAAACAATGTATTTCTAAAAACTAATTAAAATAATAGAAAGAGAGGAAATGATATGTGAGATGACACATGGGATAAAAAAAATACTTGAGACGTCAAAATTTTATTAGTCAGCATATAAATGAGGTCGCACAGTAGGTTTATGCAAGAATTTCTCAGCTAACAGTGTACACGCGGTGACGACAAGGAATCAAACTCAGCTGCTGACTCTGTATATAGAAATATATATATATATATTGATATGTATATGTATAATGTACATCGCATAATGATTGATGACTAGAATTTAGAGAGAAAAAGTTAAGAAGAATCAAGCTAGAGAAAAGCTAATAATCCGAATGAATGCACGTAAATCAATCTATCCATGTTAAATAGGATAGCCCAATAACTCTGATGAATGCAAATTAACCCTCACAACTAATGACAACAATAAAACGGGATGGAGTTAACCTAACTAGAAAATAATAAGGAATTATCCTAACTATGAAATCCCAAAACAGTTCACACGTACACACACAGGGGTAAAGTTAGAATAACATTCTATCTTAATATATAGGGAAAATTGTAACAAAGTCCCACCAAAGAGAATTAAATACAAAAAATTCCCTTGAAATCATCAAATTATTCTGAAGTCTCAAGGAAACCAATTGCAAGAGAATTCATTTGTTTAATTACCAAATTACGCTTATTTTTTTAAATTTACATTGACAACTAAAAGAGTAGTCGTTGACAACTTAAAGTGTAAGGATTAACAACTATCGTGGCAGGTATTAATAACTCATACATTACATTTTGTTATATGCTGAGAAAATGTGTTGTAAATATCTACCGTGATAGTTGTTATACCTTACACTTTAAGTTGTCAACGACTATTTTTTTAGTTGTTAATACAAATTTAAAATAAAAAATAAAAGCAATTCGATAATTAAACAAAAAAATTATTGCAATGAGGTCCCTTGAAACTTTAGATTAATTTGATAATTTCAAGAAACATTTTTGTATTTATTTTCCTTAGGTGGGACCTTATTGTAATTTTCTGTAATATATATATAGTTTCATACAAATTGATACAATAAAATATGTTGATATCATAATATGACCAATAATGTATTTTTATTTTTATTTTTATTTCATAACCACTTTCAGCATTTTCTTCCACATCTCATAATAATTTTGTTCAATGAATAATTAATAGGCATTTATTCACATGGTTTCTAGCCATATTATAGAATTGCTCATATATTTTATTAAAAAATTTGGTTAAAAGTCTCTATTTGAAAACTTAATAGGCTAAAATGATCTAAATTTAAGTGAGTATAACTATAATTCGTGAGTACAACCTTTTTTGACTACGTGCAACATATCATTAATGATGTGCAATAATCGTTAATACGAAAGTGATTTGCACACAACAGAAGATATGTTGCACATAATGAAAAAAAGTTACACTCATGAATTGTAGGTGCATATGCTTGAATTGAGGTCCATTTAGCCAATTAAGTTTTTAAATAAGAGATTTTTTTACCAAATCTCCCTATTTATTTGAATGATGATGACAAAATACCAGTATTTCAATCATTATGGCAAGAAATTATTTTTCTTGCAATAATAGTCTTGACAACATGACAAATTACTACTCTTCATGTTCTTATCACAATGACTTCCATCATATTTCATTATATTACATGTTTTATTTAAATCATTAATTTTTCCACCCGGTATTTCTAATTAAATATAAGACTTCCGCTCTAATAAACCAAACTCCCCTAACTAATAATTTTTATTAAAAGTAACTTCGATATTGTATAAGAAATAACTAATTTTAATTAATATTATATATAGTCCTTTGCAGGATTTTGCGTACGGCATTGGATTCTTAAGATATATATGATCTAAAATTTTTGTTATTTACGTAGGAAACTAGATTAGATGTGCCTCTAGTTATTTACCTGATTCGTTGATTCTGTTGGGTTAGAGCGTTTTGTCGCTCGGGAATGAGTCTGTGCTTTAGATTAATTAATCCATACACACACAGACAAATACATTCTTACAATATTAATTTGGTGAGTCGACTTAGTTGACTCGCTTCCCAGCTTGAAATCATTATTGACATATCCAATTTCATTATGGACAACCCAAGGTTCAGTAATCGAATCAAGCATTGCATTTATATGGTCAGCTGACGGTTAAGATTAAGCTTTTGAAATTAAGAATATAGATAACATATCAAAAAGTTACCTTAATCGAAGGTAATCCATGCATGAGATTAATTATGGATGAAAAGAGGGTAGGTGGTTGAAATATAATTAAGAATAGATAAAAGCAATGCATAGGATAGGAGGCAGTGCAGCACAGCAAACAAAAACTTGTGTATTTTGCTAAAAAAAATTGCTAGATACATAATTTTAAGTAAATGTGTTAAAAAAAACTTGAAATTATGAAATTAACAATTTTTAATTAAACAAGGTTGAAACTTTGAAAATACAAGTATTAAAATTCTTTTTTAGGATACAAGTATTTGAAAAGTTTTAAAATAACATTTCTGTTATAGAGGCTTTTTCTGGTCCAAATCTTCTCAGTAAATTAGCTCTATATTAGGTTTTTGAGTCACTCTAATATTTATTATTTATTATTTGTAAGATTTTTTTTATATACCAAAAAGAGTATTAAATAGATAAAAAATTTTATTTTTACTGTTATTAAAGAGATATATATGTAGGAAAAAAATGTGATAAGTGATAGTATATTTTTTCTCACTCATTCTCCCTCTCTTCACCTTTATTATAACATAATTGAAAATGACACATTAAAAAAGTGCAAATGACAGAACCAAAATTCCCTCTTATAAATAACAAATACTAATGACTAGAGTGATATTTTATATGCATTTGTAAATGATTTTTTTTTACTAAATTATAAATAAAATAAGAAATATTATAATATTTTATAATAATAAAAATGATAGTACAATTTAATATTTTTACTTTTTTAAAAATAAAATTACGTCAAAGAAATGTTGGCATCTTTCAAATTTTTAGGCCGTCAAAGTTTTTATTTGACGGTGCCCATCCTACTGCCTAGATTGGGTGCCCTTTATGTCAGCCTTCTTGAGCCACTGATATTCCTCCGCACACATGGCAAACAGTTGTATAATTTCAACAATATTTATTTTTAAAAATAGACAATAATATAATATACAAAAAGATATTTGAAAAAAAAAATAAAGACAATGCGCTGGTGTAGAAATTATAGGACTGTTTTTGTCTGCTCTGATCATATTGAGGTTATTAATTTTTTTTGATCCTGCACACCTTTTTAGAAACTTTGTTGATGAAGCTAGATTACTTTTTTTGTAACAATCAGCAGGAGACGGTTAACTATACTCACAGGGAAAATAATTCTATTGTTGATCACCTTACCAAGTTATCACATAGGATGAAAGAGAATTATTACATCTTTGATCACATTCCAGCTTTCTCAATGTGATATGGATGTTGATAAAAGAAGCCATTTTTTCTGTTTTTAACTTTGACTTTGTTTTTTTAATGATTAATGAATATACAGTTTCTATTTAAAAAAAAAACACAAAATGAAATATAAATTTTATATATAATCATAACTAAATATTTTTCCCTCGATCGTTCAATACAAGAGAGAAATGATAACCAAATCAAGAGGTTAGTAAAAACACATTATACTTGTCTTTCTTGCATTTCAATAGAGAAGTATTGAGAGGAATAAAAACAAAGGAATTTGCGTGGTTGCATGATTAAAAATATGCAGGAAAATTTACAAAAATGAAAATAATGCATGAAGCTGAAAAGAATTATCATATTTATATGTATCATCTATAAGCTATAAACTGTATGATCATCTCTGTACTATTGATCTTTTATAAAGGTATTAATAATCACTACTATAAAAAAGATCTATTTTCATCTTTTATTTTTATCTGAAATTGAGAACAGAGAAAAAAAAGTATCTTATACTCATTCGTTAAGCTAAACTAGACAAGTACATGGCCTCATACTTGTCTGTTAGGCCAAAACAGATGAGTATGGGGCCTCATACTCGTTTGTTCAGGGCTAACAGATGAGTATGAGGCTCACATACTAAATGATATTGTGACAATTTTAAATGAGATATTAAATAATTAGTTTTTTAAGAAATTCGATTTGAATTTAAACAAAGAAATTGAATTGAATTTTAAGAGAAAAGAAGGCTGCAAGCAAGGACCGAGTATAGGACCTAAAAAACCTAGGGCACTAATAGGAATTTAAAATGAGTTTTGATATCTTATAACAAAATAAAGTTAAAAAAATTGACTCGTCGTCGGTGGGAAAAACAAATGTTTCTTTCCAAATTTTATGTTCTTAAAGAAAGAATGTCGGAAATTATGAGATTATCATGTTCACCCTTGTCATACATGAATAACCCACCTCAACGTATAAAGGGTTAAAAGCCTAAAACCAACCAGGAGTTAACAAGAAGAAAATATATGCGGATGGATCCAAAAGCTTATGCAGCATCGAGTTGGAGTTGATCCTTCTTCCATTGTGAAGGGGCAATTCCTTTAACGTCGCTCTTTAGGGAAACTCAAGAGCCCCCACATTATTCATTGGAAAATGAAGCACACAATTGTTAATACAACTTCTGCATGCTTATATATATAGGTCTGTATGTATGTGTGTATGTATATGTACACACACACCTGTATTCAATCAGTGCAAGGACTCGCGAAGCTTCATCATGGCTTTTCAACCATTTCTTAAGCAACATTTTTCCGATGAAGCAAATCAAAGCCTCTACTTGTCTCTCTGCTGCTTCATCACCCTTGTGTTAGCTTTCAAGCTATCAAGAGGAAAGCAATACTCCAATCTGCCTCCATCTCCTGCAAAACTTCCTATTATAGGCCATCTTCATCGGCTGGGTCCTCTTCTCCACCGATCCTTCCGTGACCCCTCTCCTTCTGCTGCAAATGGGTCAAATTCCAACCCTGGTCGTGTCTTCTGCAGATTTAGCCAAACAAGTCCTGAAAACCCACGACATAGATTTCGCAAACAGAGGTCAAGGCGCGGCTGCCAGAATTATATTCTATGGATGCAAGGACATATTCGCCTCAGACTACGGTGAAAACTGGAGACAGAAGAGGAAACTGTGTGCGCTTCAACTCTTGAGCTTGAAGATGGTTCGATCGTTTCAGTTCATAGGGGATGATGAAATCCAAGATTTGATCAGTAACATAAGAGAAACCTACTGGAGAAGCAATGGAAGTTGCTGCGTGATCATGAGTGAGATGCTAAGTGCAGCCTCTAACAACATAATTTGCAGGTGTATTATCGGACACAAATTTGAAACAAAAGAGAGCAGTAGGCTCGGGAATTTGGCAAGGAGAGAGATTATTCTCTTGGGGATATAAGTTTGGGAGACTTGTTTCCTTTGTTGAGCTCGGTTTATTATGTGACAGGGAAAGTGAGGGAGTTTAAGGGTATGTTTGGCTCAATGAGAGGAAGGGGAGGGGAGGGATTTTAATGGAGGGAAGGAGAGAGGAGAGTGGAAGGATTTTAATATTATCTTGTTTGGATTTATAAAAAAAGAGGGGAGGGGAGGAAAAAATATTTTAATATGGATAATTTTGCTCTTATTTTATTTAAAATATGGGCATAATAGTCACAACATGACAAAATATGGATATAATGGTCACAACATGACAAAATATTGTCCTTTCCCTCCAAATCCTCCTAATTTTGGAGGAGAGGTTGAGAAGGGGAGGGGAGAGAAAATTTTTACTAAAATTTGTGTGTTGCCAAATAAAGAGAAATGATTGAAATCCCTCTCCTTCCCTCCCCTCCCACCCAAATCCCTCATACCAAACACATCCTAAGGGAAGTTTCGCAGAACTGGATCGTTTCTTCGATGAGGTGATCGCAGAGCACAAGGAAGCGAAGAAGGATGATGATGATGAGAGGAAAGACTTCGTCGATATTCTTCTCCAAACTGGTCATCAACTTGACTTTGAGTTGGATCAGGATAGCTTCAAAGCTATCCTAATGGTAAGATCAAGTTATTACTTTTGCAAAGTAGTTGAGAATTTATATGGACTTAATTAGTACTCCCCTGGCTCCCCATTAGAAGGACTTTTAGCATGTCTCATATAAAATAACATGTCCTATCTAGAGTGATAATTTTTTTCACTGAATACCCTAATAATTTATATAAAAATTTCTAACTAATGGAAGAAACTCGTCTAACATAAAAAAAGACTGAGACTCTAAGTGGGGCGTTTAATTATAAATTTCAGGATATGTTCTTAGCAGGAAATGACACAACTTCAACAACTATGGAGTAGGCAATGTCGGAACTGACGAGTCATCCATTTACCATGGAAAAAGTGCAGAAAGAAATAAGAACAGTGGTGGGAAGCAAATAAAAAAGAGAGGAATATGATATTAACAAAATGCAATTCTTGAAATGTGTCATCAAAGAAACCCTAAGATTACACCCACCCCTTCCTTTATTGACCCCTCGCAGAACAAATAAACATGAAGAGGTAGGAGGATATGATGTTCCTGCTGGTTTAAGAGTGAGGAACAGTAAAATATACGGAGCAAAGAGGGAACACGAGAAGGTGCAGAGGTAATTTCGTTTTGCTGTTTCTATTGCATAAGAAAAATACTGATTACATTGGAATTTAAAGACAAAAAAAAACTGACTTTTCTGAAAAATAAATTAACAGAAATAAAAAAATCAAATCCATTCCTAAGTTTCAGCTACCCATTATCCCATTTTCCTGCAGATTGTGGAGTCCGAGATTTTAGCATATCACTTCCTAACTTCCAGTGGCCCACTCTTGCAAGACGTTGAGTCTGTTTCAGAGATTTGTGGGAGTTACTTCCGAGATCTCCTCCAACACGTTTTGAATCAAATCTCCAACACTCCCCCTTGATTCAAAATCGCTGACTCCAAGTAAGTTTCTAAGATACACGTGTCTCTGAGTTGGTGGAGCTTTAGTGAGGATATCTGAAAATTGAACTTCAGTGCTGCAATATTTCATAATTAATTCGCCTTTTGCAACCAACTCACGAATGTAATGAAACCTCAGATCTATGTGCTTGGTTCTTCCATGAAACACTGGATTTTTTGTCATTGCTATAGCTGATTTGTTGTCACAAAACAACTCAGTTCCTTCTTCTTGCTTTTGCTGCAAATCATCTAACATTTTCTTGAGCCAAACGCATTGACTTGCTACGGTAGTTGCTGATATATACTCTGCCTCTGCTGTTGATAGAGCTACAGTGGCTTGTTTTTTTGACATCCATGTTATTGCTCCTGAACCCAAGTTAAAAATATTTCCAGATGTGCTCTTCCTGTCATCTAAAGAGCTTGCCCAATCACTGTCACTAAATCCAGTCAACTTAAAATGAGTTATAGGAGTATACCAGATTCCATAGCCTACTGTTCTAGCAATATATCTCAGAATTCGTTTTGCCACACCATAATGCTCCTTTGATGGATTGCACATGAACCTTGACACAACACCTACCGAAAAAGATATATCCGGTCTTGTGTGTGTTAAGTACATTAAACCACCAACCAAGCTTCTGTACAGCTTTTGGTTCACTTTTTCAGCTCCATCTTCTTGCTGCAACTTTTGTTTTAGATTCATTGGAGTAGCTTTTACAGTGCAATTAAGCATATTAAACCTTCTCAGCAACTCTGTTGCATATTTCTTTTGACAAACAAAAATTCCAGCTTTGTCTTGCACAATCTCTAGGCCCAGAAAATAATGTAAGAAGCCTAAATCTGTCATCTCAAACATGTTCATCATGTAGCCTTTAAATTCTTCTAATAAGGACAGATTAGAGCCCATATAAATTATGTCATCTACATATAGGCAAACAATCATAAAGTCAGTACCTTGCTTCTTTATGTAGAGAGTAGGCTCATTCTCACTTTTTTCAAATCCATTCTGTTGAAAGTAAGAATCAATCTTGCTGTACCATGCCCGGGGAGCTTGTTTTAAGCCATAGAGTGCCTTGTTCAACTTATAGACTTTCTCCTCCTTTCCTTGAATCTCAAAACCTTCAGGTTGTGCAACATAAACCTCCTCTTCGAGGTCTCCATTCAAGAATGCAGATTTCACATCTAGTTGGTACACCGTCCATTTGTGTTGGGCTGCTAGTGCTAGGAGAAGTCTCACTGTTTCAAACCTTGCAACAGGAGAGAATGTCTCTTCAAAGTCAACTCCTTGTTGTTGAGAGTATCCCTTTGCCACCAATCGAGCTTTGTACTTTTGAATGCTTCCATCGGCATTAAGCTTTGTTTTAAAGACCCATTTTAGCCCAATCACATTTTTACCTTTTGGTAAATTTGTCAGCTCCCATGTTGAGTTCTTTTCTATGGCTGCAAGTTCCTCTTTCATGGCCTTCATCCACACTTCTTCTTTTGCTGCCTCTTGATAAGCAATAGGATCTGAAGCTAGCATGACAAATTCATCATTTTCATAGATCTCTCTTAATGATCTAAATCTCCTTGGGGGTGTCTCATTTGATGATTCACTAGCTGAGCTTGTGCTGCCTCTTGATGGTGTTGCTGGACTGCTACTAGCTGAAATGATTGGAGTTGATGGATTAATTGAGGTTGTGGTTGTCTCCTCAATTAATGGCATCCGTAGTGGACTTGCACTGCTGTTTGTATCATTTTCACCCCAATTCCAGCTTGCATCTTCATTAAATAATACGTTTCTGCTAACAATTATCTTTCCATCAAGAGGATCATGCATCTTATATGCCTTAGACTCAGAACAATAGCCAATAAAAAATGCATTTATGAGACTTTTCATCAAGCTTTTGGCGATGTTGAGAATTAACTAAGACATAAGCAATACAACCAAACACTCTTAAATGGCTTACAGTGGGCTTTCTCCCTTTCCATGCTTCATATGGGGTACAATCTTGCACTGCTTTTGTTGGGGAGAGATTTAACAAATAAACTGCCGTTGCTACAGCCTCTGCCCAATAAGAATCTGGCATTCCTTTCCCTTTCAGTAAGCTTCTTGCCATTTCCACCACCGTTCTGTTCTTGCGTTCTGCTACACCATTCTGTTCTGGTGTGTATGGTGCTGTCAGTTCACGTTGTATCCCATTCTCTTCACAAAAGTGGATGAATTCATTTGAGAGAAATTCTCCACCTCTGTCTGTGCGCAGAACTTTAATGCTTGCTCCACTTTGCTTCTCAACCATGGCTTTGAACTTCCTAAAATTCTCAAATGTTTCTGATTTGGCTTTTAGGAAGTACACCCAGCTCATCCTGCTAAAATCGTCAGTAAAAAGAAGAAAGTAGAAGCTGCCACCTAATGATTCTGTATTCATAGGACCACACAAATCAGCATGTACAAGTTCAAGACTTTCATTAGCTCTCCATGCTTTTCTGATAGGAAAGGATTTTTTTCTTTGCTTCCCATATATACATCCTTCACATATGCCAAGTTCAATAATTTTTGGTAAGCCATAAACCATACCTTTCTTCTCCAACAGTTGCAACCCATTGATATTTAAGTGTCCATAGCGCAAGTGCCACAGCTTGGACTCATCTTTCTCACCAACCAAGAAGGCATACTGCTGCATAGCCTTGATATCAAATGAGAACATTCTATTTCTGGTCATCGGTATCCTTGCAACCACTTGATTTGACTCCTTATGTCTAATGACGCATTCTCGATTGTCAAATAAAACGGAGAAGCCACTCTCCATTATCTGACCTATGCTCAACAGGTTATGTGCCAAGTTAGATGCAAGTTGAACATTTTCTATGTATTTAGTTTTACCTGGAGCATATTCAATGGCTACTGTCCCTTTTCCTTCAACCTTCATTTCTGTATCATCTCCAAGTTTCACTATCTTCTTTTGAGTTTCATCAAGTTGTTTGAAGATGGCTTTGCTCCCAGTCATATGGTTTGAACAGCCGCTGTCCACAAACCAGACTTCACCTTTTTCTACAGTTGGGTCAGTGTACGCCATGAATAATTTTGATTTATCATCAGTTACCTTAGCAAAACTTGCTTGCTTGTCATTGAACCAGCAATCAGCTTTCACGTGCCCATATTTTTTGCAATTATGGCACTGAATGTTGCTTCTATTGTTGTAGCCAGATCTGCCACCTCCTCTACCACGATTATTGGAGTTTCTACCTCTGCCTCCTCTACCTCCTCTGCCTCTTCCACGACCAGTACCTTTTTCATTCTCCTTTGGACTTTCTCCTTTGGCTTGAAATGCCTTTTCTTCATTCTTAGCCTCCTTTTTATTGATTCTTGCCTCATGTGATTGTAGTGAACCCATCAACTCATCAAATGAATAAGTTGACAGATCCTTAGACTCCTCAATTGCTGCAACAACATGGTCAAATTTAGGAGGTAATGATCTTAATACCTGAGTCACCACCATTTTTTCTGGCAACTCATCTCCAAATGATCTTATCTGATTGACCATTGCTGCCACTTTGGTCATATATTCCTGCACTGATTCTATATTGTTCATTTGCAGAGTCTGGAACTCACGATGTAAGGTCTGCAACTTGACCCGAACAACTGTTGATGAGCCATGGAAGGATGTTCGAAGAATTGCCCAAGCCTCCTTTGCTGTTGAGGCTGCAGCAATTTTAGAGAAAATCGAGTCATCCACTGCTTGCTGGATGAAGAACAATGCCTTCGAATCTTTTTTCTTATTCTCCTTTAGTCTGGCTTCCTCATCAATCTCACTGTAGCCATTCTCTACCAAGTCCCATAGCTCTTGAGACTTGAAGAGTGTTTTCATTTTGATGCTCCAAAACTCATAGTTTTTGCCTTTGAAGATGGGAATGGAGGGCTGGGAAGCATTCACTGAGTTGTTGTTGTTAGCTGCCATCTCATCCAAGTCTGACCGGAATTGCTCTGATACCAATTTGCTGGTTTAAGAGTGAGGAACAGTAAAATATACGGAGCAAAGAGGGAACACGAGAAGGTGCAGAGGTAATTTCGTTTCTGCTGTTTCTATTGCATAAGAAAAATACTGATTACATTGGAATTTAAAGACAAAAAAAACTAACTTTTCTGAAAAATAAATTAACAGAAATAAAAAAATCAAATCCATTCCTAAGTTTCAGCTACCCATTATCCCATTTTCCTGCAGATTGTGGAGTCTGAGATTTTAGCATATCACTTCCTAACTTCCAGTGGCCCACTCTTGCAAGACGTTGAGTCTGTTTTAGAGATTTGTGGGATTTACTTCCGAGATCTCCTCCAGCACGTTTTGAATCAAATCTCCAACAGTTCCTCCCAAGACAATGGTGTTTGTGAATACGTGGGCAATTCAGGGGGACCCTCGAGTCTGGGAAAGTCCTGAAGAGTTCGTTCCAGAGAGATTTGAACAGAGGGAGATTGATCTCAAAGTACAAGACTTTGAGTATATCCCATTTGGTTCAGGAAGAAGGATATGTCCAAGGATGGCCTTTGGGCTGGCTTCCATTGATTACGAACTCGCCAATCTTCTTTACTGGTTTGACTGGAAGCTGCGTTCTTCCGCGTGTGATGTGGATATGGGCGAGACATTTGGGCTCGTCGTCAAAAAGACAATGCCACTCTGTCTTCAACCAAAACCCTACTTGCTTCCTATGTAGTAATATGTTGGTGTTTCTGTTTGTTCTTGTGATATGATGTGCGAAAACCTAAATAAAATCTGACGCACATTGTTTAATTTGAGGTTTGTGTTTAAATTGAAAATTTCATCTTTTGTGTTATTTGGATGGGGTCTTGTTTAATTAATGAAGAGAAATGAGTCAACATAATGACTGAGTAATAGTAAAGGCAGTGTTGATGATCAAGTGAGTTTTACGCATAGATGAAATTCTAAAATGCTATAATAATTATTGTCTTTATACTTCAAACACTATAATTATTTTTTTAAAAAAAAAAATTCTTCTGACATCCATCCATCCAGCAAGCCATCAGTAAAAATTTCTGCCTCCTTATATCGCTTTCTTCCTTCCTTTGTTCTTCACTTCTTTTGGTCAAAAGAAGATGAGTTGTCTTCCCAGTCTCATTCCCAGCCATTTTGTACGGCAGTAAAGTAAGAGGTAATTGCAAATTTGTTTCTTATAACAGAGATCCTGATCCATATACTCAATTATGTATATAGGAAGGAAATGAAACGACACGTGTTTATATTCATTAAGATGAGCATGAAATTGGAATCAGATAATGAAACACACGCAAGTGTATGTGTATGCATGTGCGTGTGTGTATATCCTTAAGCTACCATTGGCAGCACCGAAAAATGTTGTGTTGTTGCAACAGAACGGTTGATTTGCAAGTTGACACGTTACAGATATATCAGCCTCCAAAGACGGACGCACACGTACACTCTACTTCTTTTGCTTAATATAAGGATCAGTTTGACTTTTAATTAGTTTTAAATATAAGATTTTAATATACTTTATTTCTCATATTTATTTGTTTTTTATAATTCTCATAATAGTTACACATATTAAATGTTTAATCAAATGACACTTGATTAACAACGGTATTTTAGATAAGAGAACATCTAAGCTATTTATTACCCCAAAAAAACTAATTAACAAATTTTTATGATCTACTCAAATTAGTTAATTAGTTTTTGTATTAAGAACGTGAACTAGTATATATTTAACACCGACACAAGCCAAATGCCACCGCTCGTCGCCATCTTGTTTCCATATGTATGAACTCATTTTCCTGTCCTCTTCTTACCTTTCTTGCTTTTAAGCAGGCATTAGTTATCCCCGTGCGTACTACTTGCTTTCTCTTCTTTCATTTAATTTTTGCTTTTTCTTATTTCTAATATTTGGCATTATTATATATTGGACGTTGCTGCAGTGTTCCTTGTTGAGTCTAGGCTATCTCTGTAATATTTGATGGAACATATTAACACCCCCTTGCGAATTCGGAAGCATGATCAGTTACGTGTCTTTCATGACCACACAAATATCTTTTTTGGACGTTTATCCATAATTAATGTTAGACAGTAACGTCGATGCAATATGATAGGACTTCACTTCCTTTTTAAGTCTTGCATTTTTCCTCTGAAAACCACTACAAATATCTAGTTTTGGTCAAGAATTATTATTATTACTTTTTTGTGTGTATTTGATGAGATATTCACACCGCAAAATTAGATGCAGAAAAATTTTGTTGTTTTCTTTTAACGTTGTCTTTATCTTTCCTTTGTACATTAAAAAATAGGTTCAGAAAATACAAGTATTTGCGTATTAATCATTTTCACTCTATATTGTTAACCTTTTTTTTTGGGCAATGGGCCCCATATGTTGTGCGAGGAATGATACAAGATGGTTTATACTTTTTTTTTTGGCCAACAAAGAAGGTTTATACTATTCTTGGTTTTAATGTGAAATTTGTGAAGAAGAGGAAAAAAAAAAACCCTCAACGTTAATATTATTATTGACTTGATTAATTTTTCTAGCATATGATCATTCAAGCAATTATTGGCAGCTATTTCTACATTGATATGATCGCCAGCTGTAATTTTCTTGTCTCTTTTTTAATTCTTGGTCTCTTGTAGTGGTTGGAGGAAACGACTCGGTGTGCCATTTCTCTGGGATAAATTTTTCATTTGAAAAAAAATCAGCGGTCCGAAATATTTGATTTTTTTATATTTGATTTTATTTCAAAGGTACATAAAAAATAAATGAAATATTATGTTTTTTTCCATACAAACATATTTATGTCTCCGATTGTGTTGTAAAGATTATAATATTACATTCATTTTTATATTTATTCAAAAAATTAATATTTTCATCATAATTTTGAACAAAAACTTTAGAGATATTTGTACCATCCTGGTGCCCTAGATTTTTCTCCACATGGATAATGACTTGAATATATACACAGAACTAGCGTTCTGCATTCTTCCCTTAAGCCTTGTGCCGTTCATCCTTCTGCAAAATTAGCATCATCAAAACCCCTCAATATATACTTAGAATAATCACCAATGGCTTTTCTGAATGCCACTTTTAACTTGTATCTCCTGGGCTTCGTCGCCTTCTTGTTCGTGTTGATTAAACTTACAAGACCAACAAAAAAGAAACCCAATCTGCCTCCATCTCCGCCGAAATTGCCAATTATCGGCCATATTCATCAGTTAGGCACTCTTCCTTATCGTTCTTTCAGAGACCTCTCTCTGAAACACGGTCCTCTCTTGTGGTTACAGCTCGGTCGGATTCCTGCTTTACTGGTCTCTTCTGCAGATTTGGCCAGAGAACTGATGAAGAACCAAGACGCAGTTTTTTCTGGCAGGTTTCAAAGCATATCTGCCAGAACCTTACTCTATGGATGTAAAGATATCGCCTATGCCACCTATGGCGAAAGCTGGAGACAGAAAAGGAAGATTTGCGTGCTTGAACTTCTGAGCCTGAAAAGGGTTCGATCTTTCCGGGTCATAAGAGAAGAAGAAGTTGCAGAAATGGTGAAGGAGATACGAAGAGCTTGTTTGAGTGATACTAATTGCTCTGTGAACATAAGTGACCTCATATCTGCCACCACCAACAACATAATATTCAGATGCATAATTGGACAGAAGTATGATATATCAGAGAGCAGTGGGAGATTTGGGACGCTTGCGAGGAAGGAGATGATTCATCTTGCAGAGTTGATGGTGGGAGATTTCTTTCCTTGGTTGGGTTGGCTTGATGTTCTCACTGGGAAAATTCAAGAGCTTAAAGACACGTTTAAAGCCATGGATGGGTTCTTTGATGAGGTGACCGAGGATCATAAGAAGGTGATAAAGAAGGACGATGAGAAGAAAGACTTTGTGGATATTCTTCTTCAACTTCAACGGAGCGATAAGCTTGAATTCGAACCCACCCAAAATGACCTCAAAGCCATCCTAACGGTCTCTTTCTCATCGATCCCTCTCAAAATATCTGAGCTTAGTGTTAATAAGGCATTAAGGCTTATCTCTTTTAGCCATTTTCTGTCAAGTTATTTAATATACATATATATATGGTGTTTGAAGCTACTAATGAACATGAAGATAAGTTTAACTGATGAATTAATTTTTGCATTTGGATGTTTATGTAATTTCAGGACATGTTTTTAGGAGGGAACGAGACTACATCGACGACGCTGGAGTGGATTTTAACAGAGCTGTGGAGAAATCCAAGAATCATGAAGAAGGCGCAACAAGAGGTGAGAAAAGTGGTGGGTTCCAAATCAAAAGTGGACGAAAGTGACATAAACGAAATGAAGTACTTGAAACTTGTCATCAAAGAAGCTCTGAGATTACACCCACCGGCTCCTTTCTTGATCCCTCGAGAAACGGTCTGTGATGCAAAACTAGGAGGCTATGATATTCCTTCCAAAACACTGATATTTGTGAACATATGGGCAATCCAAAGGGACCCAGAAATATGGGAAAATCCTGAAGATTTCATCCCAGAGAGATTTGAGAAGAATCAGATGGATTTCAAAGGACAAGACTTTGAATTCATCCCATTTGGTTCTGGGAAAAGGACATGTCCTGGTGTGGCCTTTGGACTTGCTTCAGTTGAGTTCCTGCTGGCCAATCTTCTTCACTGGTTTGATTGGAATCTGCCTAAAGATGGTTCACCCGAGTGTGACATTGATATGAGTGAGACGTATGGGCTCACAGTGAAGAAGAAAGTCCCTATTTGTCTTCAACCTATACCGCTCTCGCTCCAATCTCAATCTGCTTAATTTGCTCTCTATCATGTCTTGTGCAAATACTTGTGATTTGTTTATGAAGTTAAGTGGTATAGGACTAAATAAATGAGTCTGATTTGTGGATGTAATATTGTATCAGGTTTTATCTTCCTAGAAAAATACTACGTGCAGGGCAGAATAAATGAGTACGAGCATGATCAGTGGTTGTTGATTCTGTGTTTGTTTTTGTGCCATTCCCTCTCTATCCCATTTTGTTAGCCCAGTTTTCAAATTTGTGTTCAGGGTCCAATAATATAAAAGTGAAAAACGAACCATCAGTAACCAGCAGTCATCAAAATATCTCTATATGCACAGAATTTCCATAAATTTCAGCTTTGATTATTTGTGGGAGTGTCTTTCAGTCCAAGCAATAATGATATAATTAATTGGAAAATTGATGATTATATTAATTGAATGCATTGGCGCATTAATACGTAAGTAATAACCAGACAAAACCTGGAATATCATCAACAAATAGCTTCTCATGACAACCACATATAGTGCACCATGTGAAGAAGATAAGATAATGGAAGCTTGTATGATAACGAATCTTGAAACTTCATTCGAATTACAGGCAAAATACTAAGTCGAAGACGAAGAGTAATTTTTTCTTTCTGAGTTGATTACTTAGGGCCTTAAGTCCTTATGAGGTATTTTAGTTTTAAAAAATGATTTTGCGGACTACTGTTTATCATTATTATCCCTTAAATATAATAAAACAAGTTCTTAACCCCCACCCCCAATTTAGACAGTTCTCATCTCACTTTTTCTACACACGTTATCTCAGTGCGCAAGTTTTTTGTAAGACGAATAGTTTCATGACAGTAACCGTTTCTACGGGTAACATAAGATTTCAAAGGTCAAAGTCTAGTGCGTCCTCGAACTCTAGTTTTTTATATTTCAGATATTATTTATTATCATATCCTAAATATTACCTAGTGGAGAATTCATTGAAAGTCCCTAATTAAAAAATTAACTATGCAAATTAGGTACTTTTCAACGTTGTTTAAAGATTCATCAGCAACCCTTTTTTTGGGGCACCTTTTTTAAGTGGGATAAAGTGCTTAAATATTCTGGAAATATACATGAAAGAGCACCCAACACATGAAAGTTTTTTTTGGTTCTTATATGTTCTGGAAATTTTAATAGCATTTTGGCCCTGAACTATTATCTGTTATAAAGTTTGACCATTAAATAATGGTCAAACTATATAATTTAACGGTTAAACTTAACAGCGGATAACGGTTAGAATATTTTTGTTACAAAAATAAACTTATCAAAGCATATAAGAACTAAAATAAACTTTTAGATATTGGGTGCTACTTCATGAATACTTCTGAAATATTTAAGCACCTTATCTTTTTTTTTTTTTTTAATTGTATGGATCTTAATCTCCGACCATATGGAAAACGACATTGCTCATGGTTAAAGATGAGTTGCACCCAGCTGAGTTCATGGGTATCTTTATACTAAGTTTTTAATTAAGGACTTTTGACCAATAATTTTTTCAAATATTTAATAGAAAAGTTACTAAAGCTAGAGATAAATAACTTCGTCGAGTTAAAAACTTAAAATCGTCACCCATGATGTGCTCTGCCGAATAATTAAATGGATCAAAGTTTGTAATATACATGTACGAAAAATCTTATGAGCAGATTAGCATTGGATTCTTGATGTCATTGTAAGGGTCAATTTTAATCATTCCAATTTTTCTAAGCTTATAAATATGACATTATGTTGTTGGCCGGAATGAATTATGTGAATGGTAGCTCTCTTGTAATATCTTTTATATTGTATCGTGATGATGTCAGTTGGCAATTAAAAATTAATAATAATATCAACAGTGGTTATCAATATAATTATTGTTAATATAAAATATAAAATCTATAATAAATAAAATTACTCATAAATCGTCAAGAGCTTGTCCTATTTTTTAGTTAGGCACCAAACTTCCCAAACTATGTCTATTTTGAATGCAGTATAATTTTCTTTTGTCGCATTAGAATGTAAAGTTCTAACTGTTGTTACAAAACCTGAAACTGATGAGACAAAACTATTCTCCTCAGAAAATAAAATAGAGAAGAGGGGATAGAGCGTCTGAACCGGGTCGGTTCCAATTTGAATTATCAAAACTCTACCGGGCAAATAATTGAAGTTTAAGTAGGGTCTAAACTGCTAAACTTTAATCAGGGTGCACAACAAATAGCACCACCTAGGGCTAGAGAGAGAGAAAAGAAAAAACAGAGAAAACCGAAGAACTCAAAAATTAGGGCTAAAAAGACACTCTTATGTATAGTTTTAACTTTGAAGTCACAATATATATTAGGATGGTGTAATTTCACATATTTTCAGAAGTCTTTTCGTAACATATTTCAAATGTCAAGGAATAAAAGAAATTAACGATATCGCAATAAATATAATATCAGTTAATAATTAAATGGGTTAATTAATATAAATTTTAGTCCTTCAAGTTTACACTCATTTTGATTTTAGTCCCTCAAATTTCAAAGTATAGGTTTTGGTTCCTCAAGTTTCTTTTCATTTAAAATATTGGTCCCCATAATTCAATAAAAATTTGGACCATTTTACCCATTTAAGGACCAACACTTATAGTTTGAAATTTAAGGGACTGAAACCAAGATGAGCGCAAATTTGAGAGGTCAAAGATTGTATTAATCCTAATTAAATTCTTGATTTAATTTATATTTTAATTAGAAAAATATCAATTAAAATAACTTAGCATATAATGGCAGACTCAACTCCAGTAATTATCATTTCTCTTCTCTCAAAAAAAAAAACATTAATTCTTTATGTTACTTTATTTTGTTAATCATCTCATAGATTTGTCTCAGAAGAGTTATTTAAGCAAATTCTATTTGCTTAACTTTAAAAGTTTAAAGGGAAACCATCGGTACCCATGAGAAATATTGTTGTATTTTTAATCTGTTAAAAAATTAAAAGAAAAATATTTGCAGACTTTTTTTCCTTCTTTTTTGGAAGGGCTTGGCTTGTCCTGCTTTTCAGTACCAAAAGGTTGAGAGAAATCAAATGGCTCTACTTTCAACTGTCAGGCACTACTTTCCCTTGGAGCTAAGCTCCCTGCTCTTAGCACTTTCATGCTTCATCGTCACCGTCCTGTTTTTGTTCACTCTCAGAACTAGAACAAGTAAATCCAAGTTGAATCTGAATCGGATTCCGTCGCCACCAAAACTACCCATAATCGGAAATCTTCATCAGATGGGCTCCCTTCCACACCGTTCTTTTCGAACTCTCTCCGAAAAATATGGACCTATTATGTTTTTACAGTTGGGTCAGATTCCAACTGTGGTGGTTTCTTCCGCAGAATTGGCCTCCGAAATTATGAAAACCCATGACCTTGCCTTCGCTGATCGACCTCAGGGTATTGGTCCTACGCTCTTACTCTATGGATGTAATGACATTGGCTTTGGGAACTACGATGAAAAGTGGAGACAGAAGAAGAAAATCTGTGTCAATGAATTTCTTAGCCTGAGAAGGGTTCAATCCTTCAAGAACGTCAGAGAAGAAGAAGCTCGGGAGTTAGTGAATAAGATCCGTGCTTTGTGCTCGACAGGTGCGGGTTCTGTGAATTTGACTGACTTGCTTATTGCTTCATCAAATAATATCGTGTCTAAGTGTGCTCTTGGGGATCAGTTTAACACTGAGGCAAATACGAGGATCGGAGAGCTAGCGAGAAAGGTGATGATCAACCTTTTGGCTTTCAGTGTGGGAGATTATTTCCCTTCATTTCGATGGGTTGATGTTCTCACTGGTCTGGTACCGAGGTTAAAGGCCATCTTTAGAGAGTTAGATGATTTCTTTGAAAGCGTCATTGAAGAACACAGGAGCATGATGAAGAAGACAAGGGATGACCAATTCTCCATGAGGAAAAACTTGCTCGATATTCTCCTTCAACTCCTAGACGACGGCATGCTGGGCGATAGTTTCTCCCAAAACGATCTCAAATCCATCCTAATGGTTGGTCTCTCTCTTTCTGTCTCTTCTTGTTTTATTCTGATATTCTATTCCAAGTCAAAGCCCCTTTGGATGATTCTCCAGGTATTCAAATCCTGGGGTTGTGTATTAACGGAACGAATGATTCGTTGTGATAGATTAAAAATTCTTGATATATATATATATATATATATATATATATTGTAGGATATGTTTGTGGGAGGAAGCGACTCAAGTTCAGCAACAATGGAGTGGGCCATGGCGGAGCTGGTGATGAATCCCACGAAAATGCAGAAAGCCCAGGAAGAGGTAAGACGCGTAGTGGGGAACAATTCAAAGATCGAAGACGAAGACATAAATCAAATGAATTACTTGAAATGTGTGGCGAAAGAAATTCTGAGATTGCATCCAGCAGCGACTCTCATTCCTCCTCGATTATCCAGATCAAGTGTGAATCTCGGAGGGTACAATATTCCAGCTAAAACAACGCTGTACATAAACGCATGGGCAATTCAAAGAGATTCTGATTTCTGGGAAAGACCTGAAGAGTTCATTCCTGAGAGATTTGAGCAGAACGATGTTGAATTCAAAGGGAAAAACTTCCATTTCATACCGTTTGGTTCAGGAAGAAGAGGATGTCCTGGAATGATATTTGGGGTTGCTGCTGTGGAATCCATGCTCGCTAATCTCTTGTACTGGTTTGACTGGAAGCTGCCTACTGTAAATGGCGTCACTGTTCAACACATGGATATGGAGGAGACGTTCGGGCTAGTTGTGAGTAAAAAAGTACCTCTGTATCTTCAACCAATACCCCACTATTAAATAATTCAGAACCATATATATGAATGAGATGACCATTTTGAGTGTGTTTTCATGTTATGACTTGTCATGGAAGATTGTGCTAATATTTAGAAATGATGTAAAATATATATACCATATATCTGTTTGTAAGTATATATGAAGTGGAAGTTTGCGTCCGGGAGACTGTGAGATGGTACTTGTAGTGATTGTTCAATAAAAAAGTTGTGTATTGGTTAGTGATTGAAGTGGACGAATGTCTCATTCTCAGGCTGATTATATTGATATATAATGGGATAATATAATATCACTTGGGTGGCGTTTGGAAACTGGAAAAAACAACCTCAATTTCCCTATATGAACAACTTGGCAATTACTATTCTTGACAAGGTATAGATATTATTCTCATATAAAAATTTGCATTAAAATTAAAAATATACGGAGAAGAAGATTAATTTCCCAGGAAAATGTAACCATAAAGTTGTCATTATTTTCACATTTCACTGCAAAATAACAAAAGTAGTAAGCTAAATGATAAGAGCGACAAGTGAAATAACAATTCTGTCATTGAGTTTCTCATGAAATTAAGTTTCATGAAAAGTTGATATTATTTCCATTTTTTTAAAGACTCGAATCCAAAGTAAAAGATCTACAGAGAAAAGAGGAAAGTTTATACTAGAAAATGTCATAAGAATCTCATAACACTCACTAATAAACCAATGGAGAATCTCCAACTTAGGAAAAATACTGTGTAATATTTGATGATCTATTCATGTGGCCAATGGCCTATTTATAGCTGAATTAAATAGATAAAGCAATTAAACAAAGTTTGCAAATTAATGAAAATAGAAGGATAAAATCTAATCCTACTTGAGTGGATAATGCCACTTATTTCTCAACTGAAAGCAACAGAAAATAATTCAAAACAATTCAAAATAGAATCAACTCATAATCTCTTGATTTTCTCTGACACATTTCCTTGGATAAGTCAGCAACAATTTATGGGTCCTAACAATATTTCATTACCAAACGACAAAAGTGGTAAGCCAAATAACAAGAGAAGTAAGCCAAATAGCAAGTTTAATAAGCAAAATTACAAGACAATGGGTTTCTTATTAACTTTAGAACATTCAATAGATCTACCTTGTTACCATTTAGAACTAATAAATACAAAACGTTAACATTGTTCTACCTGTAAACAAAAGACTAACATTTCCAGATCTTCATGTCATCTTGCTGTCATCATAATAACAAGTTTGCGGTTACAACACTATTAGGCAAAATTACAATAATAGTAAATCAAACAATAAAAAATCAGGGGTGCTTTGACAGCAACCGGTTTCTGCAATTAGCCATTTGAATTTGAAAGATTGATAGAAAATTAGGTTTGAAAAATACTATGAAGTGACCAGCAAAAGATAGGAAAATCATGTTTGAATTTAATATAATTTTATTCCATTAGCTCAATCATTTACATATGAAAATTTAAACTAACAGCCTCTTCATTACCAGGTTGACATTAGAATTTTATAACTTTAGCATTCAAAATGATAACATTCTAATTCACTCCCTTCACTATAGCCCCTGAAACTTCATACTCAAATCAACAACTATTATCTCTTTCCATTTTCCCTCTCACACTTTGCCATTCCTCACATCATAACCCCTCTCCATCGTAACCAAACCCACATATATCATACATGAACAATCAGATTAGAAGAACAAAAATATACCTTAAACTAACCACAACCTCCTCCAACTAACATCTTCCATCATCAACTTCACCTCTCACTCCTTCCCAAACTATAACACCCGGTAATTGACAATGGAACTCACAAAATTGAAGAACAATATCACATTGCTCAGTCTCAGATGGAAGAATAGAAGGAGAGTGTAGTTAGAAACATTACCCACTTGATTCCTAGGCTTAGAAGCTACAAAACACATCGTCCCTTCCTTCTCTTCTTGCTCTTGCCATGAATTATTTTATGTTTGCCTCCATAAATGGTTTTCAATAACATAGGGGTATTTTAGTCTTTTAGGCATGATTTGTTAATTGCAATTTAAGATCCGGTTCTTCCAAGCAATTAAACTTATTTAAGTACCCATTTCATCATTTTGTTAATTCAAGGATCTTTTATTGCAATTTTCCCAAAATAGTTGGCTGACATGTGGGATTAGAAATGTCTGAGTTGTAGCATTCTCAACACAAATAAGCTGGTGCTGCTAGAGCACCCAAGAATTTCTCGTGAGGAGGAAGCTAATGTTAGCTAATAGTGTGCACGTGGTGACGGGAAGGAATCAAACTCAGCTGCTGACTCACTCTCTCTCTCTATATATATATCGCATAATAATGATTGGTGACTAGAGTTTAGAGAGAAAAAGTTAAGAAGAATTAAGCAAGAAAAAAGTTAATAATCTGAACGAATGCAAGTAAATCAATCTATTCATGTTAATAGGATAGCCCAATAACTCTAATGAATGCAAATTAACCCCCACAACTAATTACAACAATAAAATGGGATGGTGTTAACCTAAATAGAAAAGAATAAGGAATTATCCTAACTATGAAATCCCAAAACAGTTCACACGTACACACACAAAAACACGCACAGGGTTAAAATTAGAATAACATTCTCTCTTAATATGTGTGTGTGTATATATATATATATATCTGTGTGTATTTAAAGTTTCATACAAATTGATACAATAAAATATGTTAATATCAGAATATGACCAATAATGTATTTTTATTATTTTTTATTTTATAACCACTTTCAGCATTTTCTTCCACATCTCATAATAATTTTGTTCAATGAATAATTAACAGGCATCTAGTCACATGGTTTCTAGCCATATTATAGACATTGCTCATGTATTTTATTGGGAAATTTGGTTAAAAGTCTCTGTTTGAAAACTTAATTGGCTAAAATGGCCTAAATTAATTTAAGTGAGTATAACTATAATCTGTGAATCCAATTTTTCTTCTACCACGTGCAATATATCATTAATGATGTACAACAATCATTAATGTGAAAGTCATTTGCACACAGCAGAAGCTATGTTACATAGAATGAAAGAAAAATTACACTCATGAATTATGGCGTATGGCATTGGATTCTTAAGATATATATGATCTAAAATTTTTGTTATTTACGCATGAAACTAGATTAGATGTTCCTCTAGTTATTTACCTGATTCGTTGATTCTATTGGTTAGAGTGCGTTGTCGCTTGTGAATGAGTCTGTGCTTTAAATTAAGTAATCTATACACACACACAAACAAATATATTCTTACAATATTAATTTGGCGAGTCAACTTAGTTGACTCGCTTCCCACCTTGAAATCATTATTGACATATTCAATTTCATTATGGACAACCCAAGGTTCAATAATTGAATCAAGCATTGCATTTATATGGTCAGCTGATGGTTAAGATTAAGCGTTTGAAATTAAGAATATGGATAACATATTAAAAAGTTACCTTAGTCGAAGGTAATCCATGCATGAGATTAATTAAATTATAGATAAAAGCAATGCATAGGATAGGAGGCAGTGCGGCATTGCAAACAAAAACTTGTGTATTTTGCTAAAAAAAATTAATAGATACACAACTTTAAATAAATGTGTTAAAAAACTTAAAATTATGAAATTAAAATTTTTTAATTAAACAAGATTGAAACTATGAATATACAAGTATTAAAATTCTTTTTTAGGACATAAGTATTTAAAAAGTTTTAAAATAACATTTTTTGGTCCAAATCTTATCAGCAAAATTAGGTTGTTGGGTTCTTACCCACCTCTAAAGAGGGCGGGCTCTTTATACCACTCGAATATTTATTATTTATAAGAGTTTCTTGTATACTAAAAAGAGCATTAAATAGATTAAAAAAATTTTATTTTTATTGTTATTAAAGAGACATATGTGTAGAAAAATAATAGTATACTTTCTCTCACTCATTCCTTCTCTCTTCATTTTTACTATAGTAGAATTAAAAATGAAACACTAAAAAGGATATAATTGACAAAAATAAAGAACCACAATTTCCTCTTATAAATAACAAATAATCACCCGGGTGATATTTTATATGCATTTGTAAAATTTTTTATTAAATTATAAAATGATAGTACAGTTTAATATTTTTATATTTTTTAACAAATAAAAATTATGTCAAAAAATGTTGGCATCTTTCAAATTTTTAGGCCGTCAGAATTTTGATCTAATAGGTAGAGCTGGTAATAAGGGTTGAGTCCATGGGCTCAACCTACCAACCTGCCAAGAAGTGGGGGTTGAGTTGATGAAAATCAAGTTCATTTTAAAATGGATCTTTTAAGCCTATAACCGCCAAGACTGAACCCGTGGCGGGCTAACCCGCAAGGTTGGCAGACCGACTCATTTTATTTTATTTTTATTTTTATTTTTTAAAATTTTTTCCTCCCTCAAATATAATTATGTTTACTCCCTTGGTCCCGTATCTCATTCTTATTATTTAAAATTACCATAAATAATTTTTTTATACTTTGTATTATGAATTTTACTTGTGACAAAGTTAGCTAAGCAAAAAGAAGGTGATTTTACTTATGAAGCTTAACCAAATAATTTCACATCTTCATATCATTTTTCAAACTATATCAACATTAAATGGTAGCTCATGGTTGAGCACTTGATAGTGATTTGTAACATTGTGTTTGTATTATTATTAATTTAGATTTTTTATGTTTTAATTTGGGATGTATGTTTAATCATTTAGGATGATATATCATGTATATATGCTTATACTAGTATTTTGAAATGTTTGGAACTTTAGATTTCATATTTTATTTATAATAATTTCTATATGCATATTTTATTTTAGATGTTTAAGAATTAGAATAAATTTTATTAAAAGACAACAAAAGGCACCCAAAAAATTTTAAAAAAAAAAAAGAAAAGAAAAAAGGTGGCCGGTTGGTGGGCCTAACTCGCCAACCCATCCTGACGGGCTGGATTGGAAAAATATCAACCCACCAAAAGTTAGTCTTTTTAAGACTGGCCTGTCAATCCTTGAGCCTGACACGGGCCAACCCATAACTAATGGGTTGGCCCATATTACCGGCTCTACTAACGGGGCCATCCAACTGCCTAGATTAGGTACCCTTTATGTCAGCCTTCTTGAGCCATTGATATTCCTCCGCGCACATGGCAGACAGTTTAATGATTTCAATAATATTGTATTTTTAAAAATAGACAATAATATAATATACAAAAAGATATTTAAAAAAAATACAAATACTGATATAGAAACTATAAGAATATTTTTGTCTACTCTTATCGTATTGAGGTTATTAATTTTTTACAGAAGGGTTGTGATCCTACACACCCCTTCAAAGACGTTGATGAAGCTAGATTACTTTTTTTTCAGGAATCTGCAGGTGACAATTAACTACACTCAGAGAAAATAATTCTGTAGCTGATCACTTTGTCAAGTTATCACATAGGATAGAAGGGAATTATTGTATCTTTAATCACATTTCATCTTTCTTAATGTGAGATGGATGTTGATGAAAGAAGCCTTCTTTTTCTGTTCATAACCTTGACTTTGTTCTTTTGTGATTAATAGATATACAGTTTCTATTAAAAAAAAAAAGAATAAAGACAAACTGAAATATAAATTTTATATATAATCATAACTAAATATTTTTCCCTCGATCTTTCAATACGAGAGAAATGATAACCAAATCAAGCGGTTAGTTAAAAAAACATTATACTTATCTTTCTTGCATTTCAATAGACAAGTATTGAAAGGAATAAAAACAAAGGAACTCGCGCGGTTGCATGATTAAAAACATGCAGGAAAAATTAAAAATATGAAAATAATGCATGAAACTGAAAAGAATTATCATATTTATTTGTATAATTTATAAGCTATAAACTGTATGATCCTCTCTATACTATTGATATTTTATAAAGGTATTAATAATTTTTTAGTATTTTATAAATACATCAACATTAAAAGTTATAATTCGTTAGATCTCAGTGTGTTAGAATTTTACCATGAAATTGACCGTGAAGAGCCGTAGGTACGTAGCTGGTGGTTCTCAAATGAAATGAAAAATTACCGCTAAATAGTTATGTTATTTTTTGTGTGAATTATACTATTTTTTGGGGTCCGATTTTCTTACATTCTAAAAAAAAAAATGACAGAAAAATGACACTTAAATATTAAAATCCCCATCTGGTCAATTAAATAATAAAAATTTTTCTTTGAGCATATATGACCAAATTGAGATTTTGAAGTATGCTTTAAAAGACTGAATTGTCATTTAATTAAAAAAAAATCATCAAGCACTTTCACTGGCTACGGAGGCCAGCAGAGTTTAGGTGGGCTGCCAATCTCTCCTAAGCCTGGTTGTCGGACGATAACCGATTGCCAAAGCTTTGGCGGCTGACAACTATTTTGTTAGGGATTTTTTCAAGTCCATTAACATGATTAAGATATTCTTATTAACAAGTTCGGTATAATAGTTAATAATGAGTTTTTCAAAAAAATTCAAAAAGTAGTATTTTTACAACTTTAGTAACGTATTTAACAAGTCATATAACTATATTAATAACTCTTATAACACTATTAATAACTCTCATAATAAATCATATAATGATATTAACAACTCTCATAACCATAACCATAATGAATGTCTAATAAATGGGAAAAATTTTGCTATACAATCTTCCTAGGGAGCTAATATTAAAAATATCAAGCTTTATAGGAAAATTTTATTAATAGTATTATAAGAGTTGTTAATATTGTTATATGACTTGTTAACCTTATTATTGAAGTTGTAAAAACGTAATTTTTTGAATTTTCTGCAAAACCTCTTGTTAATTGTTATACCAAACTTATTAATAGTATTAACAAGACTTCAAAAATTTCCTATTTATGGCATAGAACTAATCTCTCAAAATATAAAAAGCTCTTTGATCACATGATTAATGGCGTTATAAGAGTTGTTTATAGTTACATGACTTGTTAACTACATTATTGTAATTGTAAAAATACTACTTTTTAAATTTTTTAGAAAACTTATTATTAACTGTTATAATAAACTTGTCAGTAGTTTTAAAGAACTCATTAATCATGTTACTAGATTTGAAAGCATCCAAAAAAGAAAATAGTTACAGGTGATCGGTCGTTGGCCTAGCGCGACAGTCGGTGACTCACCTGAAGTTCGACGGTCGCCATCAAGACTGGAGCTCTGGCTACCAGCTAGTTAGTGAGAGTGCTTGATGGTTTTTTTATTTCAAAAAGAATAAAGAACAATTTGATCTTTTTAGCAAATTTTAAAATTCCAATTTGTTCATATATGCTCAAAAGAAAATGTTCATTATTTAAGTGCCCAAATGATAATTTTAATATTCAAATGTCATTTTTCTGTCTTTTTTTCTTTTTACATATTTTTATTAATATTAAAATTCTGTATTGGCATATTGAAACACTGACTGAACCGTTTAGCAAGTTAAGTGTGAAAGAGTCTGCCCGCTAATTTCATCAAATAAAATACAGTGAGTCAAACCACCCAAAGATTTTGGATAAGATTTGGGTTAATTCCACTAGTGTCAATCTTGTCCTGACATGCATCATGTCTGAATGAAAACCACATAAAAATGTCAACTTGATTATACATACTCTTTCATTTAAAATGTAATAAAATAGTAATATTATTTTTTTTAAAAATTAGCGTAAATAATCTAAAATGAAAATAATTTTTTAACACATTGCAGGAGCTATCTATTCCATCGGGGAGATGGCAAGCGGAACGCACCCAAAGTCATAGGCAATGACTTTTCCGAGCTACCACATTCACGCATGCCGCGGAAGGTCATATGCAGTTTCCCCGATCTACCTGTTCAAGCGAGTGCTATATTAGTTTTTCAAAAAAAAAAATTTAAACAAATTATTGGCTGAAAATTTTAAATTTAAATTATTAAAATTGTATCTAAATGATACAGATGTCACCATGATGATAAGTATCATGGTTTAATAACTGCAATATGAGTATTGAAACTGACTCTCAATCTGTTCTAATTCTTTTTGATCAAGATCTATTATCAAGTTAAGTAAGCCAACATAGAGGTTAAGTGAGAAGCCAACAATCAGGTCAAGAAAGAAAAGAAAAAGTTTTTTTCGCTTGGTAAGAAATTAGTTCATAATTCACAATTCACAATGTCATAAGTTTGAATCCTGATGTGATAATCTTGTTCGTAGGTAATATATAAGTATCTTTATAAGTGTTTTTTAAACCTGAAAGTATGTCCCGTCTCTGATGAGCCCTTAAGATTCAGCTTACCTAAATTTATTTTACCTTCCAAAAAATATATCAAGGGAGCAAGATCACATGATCAGCTTGACAATTTTGGATATTTTGGCATAATCACATGATGAGTTGACACTTGACAATTTTGGTTATTTTGGCAATTTTTTAACTAATCTCTATATTATTTTGTTAATGGAATGCATTACGTAATAGCATACTAATACAAACAAAACGCCTCCATCGGTACTAATAATGACATTACAACCAGAAAAATTAAAGGAACTAATTAAAAGATTAATATAATCTTTTTTCTTTTTTTTATCAGAGAAATATAATCTTAATATTACTAGCCACACACTCCAACAAGCGAGGCGGATATGATATGATATGAGAGGATATGGTTGGCCTCTAGAAGAATCGAATAATCCATGACCGATTTTAGTAAGAACTCACCCAAATTAAATCAAGACGCTGTCCTGATGGGAAGGTTTTAGGGATGTTTAGATTATCACGTAATTTTGTGTTATACAAAATAAATAAGTTAGATGGGTATTATCTAATAAATTTAGTTACAAGTGCTTTTTTTAAATCTTAATTATGAGAAATTATCTAGTGTATTGCCTTTTGAATTTTAAATATCATTAACTTAAATAACTGGTCAAAACTTAAAAATCATGCAAAAAGAATATTTGAAAACCTGTGCAATGAAATTTGAAAACTTGCGATCACGTGATGAAACTTAAATACTCAATACACTAATACCCATCCCTCCATAAATATCACTATCGTCGACTTCCCAACACTAAAAGTTGTGAGAGAAATCACCATGGCTCTCTTCTCCCTCGTCAAACACTACTTTCCCTTGGAGTTAAACGCCCCGCTCTTATATTTTCCATGCCTCGTCATCCTTGTCCTGTTTTTGTTCAATCTCAGAACTAGAACAAGTAAATCCAAGTCCAATCTGAATCTGCCTCCATCCCCACCGAAGCTACCCATCATCGGAAATCTTCATCAGCTAGGCTTATTACCGCATCGCTCTTTTCGAACCCTCTCCAAAAAATACGGACCTCTAATGTTCTTACATTTGGGTCAGGCTCCAGCTGTGGTGGTTTCTTCCGCACAATTGGCCCGCGAATTTATGAAAACCTATGACCTTACCATCGCAGACCGACCCCAAGGTATCTGTCCTAAGATCTTGCTCTATGGATGTACTGACGTTGGCTTTGGGAGCTACGGTAGTGAAAATTGGAGACAGAAGAAGAAAGTCTGTGTCAACGAACTTCTTAATCTGAGAAGCGTTCAATCCTTCAAGAGTGTCAGAGAAGAAGAATCTGGGGATTTGGCGAATAAGATACGTGATTTGTGTTCGAGCGGTGCAGATTCTGTAAATTTGAGCGAGTTGCTGATTGCTACATCGAATGATATCGTGTGTAAGTGTGTTCTTGGGGATAAGTTCAACACGGATGCGAACACAAGGATTGGAGAGCTAGTGAGGAAAGTGATGATCAACCTGATGGCCTTCAGTGTGGGAGATTATTTCCCTTCATTTCGTTGGGTTGATTCTGTCACTGGCCTCCTTCCGAGGTTGAAGGCCATCTTTGGAGAGTTAGACGATTTCTTTGAAAGCGTCATTGAAGAACGCAAGACTATGATGAAGAAGAGAAGCAATGACCAATCCTCCAATGGGAAAAGCTTGCTTGATATTCTCCTTCAATTCCGGGACGATGGCATTGTTGACCATAGTTTCTCCGAAAACGACATCAAATCTATCCTAATGGTCTCTCTCTCTCTCTCTCTCTCACTCAAACACACACACACACTCTTTAATCCTCCCAGGTATAAGCTTAAGTTTTGATAAGTGAGAAATTTTTAGGCTTTCGGCACTCTGCCGCAAATTAAATTTAGAAAGCTAGTAATTAACATTATGTGTGGTGTAAGCCAAGTTTTTTCTAATCTTGCATCATGGGAATCTTAATCACACATGGATAGGATTCTTTCCTACATTTAATATTCGTCTTGTTGTTCTTCTTCTTCTAATATCTATCCAAATTAAAACAAGTTTCAATTACTGTCAAGGGATATTGATGAATTAAATATTTCTGATACTGTATACATATAGGATATGTTCGTGGGAGGGAGCGACACAAGTTCAGCAGCAATGGAGTGGGCCATGGCGGAGCTGATGATGAATCCAACGAAAATGCAGAAAGCCCAGGAAGAGGTAAGGCGCGTAGTGGGGAACAAGTCAAAGGTAGAAGATGAAGACATAAATCAAATGAATTACTTGAAACATGTGGTCAAAGAAGTTCTGAGATTGCATCCACCAACGGCTATGATTCCTCCTCGATTAACAAGATCAAGATTGAAAGTCAGAGGGTACACTATTCCAGCTCAAACTATAGTGTACATAAATGCATGGGCAATTCAAAGAGATGCTGAGTTCTGGGAAAGACCTGAAGAGTTCATTCCTGAGAGATTTGAGAAGAACGACGTTGAATTCAAAGGACAAGACTTCCATTTCATACCCTTTGGTTCAGGAAGAAGAGGTTGTCCTGGAATGATGTTTGGGGTTGCTGCTGTGGAATCCATGCTCGCTAATCTCTTGTACTGCTTTGACTGGAAGCTTCCTACTGTGAATGGTGCCACTGCTCAACACATAGATATGGAGGAGACATTTGGGCTAACTGTCAGCAAAAAAGTGCCACTTTATCTCAAACCAATACCCTACTGTTAATTCAGAAACCATCTTTATATATATATATATATATATATATATATCCTGGTTAAAAGCTTGATGAATGCTCCATTATGTTTGAGTGTGTTTTTTGTTACGCTGTAAAATAGACAAGGTATGTCTGGAATTTGGTTGTGCGACGTTGAGACTGTGATCCTGCGATTGTACTGTTGTTGAATAATTAAAAAGTACTACCTCCTATAGTTAATATATGGTTTTTATTTTAATCCTAAATATAAGACCTCAGTTAACTTTGTGTCTCATATTTATATACTTTTTCTTAAAGTAGTACTTCTAATAATGGTAGTTCTAACTAATATACTTAATTAATAAGGATATTTTATAAAAGACAATACTATTATTACAAACAACTAACTTAATTTATTTTCTTAATCTTCTCAAATTAGTTTTCTAGCTCTTATATTTAGAACCGAAAATAATAGTAGATTGAACCAACAATTGTTGGCTGAGATGGCAGCAGCCTCGCCTGTAAAAAAAGAACATAAGTTCAAATCTTCAGAAGCACACTTATCAGAAGAGTTATCACAAACCAATTCCCTGTTGTTAAATCAGAAACCATCGTGTGTGTGTGTCCTGGTTAAAAGCTTGACGAATGCTCCATTATGTTTGAGTGTGTTTTTTGTTGCGCTGTAAAATAGACAAGATATGTATGGTTGGAGTTTGGTTGTGCGACATTGAGACTGTGATTCTGCAGTTGTACTGTTGTTGAATAATTAAAAAGTAGTGGATTGACCTTGGTTGAAGAGGCGGGGCCTTATCCTCATAAAAAGATGCATACAAATTTAAATATCGAGAAACGTGTTTATTGTGAGAGCTATTTTTTAACCACTTTAGATTCGAAAGAAATTAATCTTAAGTTTAATATGATTTGGGATGCCCTTGTTTCAACTTAAAAAACAAAAAAAGTAGTAGATTGATTACCCTTACAAAAAAAAAAAGGGTTGCGGATTGATTGGTGGTTGAGTTCGATCAAAACGCCCATCATTCTCAGATTGATTATATCATTATAAAATTGAAGGACCAGATGGAATTGGCGGTTGTGGCATGAAAGAGCAACTTTTTCCCCCCCCCCAAATGTTACATGTAGGATTGAATTCGCCAACTCCCATTAGCAACGTGAATTCCTAAGTACTCCCTCCGATCTTAAATATGATAATCATTTTGTAGTGTAATTTACACTACAAAATAAGTCTTATATTTAAGACCGGAATAGTGTAAGCAACTATTAGTTGTTGATGTTGAGAAGGTCATCAACATTTTTGGTAAAATTGATTGATGGCAAAAGATGATTTTGGTTAGTGACTATGCCCACTTCACATTTACGGTCTGAGAAGGTTTGCTTATTCATTTTCTATATTGGAAATGGATGGTCATGGAAAGTTTGGGTGTGTTGGTGGGGCTTATATGTATTCCCAAGTGCCTTGGTGATGGGTCCTCCAACCTTTTGCTCTCTTGGGATAAGATTTATGGAGCTCCAATAAAATTCTAATAATACCTTATATACTTAATATAAGACCTAATAAATTGATCAATTCAGAAAAATTAAGAAAATTAAGTTAGTTGTTTATCTTCCTAACATTATCCTTATTAATCATGTGTATCTAAATTACAAATTAATAGTAACTCCTTAACACATACAACTATTATAAGGATTACTTGAGAGCAAAAATAGATAAATATTAAAGACAAAATGAATTGGGATCTTATATTTAGTACTACATCCAGTTCTTAATATAAGACCATGTTTTACTTTTATTTTGGTTATAAATATAAGACTCCAATTCACTTTGTCTCTTATATTTACTCAAATTTTTCTAAGATAGTCCTTCTAATAATTATAGTTCTAGTCAATACACTTGATTAGCAAGGATATTTTAGGAAAAACAACACCTATTTAGAACTAATAACTAACTCAACTTATTTTCTTAATCTCCTCAAATTAGTCAACTGGCTCTTATAATTAGGACTGGAGGTAGTATCAAACTAGCTTTTATATTAAAGATTGCAAGTAGTATCTTATTTTAAATGAGAAAACTTGATGCTTCAACTGGTAATGCATTTTATCATGGTACGCAGCAAACACATCACTTAAGTATTTTTTTTTTAAATACATAGTTGTGAGTTTCGAATCTTACATAAAAAAAATATTATGAGTGTTATGAGTCATGATGAAGGAGGAGTGAAGGGAAGGTTTCAGAAAGAGGTGGCTGGGAGTGCCGGGGTGACGAAGGAGTGAAGATGATGACGTTGATGTGGCATATTACTGATGGAATATTACGTGGCACTATATTTTACGTGTCAATGCCATCTTAATATAATTAGATCAACTAAATAACAGTCAAAATAAACCTTACCAACAAGTAAGACAATATTGCTTCGGCAAAATCTTCAAATGAAAACCGTGAGGATAAAAAAGCACCTAAACCCAATTTAAAAGTAAGAAGAGGGAGAATTCGTGAGCATTTTTCGCTGTACGCGTGTCTTTTTCTGGTTCAGTCTTATCCATCTCTGTAATCAATCAGAAATATGGAAGCGACAGATATTTTTACCCCTGCTTTCGTTCTTGCCCTGTGCATTTATCTTTGTCTTCTTTTCTGTGACTGCTGAACGTAAACATGGGGACATGATTGATATGAACCATTAAACGAAGTTGAAGACTTGAAGGATTATTTTTAAGATATTTTAAAAATTTTAAATAACATTCCAAAATAAAATTCTAAAATGAACTAAATTAAAATACAAATATCATATCATTCAAAAATAAATTAAACCACACACAAAATGAAAATGGGAAAAATATATTAATTAAGGGTTAACATCATATTTAGTCTTATAAAATTTGATCTTATTTTGATTTTAGTTCCTAAAATTTAAAATCTATAGTTTTATTTTCTAAAATTTGATTAAATTTTGGTTTTGCTTCTTGAAATTTAAAACTAGTGATATTGGGCCCTAAAATTTAATTTAATTTTTGTTTATATTCTTATTTCAAGAATCAAAATTACTTGCTTGAAATTTTAGGAATCAAAATCAAAATCAAATTAAATTTCAAAGATCAAAACCACCTATTTCAAATTTTATAGGCTAAAATCAAGACGAAATTAACTTTTAGGGACTGCTATTAACCCATTAATTAATCTACCCAGCTATATTAATATTGATTTGTAAATATCATTTAAACTATTCTATCTTATTTTATTATTTGCATTAAACTAACTCTTGGCATCAGGCCAGAATTTTTTCTTTTTTTAGAAATATGTGTTAATTTATATCAATAATGCGATGCCCTATAAAGAAACGGGTGCTTATGCCCATGTCAGTGTCAGGATCTCTTTGGTTACAGATAATGATCGCTGAATGAGACTAATTATTGATTTAGGTTGATCTTCTATAATTAGCTATTCGTGTGGAGTGTGTTGACTAAAAATGACGAAATAAAATTATGTATAAAGTTGATTTTTTATGTAAATGTATTTTAGCTTGGTTGCATATTTTTAGTGTACGATATATAATTAATTTCAAACCACACAGAGCCTGCATTTTGATTAGAAGAGCTGCCGACATGCATGAAAGAAATTCCTACAGAGTAAAATGGGACTTCCTCTGTTCTTTATTATAAGAGATAATTATAAAATATATCATGTTCCTTATTATAAGAGATACTTATAGATTGTCTCAAATTTTGTGTGTTGATGTCCTATTTTATCCCTATTTAATTACTCATATTACTCATATAATTGTATTTAATTCTTATTCATCCTCTCTCCCACACATTATCTCTCTTCCACATAAATGAGGGTATTGTTGGCAAAAATGTTACACTCTTTATATATTTATAGCACCTAACTAATTTTAACTAATTTTTTTAATAATGTGATTTAGTTAATTGTATCTTATAAAATGGAACGGAGGGAGTATTAAAATGATTAGATAATCTTTTGTAGTTTTTCAACAACAACAAAAGTTAAAAAGAAATCATCTTTGGTGGCCTCTGCAGTGCCACGGGGTTCGAAATTGGGACGCGTCTCATTCGCATGCACCTATGAACGGACACGGGACATCATTGAACCAATGACTTTTTTTAAAGGCAGATGGTTGGCCGTATTATAATTGATCAAATCGATGAGCCCCCAAGTAATGTGGATTCATTCAAAATTAGCAAAAAAAATATGAATATTGAGAGAATCCCCATATATGCTGCATGCGAGTGCGACAAGCGAAAACCCAGACAAATTGATCGCCGCATTTAATATTGGCCGTATTTTTTTTCCCCAACAATATTGGCTGTATTATTCTTAATATATTTGCAAGTATTGATGGGTTCAGACTAATCCATGCCTTTTTATATGAAATATTCTCTTTCATAATGATGTTTTTAAATATAAAAAACAAATACTCTTTGTAAAAAATTTTAAACTTGTATTTCACTTTTACTCTAATTAAATATATGATACTTACTATCCATTTGTAATAAATGTCCACTCATTATTTCTCAACCAAAAAAAAATATAGTTATAAAAACATATATCTTACAAGTTTATTATTTTTAATTAAATTTAATTAATATTTTGAACATCAGCAGTTATTTTTCATAATGAAAAAAGGAGGGAGTAATAATTTAATAATTAATGATTCATCATTAACTCTCGTGCGTAATTACCGGTTTTCAATTAAAAAATAATATTAAACTATTTGGTCTGTTCCTATGTATTTGTCCTTATTCCAATTTCTATCTTGTCCTCAGATTTGTTTTTTATCTTTTATATTTATAGAGTTATTTACAGGTTATGAAGTAAACTCTTTATCTTTATCAACTGGACAAATTTTCGTAGGTGTTTAAATTTTTTTTAATTTTAATGAAACATATTAAAAATATCTTATAAATGGAATAAGAAGAATATATAACATTAAAAAAATCAAATACAAAACAAATAAATATATTGGTCCATGACACACACGGCACACGCTGCCGTTGAGGCAAGACGTGACCGTGTGTGTAAATATATAACTAATAAAAGTTAGTTTAGTTAGTGAAGAGTCATCATAAAGTTATGAGTCCAAATTTTACTTATGGGTGATTTATAAGTACCTCTAAACGTGAATGTGTGTTATGATTCTAATAAGCTCTTGAGACCCAAGTCGACTTATAAAATATATATATATATACATACACCCACAAATAAAAATTTTAAATTAAAAAATGTATATGCGTATATAGATGTCTTACATTACATCATATTACTATGTTTCGGATAGAATGTGATTTCAAATAAGTTTTTGTCCAGTCTCGTCTTGAATAAGTTTTCATGCCGTTTTAGCCAATTCAGACGAGACATACTACCTCCAGTTTTAATTATAAGACCTCGTTTATAAATTATAAACAGGATTTTATAATTAGGACTAGAAATAGTACAAAAACCCGCCTAGGTCAAAGCAGTAGCGCATCGTGGATAGGAGGAATTGAGTTTTTGATCACGTGGTAGGAACAATTTCTAAAGACTAGAAAGTCAGCTAGAAAGGGGCAGAACTAGCATCCCTCTTTTTGCTGTTCCCCTTTTAATGCATTTGCCTCGTTGAACTTAGGGCAGGTATTATTTCCAAATAAGCAGTTTAGATAGAGTCCAACTTTTGATTGATATAAGACATTCTATTCTTCTTAGGATTAAATCCAATCTCTTAGTCCCCGCGAAAAGGAAAAAAAATTTTATCCTAGAAGCAGATCTAATTTTAATAACAAACACAGTAACAATGAAGATGGGGGAGAGGAAAGGAGAGAAAGAAGGGAGAAAGATAGCAAGAAAAAGAAAGAGAAACAAGATAAATAGAAAGAGAATTAAAAAAAACTCAATATCTAATATTATTCAATTGATAATTAAAAACGGTATAATACATAATTAAAATAAAATAGCACTATAGGACATAATAGTTGACAATCTCTATATTTAATCTTTAAATCACAGCATTAATTTATTAATTTTTTTGATAATTTGTAAATATTATAAAATCTTCAATCATTCCTCTCCGTCCTTTTTTTTTATAGGAGAAATACAATAAGGTCATAAAGAAGAAAAATAATTACAAAACAAGCCTTAAAAATTATTATTTTTTATTATGAAACTTGTGAATTTGTGATTACAAGTTACGTAGATTGTTATTATTAGAACCTTTTCTTAATTATCTTTTTTTACTTGAGACCCTATTATAATTCTCTCCTTTTCCATTTCCATCATGCAGTTTGTGGGTTTAAGTTATTATCATGGCCATGGTTCAGGACATCAACGGCTGAGATTGAGGTTTGGGATGAGTATCAGACACCGAGCATTGAGTCCCAGAGTCAGAGCGGGCATGCTAAAAATGGACCCATTGTACGCACTTTAATAGAAAGCACAGCCAAAAAATAATAATATAATATAATATTTTAATTATGTGGAGATTCAAGACTAATATTATAATACTCACCAAATCTCAATTATTTAAATTTAATATGAACGGCTAAAATTTAATATTTAATATTTTTATTATTTAAAAAATATTTTTTAATAGATACATAATTCAAAAATAAATATAATATCTTAATTATAAGTTTTTTAAAAGTAAATTTTTTATTCAAAAATTATTAGTTGAAAAATTTAAATTTAGACCATTAAAATTAATTTTAAATGGTTTAGATTTTACTGTAGTGATGAATAGTAGAGTATTGAAACTCATTCAGCGGAGATTCTCCATTTTTTAATTTCTATTCACATTAACGAGCCGACTTCGATTGTGACATGATGAATAGTAGAGTAGCATTTATAAGCAACCATTTTTTTAATAAATAATACTCGCTCTCGTTTTTATTATAAATTTCAGACAACTAATTTTCATATAACAAAAAAAAGTTAAATTACTAATTACTAAATAAAAAAATATACTTTTATTTTTAAATATGTTTTTATAACAAATAGAAAAAAAATAATGAAAGAGAATATATAAGAAAACATAATAAGAGTATAAGTAGCATATGAGAGAGAATAAATAATTAAGAATAAATTTAAAAGAGCATACTACCTCCAATCCGTAATATAATGGGTCATTTGACTTTTATTTTGATCCTCATATATTTTGTCTCATATTTATTCATTTGTTTTTAAGATGGTCCTTATTATAATGGTAGTTTTAGCCAATACAATTGATTAACAATGATATTTTAGGAAAGAGAACATCTATTTATTACAAATAAGTAACTTAAATAGTTTTTTTAATCTACTCAAATTAGTCAACTAGTTTTTATATTAAGGAATAGAGACAGTATTAAATATTAAAACAAACCTAAATTAAAACTTGTACAACTCTTCTTGAAGTTGAAAGTTTGAAACTAATAAGAGGGAAATAATTAATAATAACAAGTTGCAAGACATAGCTAGCTCTGCTTTTAGTTCCAGTTCTAATTTGTTATGCACTCCTCCATCTTCACTTTCGGACGGAAATAGAATAAAATAAAGCATGTATACAACATATACTAACGCGCACACCCACCCCCACCATCGCCTTACCTCTACATTTTTTTTTTTGGGGGGGTCAAAAGCTCTCCAGTTTATCTAAGCTTGTTAAATAGGCCTTTCCCTTCATTACCACGCCATCGAAGGAAGAACAAGAACGATGATACTCCAGGCGCTTCTCAAACATTTGCCATTTGAGCTAAACCCAACCTTGTACGTCTCTCTCTTCTGCTTCATCATCCTCATCCCTGTGCTTATCAAACTACATAGAACCACAAGAAATGAGCCCAATCTTCCTCCATCCCCACCTAAATTGCCATTTATAGGCAATCTTCATCAGCTTGGTACTCTGCCTCACCGTTCCCTCACAGCTCTCTCCAACAAGTATGGCCCTCTCATGTTGCTTCGATTCGGTCAAACTCCAACTCTGGTGGTTTCTTCCGCGCACTTCGCCAGAGAAATAGCAAAATCCCACGACGTCGTTTTCTCCGATCGGCCTCAAACCACTGCTGCAAAAATACTTCTCTATGGATGCAAAGATGTGGGTTTCTTACCCTATGGTGAAGAGTGGGGGCTCAAGAGGAAAATCTGTGTTTCTTGAGCTTCTCAGCCTTAAAAGAGTTCAATCCTTTCAGTACATCAGAGAGGAGGAAGCTGCGAACTTGGTGGCTAAGATTCGTCAAGCATGTGGTCAGCTTAATGATAGTTTGTCCGTGAATATGTCTCAGATGATTATTGCAACTTCAAACAATATTGTGAGCAGATGTCTTCTTGGACAGAAGTTTGATGCAGCAGATGGTAAAAGCAGCTTTGGGGAAGTAGCGAGGAAAGTGATGGTTCAAATGGCAGCTTTCAGCTTCGGAAACTTCTTCCCCTCGTTGTGATGGATGGATGTTGTTACTGGATTGATTCCAAAGCTGAATGCTACGTTTAGAGAATTAGATGCTTTCTTCGATGATGTGCTCGCTCAACATAAAGTGGCTGGAAGGAGTGAATCAGATGAAGATCACAAGTCAGAAAAGAAAGACTTTGTTGATATTCTCCACCAACTTCAACAAGATGATCTGCTGGACTTCCAGCTTACCCAATCTGACCTCAAAGCCATGATAATCGTATCTCTCTCTGTTTCCCTTAATTAAATTCTCGACCTTTGTGTTGTGTGTACGTGTGTTAACCTCTCACGCTAGTTTACAGAACAGCATAAACATGTTTTGATTTAACAATTGAATCAGGATTTGTTCGTTGGAGGAAGTGACACTACTTCAACAGCTCTGGAATGGGCCTTTGCAGAGCTCATGAAGAATCCAAGGGCAATGAAGAAAGCACAGCAAGAGGTGAGAAGAGTGATGGGGAATAAGTCAAAAGTGGAAGAAAATGATGTGAAACAAATAAGTACTTGGAATGTGTACTCAAAGAAACTCTCCCGTCGCACTTTCGGTTCCAAGAGAGACAGCTTCGGGTGTGACGTTGGGAGGGTACTATATTCCTCCAAAAACAACTGTATTTGTGAATGCATCGGGAATTCAGAGAGATCCTGAATTCTGGGAAAGACCAGACGAGTTTGAACCGGAGAGATTTGAGAACAACCAAATCGAGCTCATGTAAAGAAAACTGGAGGTGTGTATCAACTAGGTCCGAGTTGTCCCGGTAGACATTGTCCTTAAAAGTTATTCCGCCACCGTAGGTAAACGTGAGTGCGGCACTCCCCAGGATTAAACGAACCCTTCCTGCAGAAAACAGGGTGACAGAACAGCAAAAACTAACAATAACCCAGCAAACAGAGAAGAGGAGAAGGGAGCAAAAGATTAGAGGAGGGGAGAGAGCTCGATAACTCAAGGGGTGCACCGAACACTCTGCCTCGACCTCCTTTATATAGGCCACAGATTTTTGAACGTTGGGCACCATGATCACGGTAATAAAATTTCAGTTTCAGATGTTATAGCCATAAACGCTATTTATTCCTTCGGTTATGAACGTTGGTATGTTTAAGAGATAAATTCTAGACGTTACTAGTCATTAATCCATGGAAAACGGTTTAAGGATTAATGGAGGATAAATCACGGTTTGAAAACTCCCAATGTTCAGTAACCTTCGGTTATTACAAAAATAAATGGTCAAAACAAGGATTTTCTGATAAGCTCTCTTAATACCATTTCATAATTTAATTTTGCAAAAGTGATTTACAAAAGGTGCCCGGTACTGTTCTAATTCGCGCGCAGGGGGGGAATCGCCAGTTTTCACCTGCGTTTCCCTCCTAGTGGGCTATTGTTGTGTGCACGAGACCCTCCTTCTCCTCTAGCCCATTCACTAGCCCAATAATGTGTGATAGTATTTATACACTTAAGCTCTCTCTCTCTTGGGCAATGTGGGACTTTACTTTTGACACACCTACTCATATACACAACAATCCCCCACATGTGTCAAAAGGGAACATGTACAACTAAGTTACACATGGATATAACCATTTCGAGTCTAATGTCTTTCGGACTATGAACCAGATATAGACCAATAATACTTAGCACATAGAGATGTTAGTGAATCCTGCTTCTATGAACCAACAGCTCTGGGTATGCGCTAGAGGTATCAAGAGTCAGATTATACCCCCGCAATTTCTACTATTTACGGCGATTTTGTGCGTTATGATGGTCATGCGCGTGCCCGGTTCTTAACGAATGCTCTAGAGATTTCGCCATGATCTCATGGGAGCGGCCCCACTCCACATTCGTAGAGGTGATTTCATCAAGTGTACCTGCAATTAGCACACCATCCCGTAGGATTATGAAATCATTAAGAGTTTTCACTCAGCCTCGCCAATAAATGCATTCTAGCACTTTCTCACATCATAGGAAGGGACTATGAATTTACAATAGTGCTAACAGAACTAACAGACGACTTGTTTTTCCCATATGAACCTTCTTCATGGGGTCTCCAATCACAAAGGTTGGGTTTCCATCGTTGTTAATTTCATGTTGGCTTAAGTCCCATTCCCCTCGATGTTTTGATAATCTGTTTCTTCCCCAGGGGTTTCGTAAATGGATCTGCCAGATTCACTTCTGATCTCACAAAATCGATTGAGACTACTCCATCTTTGAGCAGCTACCTTAGAATACTATGTCTCAATCGTATGTATCTGCTTTTACCATTGAAGGTTTTGTTTTTCACTATAGCTATTGCGGCTTGGTTATCGCAATGCAAAGACACTGATAGTGGTGGTTTTTCTCCCAATGGGATATTAGCCAAGAAGTTTTTCAACCACTCAGCCACTGTACCAGCCAACTCCATAGCGATTAGCTCTGAATCCCTCGAGGATTTAGATAGAATGGTTTGTTTGGCTGACCTCCATGATATTGCACCATCGCCAAAAGTGAATATATAACCACTAGTGGATTTGGTCTCCTCTGAATCTGAGATCCAGTTAGTATCATTGTATCTTTCTAATACAGTGGGAAATCCACTATAGAGAATACCATAACTTATGTACCTTTTAAGTATCTCAATACTCTTACTAAGGCCACCCAGTGTTCATTGCTAGGACAATGAGTATACCTGCTCAATCTACACACAGCATATGCTATGTCTGGCCTGGTGAAGTTTGCTAAATGTAACAGACTCCCAATAATCTGTGCATATTTAGATTGAGCAACTGGTTCTCCTTTATTTTTAAACAAACTCACACTAGAATCATAAGGAGTACTCAACGGATCATCATCACATCCAAATTGTCTAAGAATTTTTTCAACATAGTGCTCTTGAGATAATAAAATGCCATTTTAAGTTTTTGTTATCTTAACACCCAAAATAACTTTTGCTTCACCCAGGTCTTTCATATCAAAATTAGAAGCAAGAAAACATTTAGTTTCAAACACAACATCTAGACAAGTACCAAAGATTAGCATGTCATCCACATATAAGCAGATAATCACACAGTCATTATTCATAAGTTTGGTATAAACACACCTTTCTACCTCGTTAGTAGTGAAACCGCCATTAGTTAAGACTTGATCTAATTTTTCATACCACTATTTAGGTGCTTGTTTTAGGCCATACAAAGATTTCACAAGTTTACATACTTTGTTTTCTTGCCCAGGAGCAACGCACCCTTCAGGTTGTACCATGTAAATCTCTTTTTCTAAATCACCATTTAGAAAAGCTGTTTTAACATCCATTTGATGAATAGAGTTTATAAATTGAAACCAGAGTAATAAGAATTCTTATAGAAGAAATTCTTGTCACTGGGGAAAAAGTATCAAAGTAATCAATGTTTTCTTTTTGTGTAAAACCTTTGGCTACTAGCCTCGCTTTGTACTTATCGATAGAACCATCAGGAAAATATTTTTTTCCAAAAAACCCATTTACAGCCAATTGCTTTTTCTCCTGGAGGCAAGTCAACTAAGACCCAAGTTTTATTTTGTTTTAAAGAATCAATTTCAGCCTGAATTGCTTCTTTCCAAAAAGGTGCGTCTGGAGAAGAGGTCGCTTCATGGAAATTTCTAGGTTCATCTTGTACTTAATAAGTGTAGAAATCATCTCCAAAGGAGGTTTCCTTTCTTTGCCTTTTACTTCTCCATAAACTTTCTACTACGTTTTCATTTGAGTTTTGCTCAAAAGAATTTTCAACAATTCTAGGGATACGCTCAGCTTTCAAAGGAAAAATATGTTCCAAAAATTCTACATCTTTAGTTTCAATAATAGTATTTTGACCCAAAATATCACCTTTTAAAACCATAAAATGGTAGGCGGTACTTTGCTGAGCATACCCGATAAATAAACAATCAGCAGTTCTAGAACCTATTTTTTCTCTTTTTAGGGTCAGGTAATAACACTTTTGCAAGGCACCCCCACACTTTTAAGTAATTAAGACTAGGTGCAAAGCCTTTCCATAATTCATAAGGAGTTTTGTTTGTTTTCCTATGGTGTATTCTTTTTTGTAGAAAACAGGCAGACAAAATGGCTTCTCCCCAAAGGTTATATGGTGCAGCAGAGCTTACAAGTAAAGCATTCATAATCTCTTTTAGTGTTCTATTTTTTCTTTCCGCAACACCATTAGATTCTGGGGAATATGGAGGAGTTACCTCATGAATAATTCCTTCTTTTTCACAAAATTCATTTAATTGTAAAAATTCTCCTCCTCTATCAGATCTAACTCGTTTAATTTTTCTGTCTAATTGATTTTCTACCTTAGCTTTATATGACAAGAATTTTTCAAAAGCCTCGTCTTTATTTCTTAACAAATATAATTTTGTATACCTTGAAAAATCATCAATAAAAGTTACATAATATCTTTTACCACCTCTAGTCTCAGTTTGTTTCAAATCACCTAGATCAATGTGTACTAAGGATAACAACTCGGTTTCTCTTTGAGTAGGAAAATGTGATTTTTTAGTTTGTTTTGTTTCTGCACACACTTCACATTTATTAAGAATATTATTTTTAATCCTTGATATTAGTCCTAGATGATAAAGCCTTTTTATATAAGGTTTACTTATGTGTCCTAATCTAGCATGCCACATATCAAAAGAATCAACATAGAACACAGGCAAGTAAGTAGAAGAAGCATTTCCATTCATTTCAGCAATGTTCAGTACAAACAATCCTTGATTACAATAGCCTTTCCCAACAAGAACATTATTCTTTGTCATTGCGATCTTGTCAGATTAGAATGACACCTTAACCCCAGCTTTCCCTAACAGAGCCACAAAAATCAAGTTAGCTCTAACATCAAGCACGTACAGAACTTCATTCAGTGCTAAGGTCTTTCCAGACTTGAGTTTCAGGACAACTTTTCCTTTTCCCAGAACTTTTGTGGTTCGAGAATCGGCCAGATAAATATGGTCTTCTCCTTCTTCAAAGGAGGTGAACATGTCCTTATTCGCACAGATGTGCTTGGTAGCACCTGAGTCTACCACCCACTTCCTCACATCAAAGATCACAAGGACTTGTAAGACAACAGCAATAATCTCATCGTCATCTCCTTCCACCAAATTTACGTTTGGCTTAGGAGGATTTCTACCTTTACGGTTATTGTTTTTACCAGCCCTTTCCTGCACTGAGCTGCGTGGTGACCTGGCTTTCCACACACAAAGCAATCTTCGTTCTTCTTGAATTTGGGGTTAGAATCATTAGGCTTGTAATCAAAGTTTTTATTTCTAGGTTTAGTGTTGTACCTCTTGTCCTGCAGCTTTGCTTCTACCAAATTTGCCTTTGTTGCCAACTCCTTTCCTCTAGCTGTTTGGATTGCCTTCCGGTTTGTGTCCTTAATGATGATATGCGTGATTATGTCTGATAGTGAAAGTTGCTTCTGCTTATGCTTCAGTTGTTGCTTATAGTCATTCCATGAGTTTGGTAGCTTCTCAATCAGGACCCCGGCCACGAACTCATCTGGTAAATTTATCTTCTCAGCTCGGAGCTCTTCCAGTAGCTTATGGTATTCATTGATTTGAAGTTTTATATCCTTCTCTTCATCCATCTCCCATTTGTAAAAGTTCCCAACCACGAACTTTTGCTTTCCAGCATCCTCAGCAGTGTACTTCACGATCAGTGACTCCCATGTTTTATGTGCCTCCTTGTATACATAGTAGACATCGAACAAGTCATTAGATAAAGTGCTAATGAGTGTATGTCGGCAAACCTTGTTGGCATTTTCCCAAGCATGCTTCTGGGCCTGGTCAGCATTAGTGGGGGGTTCAGGCTGGGTAAGAGCAGCGGCAACTCCATGCATGTCAAGGACAGTGTACACACATTCCTGCCACCGTCTAAAGTACTTTCCATCGAATACATCAATCTTGTAGACATCTGGGAATGGCTTGGGTAGTGGCACTGCAGTGAAGACAGAAGCATGGGCAACGTTGACAGTAGGGTCAGTGTTCCCAGCAGCAGCATCATTACGGGACTCCATAGTAACTCTCAAGATTGTAGAGGAAACTGGAGGTGTGTATCAGCTAGGTCCGGGTCGTGCCAGTAGACACTGTCCTTAAGAGTTATTTTGCCACCGTAGGTAAACGTGAGTGCGACACTCTTCACGATTAAACGAATCCTTCCTGCAGAAAACAGGGTGACAGAACAGCAGAAACTAACAATAACCCATCAAACAGAGAAGAGGAGAAGGGAGCATAAGAGCAGAGGAGGGGAGAGAGCTCAATAACTCAAGCGGTGCACCGAACACTCTGCCTCGACCTCCTTTATATAGGCCACAGATTTTTGAACATTGGGCACCATGATCACGGTAATAAAATTTCAGTTTCAAACGTTATAGCCATAAACGCTGTTTATTCCTTTGGTTATGAATGTTGGTACGTTTAAGAGATAATTTCCAGACGTTACCAGTCATTAATCCATGGAAAACGGTTTAAGGATTAATGGAGGATAAATCACGGTTTGAAAACTCCCAACGTTCAGTAACCTTCGGCTGTTACAAAAATAAATGGTCAAAATAAGGATTTTCTGATAAGCTCTCTTAATACCATTTCATAATTTAATTTTGCAAAAGTGATTTACAAAAAGTGCCCGGTACTGTTCTGATTCGCGCACAGGGGGGAATCGCCAGTTTTCAACTGTGTTTCCCTCCTGGTGGGCTGTTGTTGTGTACGCAAAACCCTCCTTCTCCTCTCTTGGGCAATACCAAATAATGTGTGATAGTATTTATACACTTGAGCTCCCTCTCTCTTGGGCAATATGGGACTTTATTTTTGACACACCCACTCATATACACAACAGTTCAAAGGTCAAGACTTTGAATTTGTTCCTTTTGGTATTGGAAGGAGGGGATGCCCAGGAATTTCATTTGGGCTTGCATCACTTGGGTACGTGTTAGCTAATCTTTTGTGTTGGTTCGATTGGAAGCTTCCTGAATCTGGTAAATTTGCTGATCAAGACATGGACATGAAAGAGACATTTGGGCTTACCGTCGTTAAGAAACTACCAATTTTTGTCCAACCAATACCGCACCATGCCTTATAGCAACTTAATTTTGATAACAAAGCTCGTGATTGGTGTTTTGGATTCGTGGTTTCAAGTTATTCTGAATAAAGTTTGCTACTAAGTTTCTGTGTTTGGATTGTGCTCTTCCACTACACCAGAAATGTTTGATTTGGTTTATGATTGAATTGTAGTGAAAGTTGGATGTGGGATACTTGTACAGATGTTTAGCTATTGGAATAATACAAACTTTGATCCTTAAAATTTACTTTTATTTTGATTTTAATTCCTCAAGTTTCAAACTATAAGTTTTCGTCCTTCAAGTTTCTTTTTATTTAAAACATTAGTCCTTATAATCTAATAAAAATTTGGACCATTTTGCCCCTAGAGGAACCAAAACTTATAATTTGAAACTTGAAGAACCAAAACCAAAAATGAGGACAAACTTGAGAGATCAAAAATTATATTAACTCTTAGTTATTTATCAATAAAGTTACTGCTTTTTTTTTTTTTAATTTGGAGTTTCCTCGAGTCACTTTAGATTTTAGGCTAATTTCTATCAAGCATGAGTGTTAAAGTTAAAATTCTCCCAACAAATAATACTTCCCAATATTCAAACTTATATTCTTCCTTTTACGGAGATGAAGCCGGTTATTATCTCAACCAATCATTAAAGTTACTGTTATAATGGGTTTTATTTTAAGGTGAGCTTGGGCTACGAGGCAAATTATGGGTAATGGGCCAGAGGCGTCAATTGGGGTTATGAAAAAATATTGGGTATAAGCATGGCCTATGGGTTGGGGGGGGGATGCATATGGAACTTTCTGACCCATATACATTCCTATGAATATATACATATGAACATCTGCGTATGAATTTTCTAATAATTTTCATTAATCTGAATAAATCTTGCACAATTTTCATGTTCTACTGTGTTTATCGGGGGTGATCATTACAGTTACTTTATCTTTTTTTTTTAATAATCTCTGAAGCTTATATTTTATTTCCAAATAACTGAAATACTTTATAATTTCCATGAAGCAATAGTTGTTTTTACTAATAATTTTAAATCATTTTAGTTTTTATTTATAAAAATAACTGTAGGTGGAGTAAGTCTTGCTTGGGAAAATAGTATCAAATAGACGAGGGCATTTTAGTTAAATAAAATGAGATGTCGTTGCCAATTGGTTGGTCGTCATGTTTATCATAAAACGAATAAGTATGCTAATGGGTTGGCTAAATTAGATCAGTCATAGACTCAATACTCATTTATTCATTTGTTCAAGTCGGAACGTCGAATTGGTTCAATGAGGTGCGTCGTGGCTTTGATATATACACTGTTTTTGTCTGTTTCGTACGTCAATGTTTTGTCTTTTCCTCTTCCCCTTTGCATTCCTCATGCAGCTCATGGCTTTTTATTTTTTATTTTTTCCTAAGAACAAGTATTCTCATATTTTGGAAGTAATTCTTTTCATGATCTTTTATTTCAACTTTCAGATCAAAACCATATGGAAAGTAGAGACCGTGTACGCAGCGGGAAATGAGCTTGAAATCAGAGTCGTATGAAAAGGGAAGATGTTCTGTCACTACTACAAAAAAGAGTATTCACGACACTAATTTACGGCGGTTATTAGCAAAAACGTTGTAAAAAATATGACGGTAGCATTTCTGTAATTGTAGGCGGACTTTTAAAAGCGGTTATTTAAAAAACCGTCGTTAAAAGTCTATTAGAATTTTAAAATCCATCGTGCGATAGTTTTCACTTTTCAGAGTCAGAGCTCATAGTCCCCCATACCACACCCTCACTCGATTTTCTCCCTCCTCCTATATTTGTTGGAGTTTATCCATTGCCTCTGTCATTTCCGCCATGTTCTTCCATCACTGTCGCTGTTGCTGTTGCCGTCACCATCGCCTCATCCTCTTCATTCTTATTTGTGAGTTTTTCACCTCCATTCTTTCTGTGGATTTTGCAGTTTTTGTGGTTTGATATGATTATTTTCTTTAGTTAAAAATAAGATGCTTAATCTGAGTTTAAAGAGATCTGATTTTTAGCAGATCTGAGTTTTTGATTTTATCAGATCTGAGTCTTTGATTTTACCTTTATTAGATCTTAGTTGCTTCGATCTGGTGGCTGAAGGTAAAGCTAAGTGACGCTATGAAGGCAGGAAAGAATCTATATTTACTCCATCAAAATGCTTTTAACTGGCGAGAGATTTCCTTTGAGGCTTTGTTCTCCCATTCCCTCCTGATCAGTAGGATGAAACGTAGCTTAAAGGAATAAAAAATTTTCACGGCGGTTATTTATATAACCGCCGTGAAATCCTCTACATTTTACGTCGATGGCATAGACGTCGGTCTCAAAACCGCCGTAAAAAGCTTATTTTAACCGCCGTTAAATGTATTTTTTGTAGTAGTGTGTCATGGGCCGAATGCATTTATTGCTTTAAAAATGCCGCTAAAGCTACGCAAGGGATTACGGCGCATAACCTCTCTATTACGCAGCCTTTCCATTTAGCCTCCACTTAGATAAAATGGTGTCGTTTTGCAATTTTTTTTTTCAAAAAAAGAATTTACAGTCTTTTCCAATCCAATTGAGCGTTTATCGTTTCAGTCCCTTCAGTTCCTTATTCTTCCATGGCGGTGCTCTCTTCTTTCACACATCTCATTGTTGTTGGTGATAATTCGTGATTCCCTACCATGATTCTCTTTATCCATTATGCTCTTCTATGATTCTCTTCACCTGTTATGCTCTTCTAAGTCTTCACCACCCATGGCCTTGTTCACTGTCACCCACCATCGCCCAGATCTGGCTCGTCGTAGAGAGAAGAGAGAGGGAAATGTTCCATTTTTCCATGCCCACTTATTTTATTTCTTACCCTTTAAAATGCTTTAATGTGTTCCTTTCCTTCACAAATTAGACCCCCTCTATCTCTGTTGCTTTATCTACAGCATTCTAAATAGGACATTTAATTTTCAAAGTGAACTGTCTTCGATGTTTCTTGCAACCATAGTAATGCCTGCATAGTTACCTTTAGTTGGTGATCAAAGAGGGAATATCTTATTGCCACAGGAGGTTGCATCTTTTAGTGTGTTTCATTATCGCTCAAGTGCCTGGTTGTTGAACGCAACGTTTTTTTTTAAATGGAGGCTAAATGGAGAGGCTGCATAATGGAGAGGTTCCTTGCCGAAGAGATTAATATTTTGTTAATAATGCTTGTGAACACTACTTATGAGAGGAGCCAATCATAAGCCGGATACTCAGCATGGCTTGGGGTGTTTAGGATCATATAAAAGTGATTTTAAAAAGATTTTTTCGTAAAACGAATCAAAATTCTTTACATATTTACTTCGTGTAAAGTAAAAGTATTTTTAAAATCCTAGTTTTAATTCAATCCAAACACTCTCTTAGTGGAAGAGTGTGTTATTATATACTTTTCTGATCTTATTTATAAGGCAAAGAGAAAAGACAATTTTTTTATCTTATTTATAGGGTATTAATAGAAATTTTTTGTATAGAAATACAATTTTACCTTTCATTTATTATTATATTGACTTTGTTTATATGAGACATAATACATAGTAAATAGGGATAAAATTAGAAAAATTTTTAATTTTAAATTAAAATTAATGAAGTTTAAGGTTTTTCTTAGTCTGTATGAAATATGTTGGAAGTGACTTACAAATGGAATCAGAGGAGTATTGATTAGTCAGTCTTTTTACTCTGGACTTTTTGTTTTTTTTCAATTTTTTTAAAAGTATTATTGGTTACTAAATACTACCTCTGGTCCTAATTATAAGAACTAGTTGACTAATTTGAGGAGATTAAGGAAGTAAGTTGAGTTAGTTATTTGTCCTAAATAGGTGTTGTCTTTCCTAAAATATCCTTGTTAATCAAATGTATTGACAAGGGTTACTTTGGAAAAAAATATATAAATATAAAAGATAAAGTGGATTGGAGCCTTATATTTCGGACTAAAGTAAAAATCAAACAAGATCTTATATTAAGGACAGGAAATAGTACAAGTTAATAAGGATTCAACATTGTGAGAGTATCCCCTGTGCTACACCCAACACCTACTCCGCTACTCATTGTACTTTTATTATTATTTTTTGTGTTGATAAAACCTGTGTTTATTTATGTTAATAAAGCGATTCCCTATTAAAAAAAGGGATAACTGCAATAAAGTCCCACTTAAGAGGAATTAAATACAAAAAGATCTTTTAAAATCATCAAATTATTCTTAAGTTCCTAAAGACCTTATTGTAATAAATTTTATTTGTTTAATTATTAAATTGCCTTTTTTTAAAATTTGTATTGACAACTGAAAAAAAATCATTAACAATTTAATATGTAAGGATTAACAACTATCGTGACAAGTATTAACAACATATTTTCTCAACAAATTACAAAATGTAACGCATGAATTGTCAATACCTACCGCGATAGTTGTTAATTTTTACATCTTAAGTTGTCAACGACTACTCTTTCAGTTGTAAATGTAAATTTTTTAAAAATAAAGACAATTTAGTCATTAAACAAATACAATTTATTACAATAAGGCCTTCAGAGACTTAAGAATAAATTGATATTTTATGGATCTTATTGCAATTTTTTTAATAAAAAAAATGCGTCCTTGACTGTCTGTCAATGTGAGTATCTCTTTGCTTCTAGATAATGATCGATCAATGAGAATAATTATTGATTTAGGTTGATCCTCTAAAACTAGCTAGGCTCTTTGCTCATTGTACTATTATTATTTGTGTTGTGACGGCGCAAGAATTATTTTGTGCTGATAAAACCTGTGTTGACTAAAAAAGACGAAATAAAATTATGTACAAAATTTATTTTTATGTAAATGTATTTCAGCTTGGTTTTATATTTGTAGTATAGTACATACAATTAATTTCAAATCACAAAAAATTCGACACTTGATTCTTGTGCGACTGTGCATTTTGATTAGAAGAGCTGCCGATATGCATGGGAGAAACTCCTACAAATTAAAATAGTTCAGGTCTGCTCATCATTCGTAATATTTCTATTCATTGATTAAAATAAGAAAAAATTTCAAAAAAAGTCTTTAGAATATAGAAAATTCTAGATTAGGTCCTGGAATTTCGAAAATGACAAAAAGGATCAGTGACTCAATTTATCATTTGTAAAATCAAGAGGAATTGACAACTTTGCCCTCATTTGTATTCATTCACTATAATGATTTAAGAATCACTATAAGGGTTTAGGCGTTATCTAAATTCGTGTAGCGAATAACTACTGACTTTTTCATAGACAGGTGCTTTGTTATTAACTGCAACTAATTTTGTAATTACTAAAACAATGTAAGCATTACCTAGATTCGTGTAGAGAATAACTACTCACTTTTTCATAGTCAGGTACCTTATTATTAACTACAACTAATCTTGTAATCACTAGAATAGTATAAGCGTTACCTATATTTGTTTAGAGAATAACTACTCACTTTTGCTTAGCCAGGGGCAAAATTGTTAATTTGTTTTAATTTCACAAATGATAGATTGGGTCAGTGACCCTTTCTGTCATTTTCGAAATTCCAGGACCCAATCTAAAATTTCTTATATTCGAAGGATTTTTTTTACAATTTTCCCTTAAAATAATTAGATAATGTTTTGCTATTTTTCCAAAAGTAAAAAATAAAAAGAAAGAATCTTTAGGGGCCCCAGGGTTGGGAATTGGGACGCGTCTCATTCACATGCACTTGTGAACGGATACGGGACGTCATTGGAGTAATCACCCTTTTAAAGTCAGATGATTAGCCGTATTATAATTGATCTCGAATCAAATTGATGAGCCGACAAGTAATTTGGATTCATTCAGAATTGGATCAATGAAGTCTAAATGGAGAGGCTGCATAATGGAGAGGTTCCTTGCCGAAGAGATTAATATTTTGTTAATAATGCTTGTGAACACTACTTATGAGAGGAGCCAATCATAAGCCGGATACTCAGCATGGCTTGGGTGTTTAGGATCATATAAAAGTGATTTTCAGGAACTATGGTATAAGTGCTGACCAGAGGCTCTCCTGACAGGGGGCTACGAATCCTCCAGACTGATACTAATGATGACTTTTGGGGAGCTGTCAAGTCATCACTGGCATCAGTCTGGAGGATTCATAGCCCCCTGTCAGGAATCTTTAGTCTCAGTGATTACTAGAAGATAGCAGCAGCCAGAGTTGATAATGCAGGAACTCTTCTGGGACTCATTCAGTTTATGGGAAGAAAAGGTCTTTATAGATAGGCTCATGGCTAGGGGATATGTTCATGATGCCTTCTGGGAAAACCTTACTGTTCAGATTCTCTAGGGTAAGAAGGAGATGATGTCCATCATCACCATGATGATGATGATGATCACGGTCCGAAGTAGAAAGCTAGTCTTCAAAGACTTCTGTCTGTGGAGGGACCTGTGACCTATTGGTGGAGGTTTGACAGCACTCATCGCCGCAACTCTCCATCATCAAGTCATCTATAGACTCCAAGACTAACAGGAACATTAAGATAATGGTATCAAAGTCTTAGTGATTACCAAGTCACTCATTCTCAACTCATTAACGGGCCACGTTAGGACCTCAGGCAAGTGCAGAGCATACTTGGAATTTCTAGCGATAAAAGAAAGACATTATAAGTGAGGCTTTAAGAAGAAGAGAGAACTAGTACTTTTAAAATTATAGTTTTAATTCAATCGAAACACTCTCTTAGTGGAAGAGTGTGTTATTATACACTTTTCTGGTTCTATTTATAAGACAAAAAAAAAAGATAATTTTTTATCCTATTTATAGGATGCTAACAGAAATTTTTTGTATGAAAGTACAATTTTACCTTTCATTTATTATTATATTGACTTTGTTTATATGAGACATAATATATATTAAATAGGGATAAAATCAGAAAATTTTTGAATTTTAAATTAGAGTTAATGAAGTTTAAGGTTTTTCTTAGTCTGTGTGAAACATGTTAGAAGTGACTTACAAATAGGACCAGAGGAGTATTGATTAGCTAGTCTTTTCACTCTGGACTTTTTGTTTTTTTTTTCAATCTTTTTAAAAGTATTATTGGTTACTAAATATGAGTTAATAAGGATTCAACATTGTGAGACTATCCCCTGTGCTACACCCAACATTGACTCCGCTGCTCATTGTACTATTATTATTATTTTTTGTGTTGATAAAACCTGTGTTTATTTATGTGAATAATGTGATTCCCTATTTAAAAAGGGGATAATTGCAATAAAGTCCCATTTAAGAGGAATTAAATACAAAAAGATCTCTTAAAATAATCAAATTATTCTTAAATTCCTAATTCCTAAAGATCTTATTGTAATAAATTTTATTTGTTTAATTACTAAATTGTTTTTTTTTTAAGTTTGTATTAACAACTAAAAAACAATCATTAAAAACTTAAGATGTAAGGATTAACAACTATCGTGACAAGTATTGACAATATATTTTCTCAACACATCACAAAATGTAACGCATGAACTGTGAATACCTGCCGCAATAGTTGTTAATCTTTACACCTTAAATTGTCAACGACTGCTCTTTCAGTTGTAAATGTAAATTTTTTTTAAAAATAAAGACAATTTGGTCATTAAACAAATACAATTTATTACAATAAGGCCTTCTAAGACTTAAGAATAATTTGATATTTTAGGGAACTTATTGCAATTTTTTCTTTAAAAAAAAAAAAAAGCGTCCTCGACTGTCTGTCAATGTCAGTATCTCTTTGCGTCTAGATAATGATCGATCAATGAGAATAATTATTGATCTAGGTTGATCCTCTAAAACTAGCTAGGCTCTTTACTCATTGTACTATTATTATTTGTGTTGTGACGGCGCAAGAATTATTTTGTGCTGATAAAACCTGTGTTGACTAAAAAAGACGAAATAAAATTATGTACAAAATTTATTTTTATGTAAATGTATTTCAGCTTGGTTTTATATTTGTAGTATAGTACATACAATTAATTTCAAATCACAAAAAATTCGACACTTGATTCTTGTGCGACTGTGCATTTTGATTAGAAGAGCTGCCGATATGCATGGGAGAAACTCCTACAAATTAAAATAGTTCAGGTCTGCTCATCATTCGTAATATTTCTATTCATTGATTAAAATAATTAGATAATGTTTTGCAGTTTTTCCAAAAATAAAAAATAAAAAGAAAGAATCTTTGGGGGCCCCAGGGTTGGAAATTGGGACGCGTCTCATTCACATGCACTTATGAACGGATACGGGACGTCATTGGAGTAATCACCCTTTTAAAGTCAGATGATTAGCCGTATTATAATTGATCTCGAATCAAATTGATGAGCCGACAAGTAATTTGGATTCATTCAGAATTAGCATAAAGTATGAATATTAAGAGAATCTCCATATAAGCCATGCGCAGCGAAAACCCAGGCAAATTGATCGCCATCTTCACTTTTGTTTAATGTTGGCTGTATTTTTTTTCTTTATTATTCTTAACATATTTGCAAGCATTGATGGGTTCAAACTACTCATCTCTTTTTATAAGCAATATTCTCTTTTTTTGTAGTGATATCCTTAAATGTAACAAATAAATTCTTTTTATCTGAAATTTTAAACCTGTCTTTTTACTGTTATCCTGATTAAATATATGTTGCTTATTATCTATTTGTAATAAATGTTAACTTATTATTTTTTATGTACTTTTTTTTTTATAAATAAGAGTATAATTAAAAAAATATGTATATATCTTATATGTTTATTTATTTTAACTAAATTTAACTAACATTTTGGATAGCATGATTTTATTAGTTGTTTTTTTATAACAAGAGACGAAGCGTGTAATAATTTAATACTTCATCATAAACACTAGCGTGTAGTTGCCGATCTTGAAAGAGAGATAGTATTAAATTATTTGTTCTGTTCCTATGTATGTGTGCTTATTCGAATTTCTATATTGTCTCTGGATTTTTTTTATCTTTTGTACTTATAAAGATAATTATATCATTAGCGAGAGACGTTATAGATTATAAATGAACTCTTTATCAATTAGATATATTTTTGTAGGTGCTTAAATTTTTTTAATTTTCATGAAACATATTAAAAATATATTACAAATGGGACAAGAAGAATACATAAAGTTAGAAAAATCAAATGCAGGACAAGTAAATATATTGGTCCATGACATGCGCGAGCCGCTGAGACGGGACGCGACCGTTTGAACAACACACTTCGTTTCAAATGTAACCTGCCTTCATTGATTGATGAAGTGCAAAACAATGGAACAACTGACATTAATAAGCATCTATCTTATGCTCTCGCGATTATATAAATTTGTACACACACCCAAATAAACACGCTTAGGTCAAAGCACAATGTGGACAGGAGGAATCGACTTTTTGATCACGTGGTGGGACTAAAGACCAGAAAGTCAGGAACTGAACGCGGGGCAGAACTAGCATCCCTGTTTATGACTTTATGTTGCTGTCTGTGAGTTTAGTGGCTGAGGACGCCAACGTCTGAGATTGAGGTTTGGCTTTTTGTGATGGCGGGTGAGCATCAGCCGCCGAGCATTGAGCCACAGAGTCAGGGTGGCGGCGTCAAAATGAACCCGCTTTAATAAAAAGCACAGCCAAAATGTATACATATATATATTTATATTGATTCTCCATTTTTTTAATTTCTATTCACATCGATGAGCCTCCTTCAATAGTGACATGATGAGCTGTAAAAATATATATATGTGTGTGTGTTTGTGCAATGACATGATAAATAATGGGGTGGAGAGAATCCTGATCCATTTATAAGCAACCACGTTTACGTTGGGAAAAAAAAATAATAAAGATGCAACGAACATCCTAATCTATTTTCTTAGGTGCATACAGCATTCTAAACTTATTTATGATGCAATTTTATCGCAAAGCTTTTTAATATAGTACAATTTTGTCTAAAGTTAACTGATTGCAAGCATCCGTCAAAGAAATTGACGGACAGGCTTGGTGATTTGTTGACTTTTGCCATGTAATAAACCAGATATCTCCCCCCATTAACAAAGCTGAACAACCCACACCGTCCCCCATCTCTTTCTTCTCAAATCTCGTCAATATTATGACAGTTATTTCTTTTTTAATTTTGTTAAAGAAATTTTTTTTAATCTGGGTATATTGGCTGAATGGTCTTTAGCAAGGAAAAAAACAGAATAGATTAGAGGAGAAAATCAGGTTTTCTTATTCCCAATTTGCGAAGATTGTTGGTCGAAGAAATAGACAAATAGATAGAATTTGCTGGCGTGGAGGTGAAGTTTGTCCTAATCCATCAGTTGTGAGATGAGAATGGATTTGTAATTTATGAGTTTTTGGGCTAAAGAAATCAAAAGCAAATTAAATGCGGCAATAATTTGTTCATCATCATTCAATTTTCTTGATATTAGACTACAAGAAAATTATTGAGCTGCAACTTCACATGAACTTGAAATCAGACTGCCAGAATAGCAAGTAGAAGCATTTTCATTTTCTTCTTCACACTATTATCTGCAACTTCCATCTTTGCACTACAAAAACAGGATCGCATCGGACCTTCGTACTCCGTTTTGGCACCAAGTTGTCTCGCTGAAACAATCCTTCTTCCACTTGCGGCCATCAAAGACGAGTTCAATTCAGCCATTTGAACTTCCACATGCAATGAAGGACAATGCCACTCTGTCTTCAACCAAAACCCTACTTGCTTCCTATGTAGTAATATGTTGGCGTTTCTGTTTGTTCTTGTGATATGACGTGCGAAAACCTAAATAAAATGTGACGCACATTGTTTTTTTTCCCATACAAACATATTCATGTCTCCGATTGTGTTGTAAAGATCATAATACTATATTCATTTTTATATTTATCCAAAAAATTAATATTTTCCTCACAATTTTGAACAGAAACTTTAGAGATATTTGCACGATTTTGGTGCCCTGGATTTTTCTCCACATGGATAATGACTTGAATATATACACAGATGCGTGCATATGTCTCTATCCACGTGTGTGTCTATATGCATACATACATACACACACACATATAAATATATATCTTTTATACATGAACTTGCATTCTGCATTCTTCACTTACCCCTTGTCCCGTTCATCCTTCTGCAAAATTAGCATCATCAAAACCCCTCAATATATGCTTAGAATAATCACCAATGGCTTTTCTGAATGCCACTTTTAACTTGTATCTCCTAGGCTTCGTCGCCTTCTTGTTCGTGTTAATTAAACTTACAAGACCAACAAAAAAGAAACCCAATCTGCCTCCATCTCCACCGAAATTGCCAATTATCGGCCATATTCATCAGTTAGGCACTCTTCCTTATCGTTCTTTCAGAGACCTCTCTCTGAAACACGGTCCTCTCTTGTGGTTACAGCTCGGTCGGATTCCTGCTTTACTGGTCTCTTCTGCAGATTTGGCCAGAGAACTGATGAAGAACCAAGACGCAGTTTTTGCCAGCAGGTTTCAAAGCATATCTGCCAGAACCTTACTCTATGGATGTAAAGATATCGCCTATGCCACCTATGGCGAAAGCTGGAGACAGAAAAGGAAGATTTGCGTGCTTGAACTGCTGAGCCTGAAAAGGGTTCGATCTTTCCAGTTCATAAGAGAAGAAGAAGTTGCAGAAATGGTGAAGGAGATACGAAGAGCTTCTTCGAGTGATACTAATTGCTCTGTGAACATAAGTGACCTCATATCTGCCACCACCAACAACATAATATGCAGATGCATAATTGGACAGAAGTATGATATATCAGAGAGCAGTGGGAGATTTGGGACGCTTGCGAGGAAGGAGATGATTCATCTTGCAGAGTTGGTAGTGGGAGATTTCTTTCCTTGGTTGGGTTGGGTTGATGTTCTCACTGGGAAAATTCATGAGCTTAAAGACACGTTTAAAGCCATGGATGGGTTCTTTGATGAGGTGACTGAGGATCATAAGAAGGTGATAAAGAAGGACGATGAAAAGAAAGACTTTGTGGATATTCTTCTTCAACTTCAACGGAGCGATAAGCTTGAATTCGAGCCCGCCCAAAATGACCTCAAAGCCATCCTAACGGTCTCTTTCTCATCGATCCCTCTCAAAATATCTGAGCTTAGTGTTACAAGGCATTAAGGCTTATCTCTTTTAGCCATTTTCTGTCAAGTTATTTAATATACATATATATAGGTGTTTGAAGCTGCTAATGAACATGAAGATAAGTTTAACTGATGAATTAATTTTTTGCATTTGGTTGTTTATGTAATTTCAGGACATGTTTTTAGGAGGGAACGAGACTACATCAACGACGCTGGAGTGGATTTTAGCAGAGCTGTGGAGAAATCCAAGAATCATGAAGAAGGCGCAACAAGAGGTGAGAAAAGTGGTGGGTTCCAAATCAAAAGTGGACGAAAGTGACGTGAACGAAATGAAGTACTTGAAACTTGTCATCAAAGAAGCTCTGAGATTACACCCATCGGCTCCTTTCTTGGTCCCTCGACAAACAGTCTGTGATGCAAAACTAGGAGGCTATGATATTCCTTCCAAAACACTGATATTTGTGAACATATGGGCAATCCAAAGGGACCCAGAAATATGGGAAAATCCTGAAGATTTCATCCCAGAGAGATTTGAGAAGAATCAGATGGATTTCAAAGGACAAGACTTTGAATTCATCCCATTTGGTTCTGGGAAAAGGATATGTCCTGGTATGGCATTCGGACTTGCTTCAGTTGAGTACATGCTGGCCAATCTTCTTCACTGGTTTGATTGGAATCTGCCTCAAGATGGTTCACCCGTGTGTGACATTGATATGAGTGAGACGTATGGGCTCACAGTGAAGAAGAAAGTCCCTATTTTTCTTCAACCTATACCAGACTGGCTCCAATCTCAATCTGCTTAATTTGCTCTGTATCATGTCTTGTGCAAATACTCGTGGTTTGTTTATGAAGTTAAGTGGTATAGGACTAAATAAATGAGTCTGATTTGTGGTTGTAATATTGTCTCGGGTTTTATCTTCCTAGAAAAATACTACGTGTAGGGCAGAATAAATGAGTATGAGCATGATCAGTGGTTGTTGATTCTGTGTTTGTTTTTGTGCCATTCCCTCTCTATCCCATTTTGTTAGCCCAGTTTTCAAATTTGTGTTCAGGGTCCAATAATATAAAAGTGAAAAACGAACCATCAGTAACCAGCAGTCATCAAAATATCTCTATATGCACAGAATTTCCATAAATTTCAGCTTTGATTATTTGTGGCAGTGTCTTTCAGTCCAAGCAATAATAATATAATTAATTGGAAAATTGATGATTATATTAATTGAATGCATTGGCGCATTAATATGTAAGTAATAACCAGACAAAACCTGGAATATAGTGCAACATGTGAAGATAAGATAATGGAAGCTTGTATGATAACCAATCTTGAAACTTCATTCGAATTACAGGCAAAATACTAAGTCGAAGACGAAGAGTATTTTCTCTTCTGAGTTGATTACTTAGGGCCTTAAGTCCTTATGAGGTATTTTAGTTTTAAAAAATGATTTTGCGGGCTACTGTTTATCATTCTTATCCCTTAAATATAATAAAACAAGTTCTTAACCCCCCCCCCCAATTTAGACAGATCTCATCTCACTTTTTCTACACACGTTATCTCAGAGTGCAAGTTTTTGTAAGACGAATAGTTTCATGACATTAACCGTTTCTGCGAGTAACATACGATTTCAAAGGTCAAAGTCTGGTGCGTCGTCAAACTCTAGTTTTTTATATTTCAGATATTATTTATTATTATATCTTAAATATTACCAAATGGAGAATTCATCGAAAGTCCCTAATTAAAAAATTAACTATGCAAATCAGGTATTTTTCAACCTTGTTTAAAGATTCATCAACAACCCTTTTTTTGGGACACCTTTTTTTAAGTGGGATAAGGTTCTTAGATGTCACGAAAGTATACATGAAAGAATACCTAGAACATAAAAGTTGTTTTTAACTCTTATATATTCTGAAATTTTTATTTTATATAATTTTTGCCCCAAACCATTATTTGTTATTAAGTTTGACCCTTAAATACATAGGTCAAATTGCATAATTTAACGGTCAAACTTAATGGCGGATAATAGTCAGAGTATTTTTGCTATGAAAATAAACTTTCAAAGTATATAAGAGCCAAAATAAACTTCCGGATTCATGAATGCTTTTGAAATATTTAAGCATTTTATCTTCTTTTTTTTTAATTGTATGGAACTTATCTCCGACCATGTGGAAAACGATAGTGCTTATGGTTAAATATGAGTTGCACCCACCCGAGTTCATGGGTATCTTTATACTAATTTTTTCAAATATTTAATAGAAAAGTCACTAAAGCTACAGATAAATAACTGCTTCGAGTTCAAAACTTCAAATCGTCAACCATGATATGCTCTGCCGAATAATTAAATGGATCAAAATTTGTAATATACATGTACGACAAATCTTATGAGTAGATTAGCATTGGATTCTTGATGTCATTGTAAGGATCCATTTTAATCATTTCAATTTTTCTAAGCTTATAAACCTGACATTATGTTGTTGGCAGGAATGAATTATGTGAATGGTAGCTCTCTGGTAATATCTTTTATATTGTACGGTGATGATGTCATTTGGCAATTGAAACATTAATACTAATATCAACATTAATTAGTTGTTAATATAATTATTGTTAATATAAAATGTAAAATCTATAATAAATCAAATTACTCATAAATCGTCAAGAGCTTGTCTTCTTTTTTACCTAGGCTCCAAACCCCCCAAACCGTGCCTATTTTGAACAAAATTATTCTTGTCAGAAAATAAAATAGAGAAGGGGGGATAGAGAGTCTGAACCGGTCGGTTCCAATTTGAATTATCAAAACTCTACGGGTCAAATAATTGAAGTTCAGGTAGGTAGGGTCCAAACTGCTAAACTTTAATCAGGGTGCACAACAAATAGCACCATGTAGAGAGAGAGAAAAGAAGAAAAAAGCAGAGAAAACCGAAGAACTCCAAAATTAGGGCTAAAAAGGCACTCTGATTTATTGTTTTAGGTCACAATATATATTAGGATGGTGTAATTTCACATATTTTTAGAAGTCTTTTCACAACATATCTCAAATGTCAAGGAATAGAAAAATTAACAATATCGCAGTAAATATAATATCGGTTAATAATTAAATTCTTTATTTAATTTATATTTTAATTAGAAAAATATCAATTAAAATAACATAGCACATAAGGGCAGACTCAAGTCTAGTAATTATCATGTCTCTTCTCTCAAAAAAAAAAAAAATCTTTATGTCACTTTATTTTGTTAATCATCTCATAGATTTGTCTTAGAAGAGTTATTTAAGCACATTCTATTTGCTTAACTTTAAAAGTTTTACCATGAACTCAAGCGATGAGAGAGAGAGAGAGAGAGAGAGCAAAGTAGAGAGCGAGAGAGGGTTCGTGAGCGAGGCTTCACGGTGCTGCCACTGGAGCCCTTTGAATGCGAGAGAGAGAGAGAGAGAGAGAGAGAGAGAGCGAAGTAGGGAGAGGAAGCTATGGGAACGGACTATGGAGGATTGTGAGAACGACAAGTACCTAAAGGGGCCCAAGAATGTTGAAGAACTGACAGAGAACTCCATGGTGATGGAGGGGGGCCTCACTCATAACAAGAAGAAAGGCAGGACGGGGAGAGGAGAGATAGTGGTCTCTGGCCGTCCGGTGATACCACAAGAGGAAGAATGGATGTTGGACACAACGGTGGGGACTGTGGTGGAGACTGGGGAGACACAGGCGAAGGGGACGCCGAAACCTATGTCATACAAACAAGGGTGCATGGGGCACGACGACTCAGAAGGAGAAGAAGAGGAAATTGAAGAATGGTGGTGGAATGATGGGTGGAAATCACGTATTATTGTAGAGAACACCCCAAGAGGGCCTAATATTATTCTACTGCCAGATTATAGAATGCAACTTGCCAAACGAGGGAGGAAGACACTGATCGTTTTGGTATGTAGGCCGTATGGTGAGAGAAGACGTCCTGGACCAGAAGCTAAATCAATTATGGGGAGACATAGCAACGATTAACATAGGGTCAGGTTTTTTTGTTGTTAAATGTAAGAACAAGGAGATCTATGATTATGACCTAACAGGTGGCCTGTGGCTGATCTTCGACCACTATATCAGTGTGCAACCATGGAAACTTGATTTTGATCTTGATGAAGAAAAATAACGTGTGCTGCTATTTGGGTCCAAATCTCAAAACTGCCAATGGATTACTATGAAATGGGTATTCTTCATGTGGTGGGCAACCAGATTGGAAAAGTCCTAAAGGTGGATAGGAAAACTGCTAGTAGAGCTAAAGGCCGGTTTGCTAGAATATGTGTTCTCCTGGACCTTGAACAACTCCTCGTACTGTCCATCTGCTTCAATGGGAAAGAGAAAAAGATAGAATATGAAGGCTTACACCTAATTTGCTTCACATGTGGAAGATACAGGCATGATGTCGATCACTACAGACAGAGACCAAACAGAGAGAGGTAACAACAAAGATAAATGCAGGAAGCACAAACAAAACCGAAGTGGTATAGCTATCAAAAAAGCCAACGACGAACTCCAAGACGATGTTGGAATACGGAGGATGGATGGTGGTGCAACGTTTGTGGCGAGGAAGGAAGAACTTGTCCCAAGACGGGAAAGAGAGTGATTCACTGTATCTCTGGTAAACCTCAATCGAAATCTCAGGGATCACGGTTTAATGCACTGGATATAGGAGAGACAGAGGCTGTGGCGACAAATAATAACAAAAATCAAATTATTATTGATAGACCTCCTTTGATGGATATAACCAATGGGCAGAAAAAGGGAAACCCAACCCCAAAAGGGCACTCTATGACTGGGCAAAGAAAGAGTAACGTTAAGGATAAGTCAGTGGTTGGGACTAGCCTTATGGAGAGATATTTGGAAATCAAGAAATGTGTCGACCATGTGGGCCCTTTGTCCTAGAATCATGTAGCAATCCTAACCAACACACATGGGGCTAAAGGGCACATGAGCCATAATGTAGAAACCACATGCAGTATGGGACCACCACTACATGCCAACAAGGACTTCCTCCTGTAGTCAAAAATTCAAAACGGTGATGACAACTCAAGGGACCCTGGATCAGAAAAGACTTCCCAAGTCCTTATGTGTGTGAACCCCCTCTCAGATGCCTTGGAGGCTTGCTATATGCCAGAAATGGAGGAATGTATCTCATATGTCTGAGGGTCCCCTCTGAACTGTTTGCTTATCCTTTATTTATGTTAACCATGAATTGCTTATTTTGGAATTGTAGAGGCACCGGTGCAAAATCATTCCTAGGCTTAATAAAGGAAATGTGCTCGAAGCATAGACTAGGTATAGTAGTGCTGCTAGAGACTAAGTGTGACACCACCAAGGCAAGGAAAATAATTCCCAAATTGGGGTTTAACAATTCTCATATAGTAGAAGCTAATGGCCTTAGTGGCGGAATATTGGTTCTATGAAAAGACACGAGCTGGAGTGCTTCCATCATTGAAACTTCTGACCAGCATATCCACCTTTATGTGAAATCTTAAAGCGATAAGCATTATATTACGGGTGTTTATGCTAGCACTAATGCAGTCAAACGATGAGCTCTTTGGCAGAAACTCCGTAAGATACAAGCGAATATCGAGGGCACTTGGTGTGTAGGGGATGACTTCAATAGAATTCTGTGAAATCATGAAAGACGGTCCAGATCTTCTTCCTCTTCGAACATCAATAGGGATTTCTTACATTGCATTGAGGACTTAGGACTTGTGGAGGTTCACACGAAAGGTCCTTTCTATACTTGGAGCAGAAATGGGTGTTGGAGCAAACTAGACAGGATCCTCTCGAACTGTGAATTTATGGACACCTTTCCAGAGGCTACTGCCATTAATTTATTTCAGTCTAAATCTGACCACAGATCGATTCTCCTAAAATTGGTGCAGGACAAGGGACCAAGTAATGCCACCTGACATTTAGGTTCTTTATGCCCTGGATCATGCATGATGAGTTTAAGAGTTTTGTGACGTCATCCTAGGACAAGGGAGGAAATTGGAGGAAACGATTACCTCTTGCACGTCTAGATTGGAAGTTTGGAGCAGGGAGGTTTACGGTCACCTAGGTAGGAGGAAGAGGCAGCTTATGAACAGATTAGGGGGCCTTAACAGAAATATTTTGGAAGTAGGCGGGACTTGTGAAGTCTACAAACTGCAAAAGGACCTTTAGTGTGACTTAGAGAGTATACTGTTATAAGAAGATCTGATGTGGGCACAGAAGGCAAACTGCGATTGGCATGTGCTGGACCATAACTTGAAGTACCTCTACTTGCGAGCCAATGGATGAAAGAAGTACAAAAAGGTCGAGGCCATCCTCAATGAAGCCGGAGAATGGTTATACAATGTCAATAATATCAAAAAAGAGGCCGTCAGCTTCTTTAAGAATCTTTTTTCAGATCCAGGGAATGACCACTACTGTATGTGATGCTCGATGACCTTCCCCCCATAGTAGAAGGGGACTTAGCTGATATGGGTCACTCGTTCACCATAGAGGAGGTGGTCGAAGTCATTAAACATATGGGGCCTCTAAAAGCCCCTGGCCCCGACGAGCTCCCCCCTCTTTTCTTTCAGAACTAGTGGTAATAGGTGAGATCGTCCATCCTTGACTTTGTTGGAAAGGTGTTCTCGGTCCCTCATCTAATAAAAGAGGTAAATAAGATCTTTTCTAGTTTTAATTCCGAAGAAGGAAGTTCCAAAATCCTTAAAGGATTTTCGCCCCATAAGCTTATGCAACGTTATTTATAAGATTATTACTAAGCTTGTGGCCAATAGGATCAAACCTGCCCTCCCAAGAATTATGAGAGACTCAGCTTTGATAATATCATTATTGCTCAGGAGGTTATACACACTAGGAGAACCATCCCAGGTAAACGTGGCTACATGGTTATCAAAATCGACTTAAAAAAGGCTTATGACAGAATCTGCTGGTCTTTTGTGGAAGAATGTCTTATGGATCTGAAACTTCCAGGGTGCATTATAACTTTGATCAAAGAATGTATCTCCTCGCCATTGATGCAGATTCTCTAGGATGGAAGTAAGTCTGATTCCTTTGTACCTTCCAGAGGAATTAGACAAGGAGACTCGCTTTCTCCCTATCTATTTGTTATCTGTATGGAGAAGTTAGCACATCTGATACAGGAGCAGATAAATTTGGGACAGTGGAAACCTATAAGATTAAATAAAAAGGGCCCCCTAATCTCACATTTATTCTTTGCCGATGACTTGGTTTTGTTCTCTGAAGCAAGCATGGGACATGTTGAAATCATAAAGGAATGCCTTGATAGATTTTGTGCTTCCTCCAGTCAAAAGGTCAACACCTTGAAGACAAGAATTTTTTTCTCCCATAATGTGAACCATACCATCTGATCTCAACTCAGTGACGAGTTAGGCTATACTTATGCTACAGATCTCGGTAAATATCTTGGAGTGCCTCTCCATCATAAGAGGGTCCCAAAGGATACCTACCAATTTGTGGTGGACAGAGTACGCGTGAGATAGCTAGCTGGAAAAGCCATACCCTCACTCTAGCGGGACGTACTGCCCTGATCAAGACTGTATCCTCAGATATGCCTAACCATGTGATGCAAATAACACTCATCCTCCCCTCTTGCTGCAATGAGATTGATAGGAGTGCCAGAAACTTTCTCTAGGGTACCACCCCTGAGAAATGAAAAATGTACTTGGTAACTTGGGATCGGTCTGCTCAACAAAGGTGAATAGTGGCCTCAGTCTCCAGCACTCAAAGATGCAAAACAGAGCACTTCTTATGAAGATCGGATGGGGGCTCGTAACCAACAGTGACGTGTTGTGGGTCAACATAGTCAAAGGTAAATATCGGTGTAGTGATGACCTTATGCCCACCATCGAAAGAAAATGAAAGGGTTCAAGGCTATGGAGTGGCTTAAAAACAGTTTGGGAGGAAGTCGAGCATGGGATTGAGAAAGCTCGAATTCGAGGCTAAGACCATGCTAGATAGAAGTATGAGAAAAGTGGTACTTTCACGGTGAAATCTGTGCATAAGGCATTGACCGGTGAATTGAACTTGAATAACCCATGTTGGTCTCAAATATGGAAGCTATGGATGCCTCAAAGGTGCAGAACGATCCTTTGGCTTGCTCTAAATCACAATCTTCCCACAAATGAGACCAAACTGAGAAGGGGGCTACACCAGGATGGTCTGTGTGACATCTGTGTAGACAGTCTAGCGTCTCCTCTGTATGTATTAAGAGAATACGCTCTAGCCCAGGGCATCTGGGTGAGGTTGGGTATCTCTCACTCTGACCATAGGTTTTGGGCCTCAGATCTTAGCATTTGGGTGGGCGATAATATTATAATGAAACACCGAGGACAGTTTGACAACTGGAAGGACATATTTTGCATCTCATGTTGGCTCTTCTGGGGGAAAGGAATGAACAAGTCCACCAGCTGGTCGAAGCCATACCTGACAACTGTGTGGCCAAAGTGCTAGGTATTGCCATTTGCATGTTACGAGCCAATATGATTCCTACACTAGGCAGGATACCCAAGGCGAACATATCCGCACCCCACTTGGCAAGCTCATCTGAGGGTCCTCCAGTCACTGTACATGTTGATAGGGCGTTCTCTCCCAGGATGGGCATAGCAAGCTGTGGAGGAGTCCTAACGAGCCAACGCTCAAGGATTGAAGCCTTCATGTGTAAGATGAATGCTAGAGACCACGTTGCAGTTGAAATATGGGGGTGTATATGGGGTCTACAGAGGGCATGGGAGAATGGTTTTCATTATGTTCTCCTTCTTTGTGACTCTGCAGAAGTTGTGGAGTTATGCTCCAGGAGGGACGTGGAACGCCATGAGGATGTGCAGCTAATTCACGTCTTACGAAATCTGTTGGAAAGGGATTAGTTGGTGCGGGTGACTCTAACTGCGAGAGACAATAATGAAGAAGAGGACTTCTTGCCAAAAAAGCCCTCTCACTTGATTATGGAATCTATGTCCTCTCAAGAGAAAGCGCATGCAGACTCCTGGAGGATAGAGGAGTCGCTTAGTTTGTTTTTTTTTTCCCTTTGCCTTTTGTTTCCTTACTTATCCAAAAAAAAACTTTAAAAGTTTAAAGGGAAACCATCGGTACCCATGATAAATATTGTATTTTTAATCTGCTAAAAAATTAAATGAAGAATATTTGCAGACATTTTTTCCTTCTTTTTTTAGAAGGGCTTAGCTTGTCTTCCTTCTCAGCACCAAAAGATTGAGAGAAATCAAATGGCTCAACTGTCACCTATCAGACACTACTTTCCGTTGGAGCTAAGCTCCTTGCTCTTAGCACTTTCATGCTTCATCGTCACTGTCCTTTTTTTGTTCACTCTCAGAACTAGAACAAGTAAATCCAAGTCGAATCTGAATCGGATTCCGTCGCCACCAAAACTACCCATAATCGGAAATCTTCATCAGATGGGCTCCCTTCCACACCGTTCTTTTCAAACTCTCTCCGAAAAATACGGATCTATTATGTTTTTACAGTTGGGTCAGATTCCAACTGTGGTGGTTTCTTCTGTAGAATTGGCCTCCAAAGTTATGAAAACCCATGACCTTACCTTTACTGATCGACCTTAGGGTATTGGTCCTACGCTCTTACTCTATGGATGTAATGACATTGGCTTTGGGAACTACGATGAAAACTGGAGACAGAAGAAGAAAATCTGTGTCAACGAATTTCTTAGCCTGAGAAGGTTTCAATCCTTCAAGAACGTCAGAGGAGAAGAAGCTCGGGAGTTAGTGAATAAGATCCGTGATTTGTGCTCGACTGGTACGGGTTCTGTGAATTTGACTGAGTTGCTTATTTCTTCATCAAATAACATCGTGTCTAAGTGTGCTCTTGGGGATCAGTTTAAAACTGAGGCGAATACGAGGATCGGAGAGCTAACAAGAAAGGTGATGATCAACCTTTTGGCTTTCAGTGTGGGAGATTATTTCCCTTCATTTCGATGGGTTGACGTTCTCACTAGTCTGGTTCCAAGGTTGAAGGCCATCTTCAGAGAGTTAGATGATTTCTTTGAAAGCGTCATTGAAGAACACAGGAGCATGATGAAGAAGACAAGTGATGACCAATTCTCCATTAGGAAAAACTTTCTTGATATTCTCCGTCAACTCCTAGACGACGGCATGCTTGGCGATAGTTTCTCCCAAAACGACCTAAAATCCATCCTAATGGTTTGTCTCTCTCTTTCTGTCTCTTCTTGTTTTATTCTGATATTCTATTCCAAATCAAAGCCCCTTTCGGTGATTCTCCAGGTATTCAAATCCTAGGGTTGTGTATTAACGGAACGAATGATCATTGTGATAGATTAAAAAAAATCTTGATATATATATTGTAGGATATGTTTGTGGGAGGAAGCGACTCAAGTTCAGCAACAATGAAGTGGGCCATGGTGGATCTGGTGATGAATCCAACGAAAAATGCAGAAAACCGAGGGAGAGGTAAGACGCATAGTGGGGAACAAGTCAAAGATCGAAGACGAAGACAAATCAAATGAATTACTTGAAATGTGTGGTGAAAGAAATTCTGAGATTGCATCCAGCAGCGACTCTCATGTTGGAGATTTGATTCAAAACGTGCTAGAGGGGATCTCGGAAGTAACTCCCACAAATCTTTGAAACTGACTCAACGTCTTGTAAGAGTGGGCCACTGGAAGTTAGGAACGTGATATGCTAAAATCTCGAACTCCACAATCTGCAGGAAAATGGGATAATGGGTAGCTGAAACTTAGGAATGGATTTGATTTTTTTCATTTCTGTTAATTTATTTTTTAGAAAAGTCAGTTTTTTTTTGCCTTTAAATTCCAATGTAATCAGTATTAATTTTAAGTAATAGAAATAGCAGAAACGAAATTACCTCTGCACCTTCTCATGTTCCCTCTTTGCTCTGTATATTTTACTGTTCCTCACTCTTAAAACTAGCAAATTAGTATCAGAGCAATTCTGGTCAGACTTGGGTGAGATGGAAGCTAACAACAACAACTCAGTGAATGTTTCCCAGCCCTCCATTCCCATCTTCAGAGGCGAAAACTATGAGTTCTGGAGCATCAAAATGAAAACAATCTTCAAGTCTCAAGAGCTATGGGACTTGGTAGAGAATGGCTACAGTGAGATTGATGAGGAAGCCAGACTAAAGGAGAATAAGAAAAAAGATTCGAAGGCATTGTTCTTCATCCAGCAAGCAGTGGATGACTCGATTTTTTCTAAAATTCCTGCAGCCTCAACAACAAAGGAGGCTCGGGCAATTCTTCGAACATCCTTCCATGGCTCATCAACAGTTGTTCGAGTCAAGTTGCAGACCTTACACTGTGAGTTCCAACTGTGCAAATGAACAATATAGAATCAGTGCAAGAATATATGACCAAAGTGGCAGCAATGGTCAATCAGATAAGATCATTTGCAGATGAGTTGTCAAAAAAAATGGTGGTGACTCAGGTATTAAGATCATTACCTCCTAAATTTGACCATGTTGTTGCAGCAATTGAGGAGTCTAAGGATCTGTCAACTTATTCATTTGATGAGTTGATGGGTTCACTACAATCACATGAGGCAAGAATCAATAAAAAGGAGGCTAAGAATGAAGAAAAGGCATTTCAAGCCAAAGGAGAAAGTCCAAAGGAGAATGAAAAAGGTACTGGTCATGGAAGAGGCAGAGGAGGTAAAGGAGGCAGAGGTAGAAACTCCAGTAACTGTGATAGAGGAGGTGGAAGATCTGGCTATAACAATAGAAGCAATATTCAGTGCCATAATTGCAAAAAATATGGGCACATGAAAGTTGATTGCTGGTTCAATGACAAGCAAGCAAGTTTTGCTGAGGTAACTGATGATAAATCAAAATTATTCATGGCATACACTAACCCAACTATAGAAAAAGGTGAAGTCTGGTTTGTGGACAGCGGTTGTTCAAACCATATGACTGGGAGCAAACCCATCTTCAAACAACTTGATGAAACTCCAAAGAAGATAGTGAAACTTGGAGATGATACAGAGATGAAGGTTGAAGGAAAAGGGACAGTAGCCATTGAATATGCTCCAGGTAAAACTAAATACATAGAAAATGTTCAACTTGCGTCTAACTTGGCACATAACCTGTTGAGCGTAGGTCAGATAATGGAGAGTGGCTTCTCCATTTTATTTGACAATCGAGAATGCGTCATTAGACATAAGGAGTCGAATCAAGTGGTTGCAAGGATATCGATAACCAGAAATAGAATGTTCCTATTTGATATCAAGGCTATGCAGCAGTATGCCTTCTTGGTTGGTGAGAAAGATGAGTCCAAGCTGTGGCACTTACGCTATGGACACTTACATATCAATGGGTTGCAACTGTTGGAGAAGAAAGGTATAGTTTATGGCTTACCAAAAATGATTGAACTTGGCATATGTGAAGGATGTATATATGGGAAGCAAAGAAAAAAATCCTTTCCTATCAGAAAAGCATGGAGAGCTAATGAAGGTCTTGAATTGTACATGTTGATTTGTGTGGTCCTATGAATACAGAATCATTAGGTGGCAGCTTTTACTTTCTTCTTTTTACTGACGATTTTAGCAAGATGAGCTGGGTGTAATTCCTAAAAGCCAAATCAGAAACATTTGAGAATTTTAGGAAGTTCAAAGCCATGGTTGAGAAGCAAAGTGGAGCAAGCATTAAAGTTCTATGCATAGACAGAGGTGGAGAATTTCTCTCAAATGAATTCATCCACTTTTGTGAAGAGAATGGGATATAACGTGAACTGACAGCACCATACACACTAGAACAGAATGGTGTAGCAGAACGCAAGAACAGAATGGTGGTGGAAATGGCAAGAAGCTTATTTAAAGGGAAAGGAATGCCAGATTCTTATTGGGCAAAGGCTGTAGCAACGACAGTTTATTTGTTAAATCTCTCCCCAACAAAAGCAGTGCAAGATTGTACCCTATATGAAGCATGGAAAGGGAGAAAACCCATTGTAAGCCATTTAAGAGTGTTTGGTTGTATTGCTTATGTCTTAGTTAATTCTCAATATCGCCAAAAGCTTGATGAAAAGTCTCATAAATGCATTTTTATTGGCTATTGTTCTGAGTCTAAGGCATATAAGATGCATGATCCTCTTGATGGAAAGATAATTGTTAACAGAAATGTATTATTTAATGAAGATGCACGCTGGAATTGGGGTGAAAATGATACAAACAGCAGTGCAAGTCCACTACAGATGCCATTAATTGAGGAGACAACCACAACCTCAATTAATCCATCAACTCCAATCATTTTAGCTAGTAGCAGTCCAGCAACACCATCAAGAGGCAGCACAAGCTCAACTAGTGAATCATCAAATGAGACACCCCCAAGGAGATTTAGATCATTAAGAGAGATCTATGAAAATGATGAATTTGTCATGCTAGCTTCAGATCCTATTGCTTATCAAGAGGCAGCAAAAGAAGAAGTGTGGATGAAGGCCATGAAAGAGGAACTTGCAGCCATAGAAAAGAACTCAACATGGGAGCTGACAAATTTACCAGAAGGTAAAAATGTGATTGGGCTGAAATGGGTCTTTAAAACAAAGCTCAATGCCGATGGAAGTATTCAAAAATACAAAGCTCGATTGGTGGCAAAGGGATACTCTCAACAACAAGGAGTTGACTTTGAAGAGATATTCTCTCCTGTTGCAAGGTTTGAAACAGTGAGACTTCTCCTAGCACTAGCAGCCCAACACAAATGGACGGTGTACCAACTAGATGTCAAATCTGCATTCCTGAATGGAGACCTCGAAGAGGAGGTTTATGTTGCACAACCTGAAGGTTTTGAGATTCAAGGAAAGGAGGAGAAAGTCTATAAGTTGAACAAGGCACTCTATGGCTTAAAACAAGCTCCCCGGGCATGGTACAGCAAGATTGATTCTTACTTTCAACAGAATGGATTTGCAAAAAGTGAGAATGAGCCTACTCTCTACATAAAGAAGCAAGGTATTGACTTTATGATTTTTTTGCCTATATGTAGATTACATAATTCATATGGGCTCTAATCTGTCCTTATTAGAAGAATTTAAAGGCTACATGATGAACATGTTTGAGATGACAGATTTAGGCTTCTTACATTATTTTCTGGGTCTAGAGATTGTGCAAGACAAAGCTGGAATTTTTGTTTGTCAAAAGAAATATGCAACAGAGTTGCTGAGAAGGTTTAATATGCTTAATTGCACCTGTAAAAGCTACTCCAATGAATCTGAAACAAAAGTTGCAGCAAGAAGATGGAGCTGAAAAAGTGAACCAGAAGCTGTACAAAAGCTTGGTTGGTGGTTTAATGTACTTAACACACACAAGACCAGATATATCTTTTTCGGTAGGTGTTGTGTCAAGGTTCATGTGCAATCCATCAAAGGAGCATTATGGTGTGGTAGAACGAATTCTGAGATATATTGCTGGAACAGTAGGCTATGGAATCTGGTATACTCCTATAACTCATTTGAAGTTGACTGGATTTAGTGACAATGATTGAGCAAGCTCTTTAGATGACAGGAAGAGCACATCTGGAAATATTTTTAACTTGGGTTCAGGAGCAATAACGTGGATGTCAAAAAAAACGAGCTACTGTAGCTCTATCAACAGTAGAGACAGAGTATATATCAGCAACTACCGCAGCAAGTCAATATGTTTGGCTCAGGAAAATGTTAGATGATTTGCAGCAAAAGCAAGAAGAAGGAACTAAGTTGTTTTATGACAACAAATCAGCTATAGCAATGACAAAAAATCCAGTGTTTCATGGAAGAACCAAGCACATAGATCTGAGGTTTCATTACATTCGTGAGTTGGTTGCAAAAGGCAAATTAATTATGAAATATTGCAGTACTGAAGTTCAATTTTCAGATATCCTTACTAAAGCTCTATCAACTCAGAAACATGTGTATCTTAGAAGCTTACTTGGAGTCAGGGATTTTGAATCAAGGGGAGTGTTGGAGATTTGATTCAAAGCGTGCTGGAGGGGATCTCAGAAGTAACTGCCACAAATCTTTGAAACTGACTCAACGTCTTGCAAGAGTGGGCCACTGGAAGTTAGGAACGTGATATGCTAAAATCTCGGACTCCACAATCTGCAGGAAAATGGGATAATGGGTAGCTGAAACTTAGGAATGGATTTGATTTTTTTCATTTCTGTTAATTTATTTTTCAGAAAAGTCAGTTATTTTTTTGTCTTTAAATTCCAATGTAATCAGTATTAATTTTAAGTAATAGAAACAGCAGAAACGAAATTACCTCTGCACCTTCTCATGTTCTCTCTTTTCTCTGTATATTTTACTGTTCCTCACTCTTAAACTAGCATCTCATCCGTCCTCGATTATTCGGATCAAGTGCGAATCTCAGAGGGTACAATATTCCAGCTAAAACAATGCTTTACATAAACGCATGGGCAATTCAAAAATATTGTGTGTTCTGGGAAACACCTGAAGAGTTCATCCCTGAGAGATATGAGAAAAACGATGTTGAATTCAAAGGGAGAAACTTCCACTTCATACCATTTGGTTAAAGAAGAAGAGGATGTCCTGGAATGATATTTGGGGTTGCCTCTGTGGAATCCATTCTAGCTAATCTCTTGTACTAGTTTGACTGGAAGCTGCCTACTGTAAATGGCGTCACTTTTCAACACATAGATATGGAGGAGACGTTCGGGCTAGTTGTGAGTAAAAAAGTACCTCTGTATCTTCAGCCAATACCCCACGATTAATTAATTCAGAACCATATATATGAATGAGATGACCATTTTGAGTGTGTTTTTGTGTTATGAGTTGTCATCAAAGATTGTGCTAATATTTAGAAATGATGTAAAATATATGTACCATATATCTGTTTGTAAGTATATATGAAGTTGAAGTTTGCGTCTTGGAGACTGTGAGATGCTACTTGTACTGATTGTTCAATAAAAAAGTTGTGTGTTGGTTAGTGATTGAAGTGGACGAATGTCTTATTCTCAGGCTAATTATATTGAGATGTACTGGGATAAGATAATATCACTTGGTTGGCGTTTGGAAACTGCAAAGAGCAACCTCAATTTCCTTATATGAACAACTTGGCAATTACTATTCTTGACAAGGTATAGATATTATTCTTTTATAAAAAATTTACCTCAAAATTAAAAATATACGGAGAAGAAGATTAGTTTTCCAAGAAAATGTAACCATAAAGTTGTTATAATTAAGGAAGATTAATTTTTGATTAATCGATGGTTATAAGTTATAACGTATGTGTCTGCCATTTTATATGTTGACTTTGGGTCCTGTCCAACTCAGCATGTGTATAAATGTGAGGAGGAAGCTAATGTTGAGAAATTCGTGCATAAAACCCGTGTGCCTCCCACTACTACAATGAAGACTTTTTACTTCTGTTTTACATGACTTTTTACGTCTGTTTTGTAGGGGACATAAAAAGAACCCCCTTTTTACTTCTGTTTGGAACGGATGAGAAAAGTTGTAGTATTCACGTCTGTTTCTCAGAAACAGACGTGAATTCACCTCTGTTTTTGAGAAACAGACGTTAATTCACCTCTGTTTTCGAGAAATTTTGCTGAACAGACGTGAATGTCCTCTGTTTTTTATAAAAAAAAGATTCAGTTCGTATATACTACTTCTCCTACAGCCACAATAGCCATAATAGCCACTTTCCAGCAAGTTGAAATAGTATGAACCAGTCAATATTTTCAGCTAAGACATATCAACATCATAACTTCATCTATATAGACACATTAATTAACTAACTAGTCAAAAAAGAAGAACAAATTACAAAAGTCAATATTGATCCTATTGTCTCTAAACATAAACTTGCTCAATCCCTGGACCACAATTCTTGAAGCAGTTGCTGTGCCAAAAGGTCTCGGATGAAGTTAATGTCATCAATAGTATATGAACAATCATTATCAAAAATCTGTAAATTGACAAATGAACAAATTTAAACATAGGAAGAAAATAAAATAAGTAACAATTCAATTTAAAAATTCAACTATTACAAAACTAAAATTATATTTACTTACCTCATCAAATTTTGTAATATATCCGCTCTCAATAATCTCAAACATATAACGGATAATGTAATATCCGCACTCTATTGGCCCTTGTTGCTTAGCACACTGCAAATCACAAGGAAATGATAATCCAAATTCATATATAAAATAACTGCCATCAATGAAAGAACTTCAATTTAAAGTACTCACACTAGGATATACCCAATTGTTGAGCCATTTTTCCCGAACGCTTCCCACCGGTTATATAATAAGTCTTTAAAGCCCTATAAGCAAATGAAAGCATAAGTTAAATAATTTATATTGAAAACAAAATTATTGATCTACATTAAAGTACTTAGGTGTTGAAAATGCCCCTCATCTCACTGCTTGGACGACGACCCAAGGGATCAAACCAGTAGATGACATTGTCAATGGGACAAGAAACACACAAACTCCAATGACAACTGCATCATAGAGTAAGACTTATACATTACTGGATATCACAATAATTCTTAACAATTTAAGTATGTATAAATAAATATAATTAAGCTACTTGCCCTTCAATAATTGGTGCCAAATAACAAGGTAATTTAGTGTCTCTAATCATATTGCCCACATATCTGATTCTCCTATCTAGTGGGTTGTACTTCTTCTGGACACTTGCAGGGCATAAATATCCATACAAATTTCTCTTCTCCATTGATGACACGCATTTGTTATGGAAGAAGCTATCATTGAATTGAAATAAGATAATTATTAGTATGTGAAAGTAAGAAATTAGAAATTTAAGTTAGAAATGAAAAAGTAAACTTACATGATTGCTAATTGAACCCATGCTATGTCCAACTCCTTCAAGGATAAGAAATCCCTGATGTCTTTATTGTCAAGTCCAAAGAAATATGATTTTTCTTCACCCACAATCCCTACAGGCATCTTTATGTCGACCTTGTTAATTGTTTTATATTCCTCATATAATTGTGCCAAGCAGGGATATCTATTAACATCTTCCTGGTCCTAATGAAACATCAAATAAACATAATAAGTATTATAAGTATTATGTTAAAAAAAATGCACACAATATAGAATAACATTTTCTTACCATCACTGGTATTATCTCCTCATCAACAAGGTGTCTAGGCCAAAGAATGAAAGTTCCAATTGCCTGACCTAACTTCACAACTTCAGCAGTCGGGAATGGCACATCCGCACCTGTCTCTCCCTCTCGAACAGTCATAACTGTAACCCTCACTTGGTCATCTTGAATATGTTGGTGATGGATAGTGCTCCCTTGATTGTAGAGGAGAGCGTCAGCAACAACACGCATCCTTGGGACCTCTAAACGAAGACAACAAGGTTGTCCAAAGTCCAGCGTGGGACTACTAGGATCATGCTCTCCCAATGCCCCCGGTGGATTACAACTGTTTTTAGTGCTAGGAAAGACGGGGGAATCCTAAATGAGAGAAATGCAAGTATTAAATTAAATTAAAAAAATGTTGGTAAAACTCAACATTAATTTAAGTGAAATTGATTACAAACCTGCGGTGTGCATTGTTGTTGAACTGTCCCAATTTGCATGCTAGAGACCATAGATTTCATCTCATCACGAAGCTCAGCCATAAGCTCTTTTCAAAGTGACTGGCGTAACTGGGCCTCAATCTTGACCTCTAGCTCAGATTGGAGCTCATCACGAACTTGGTCTCGAAGTTTAGCTATCATCTCATCAGTGGGTTGACTTCGTAGAGAAGCTCGTGAAGTTTGTCCAAAATATTGGGTAAGACCAACTGTCCTCCCTTCTCCTCTAACGCGTCCGGGGTGATCAGGCTTCCCAATCGCTGTCGCTAAAATGTCCATCCTTCCACTCGGACTAAATGAACCTTCACTGCTTTGCTCTTCAAGTACCTCCTATAACATTTTAAGTATGATAAAAAATTAATGATAAAATATAAGGAATATTACCATAAGTTAAAGTTATTTGATGTATACAACTTACAATTTTTTTAGCAATCTCAGCAACTGCTGGATTAATATATTGACCCTTCTTCATCCTTGCTTCCTTCCATTTTCTATGACGTGGAGGAGGAGGTGGGGTCTGAACAACGATATTAGGATCAGATTTTGCAGCTTCCTGCATCGCCTTAAAGTCATTCTACATGATCCTCTCCTCAAGCATCTTGTAACCTCCACGGGATAAATAGTGTGGATATAAATTTTTAGCTTGCCTTTCTTTATTCATCGCACTTAATTCCTGTGGAAAAGAAAACAAAGTAAATTGAGTAAGTGAAGTAAATTAAATCAAAATTAAATGTTTTATAAGGCAATGTACCTGAAATTTAGGATCATGCCGTGATGCCACAAACCTCCTCCAATCATCTGGATCAAGGAAGGAGTATTTTTTGCACGGATCATCATCTTTCTTAGGCCCTCGCACATACTGGCTCGTGAGTGTGTGCTTAAAATCTTTCCAGCGCTGACGAACTTGCTGCAACAAATGCTTTTTCATTTGCTCAGTACGAGGGATGTCATACGTTTGCTGCAAAGAAAAATATATATGTTTGAGTTAAAGATCTTAGTTATAACTATATTTACAATAAAACAAATGAAATAAAATTAGAAAGTGACATACCAAAATATATTCCCAAATCCTATCCTTCGTCTCCTTAGAAATTGACTTCCAATTAGGCCATAGAATATTAACTTTGCTTCAGGCAACGGAGCCTATATAGCTAATGAATATGTCCTTCTCTTCACCAATTGGATTCATATTGGCATCAAAATCCACATGCTTCTTCTGAATACGACCATGACGTACTGCTAACTTTGGTAGCCTTGTACTACCTCTAACCTTCCTTCCTTCCGGCTGATTGACATCATCGATGTCATAATCCTCCTCCATATTGGCATCAAAATCCTCCTCCATGTGCCTGTTGAAAAACCAAAATTAGATAAATAAGTAAATTATAGTGAAATGTATTAATATATAAATAATATCAAGTACATTCCAATGAAATAAATGAAAGAAAATAACACAAGGTACATTGCAAAATTACATTACTTAATCTGACTTTATGCATTGTCCCATATCCCTTCACAATGATCATCTCTTGCAGCATATTCATCATTATCTACCAATTCTACTTCACTTGGTCTAGGCAGATTTAAAGCAAAAGGTGGTGTCTCATCAAGATTCATGGTAGGATCACTGTCCTTCTGCTTTTTACTTTGAAGGACAATAGACAATTTTTTATTTGCTGGATCAGTAACATAAAATACTTGTTTTGCCTGGCTTGCTAAAATGAAGGGCTCATCTGCATAACCAACCCTGCCAAGATCAACTAATGTAAATCCAAATTGTTGATCTATTTCAATACTGTTGTTGTTGACCCATTTACATTTGAAGACAGGAATCTTGAAATTGGTGTAGTTTACCTCCCATATCTCTTCAATAACTCCACAATAAGCCATAGATGCCAATTTGGGGTTTTTATCTTTCGAACTCGAAAAATGCATCGCTTCAGCAACCACCATTACCCCACTATTCTGCACAGTACTTTTGTCATCTTGAGCTTTTGTGTAGAAGGAATATCCATTTATGTCGTATCCACTCCAAGTGATAACTTCAAAACAAGGACCCCAAGCTAACCATTTTATTGTATCAGATACATTGGCCTCTCTCAAAACTTTTTCACTGAACCATGTTATAAATGTTTTGTTATGCTCATTTGCTATCTGCATATCACTTTTCTTTGGATACTTCTCTTTTAAACTTTTTTTGTGATCATCTAAATACGACTGCACTTCTTCCATATTATTCAATATGTATAAGTGCGCTTGTAACACTTCTTCACGACCCATACTCTTTACCTTCAGCCCCCTGATTCCTTTACTTGTACCATTTTCATGCCGAGATGGTGTCTTAGCTATAGATAGATATGTTTTGCAAAATTCCATAGCCTCTTCCGCTACATACCTTTCAACAATTGATGCTTCAGGTCTATAAGGATTTTTAGATAATCTTTTAAGACTTTCATGTACCTCTCAAATGGATACATCCATCTTAGAAAAATAGGACCGCAAAGCCTTATCTCTCTCACTAAATGAATGATCAAATGCACCATGATATCAAAAAATGCTGGGGGAAAGTGCATTTCTAGTTGAGACAAGATAACATAACCCTCATTTTCCAATTCGTCCAATTTCTCTATGTCAATGACTTTGCTACAAATAGCATTGAAGAAGATACATAATCTAGTTATAGTGCTCCTCACATCATCTCTCATTGTGCCTCGAATAGTTACGGGTAATAGTTGTTGCATCAGTACATGATAATCATGAGACTTCATTCCCACTAACTTTAAATCGTGCATTGAGACAAGCCTTTTCACATTAGAAGAATACCCCTGGGGCACCTTGATGTCATGCAAACACCGACACAAGCTTGTTTTTTTGACTTTAGACAATGTGTGGGCCGCAGGTTCCATATAAGCCCGCTTACCACCCTCTCTCAATTGTGGATGTAAGCGCTCTCGAATGCCCATTTCAGCCAGATCAAGTCTTGCATTAATTCCGTCTTTAGTTTTTCCAGGTCTGTGCAAAAGAGTACCGATAAGACTATCACACACATTTTTTTCCACATGCATCACATCGATACTGTGTCTTACATCAAGACTGCGCCAATATGGAAGATCAAAGAAAATAGACCTCTTCTTCCATATGTTTTTCTCACTTGCAACTTTTTGAGTCTTACCGAAAATGACATTGATTCTTTCAACTCGCTGGTAAACTTCCTCTCCAGTTAATGCCTTCGGAGCCATGCCATGCTCTGGTAAGCCATTAAAAACCTTTTTCAATCTCCGGTATGGGTGGAACCGATCAAGAAACCTCCTGTGACCGAGGTAAACTGTCTTCCTTCCGTGCTTAAGTTGGTGGAAGTATGTGTCTGCTTCACATATAGGACATGCTTTATGCCCCTTCACACTGTATCCTGATAGATTTCCATATGCAGGAAAGTCATTTATCGTTGTAAAGATCATGGCACGCAACTTAAAGGACTCCTGCTTGTATGCATCAAACACATCCACGCCTTCTTCCCACAACATCTTCAAATCTTCAATTAAAGGTGCCAAGTAGATATTGATATTGTTTCCTGGTTGTTTCGGTCCTGAAATCATCATAGAAAGCATCATGTACTTGCGCTTCATACATAACCAGGGAGGTAGGTTGTAAATCACCAACAGTACTGGCCATGCACTATGTGTGCTATTAAGAGTACCGTAAGGGTTGATTCCATCTGTACAAAGCCCAAGGCGAAGATTTCTTGGTTCAAGACCAAATTCCGAAACATTTCATCTATTTTCTGCCATTGAGGAGAATCAGCAGGGTGCCGAAGATATCTTCCATCTAATATTCTCTCATAAATTGCCATCTTAACTTCTTCGCTTCTGTTGCATTAGCAAATAAGCGCTTAAATCGTGGTATTATCGGAAGATACCATAACACCTTCAAAGGTTGCCCTTTACTTGTCTCATCACCATCATAGTTACCAGCACAGTCCATGTTCTTTTTCACCTTGTATCGTGAAGTTTTACATTTTGGGCACTCACGTAGACCAGCATACTCTATAATACACAGTCATTAGGACAAGCGTGTATCTTTTCATAGCCCATACCCATCCGAGACAAGATTTTCTTTGCTTCATACACACGATTTGGAAGAACGTTATCAATTGGAAGCATATCACTAATCAATTGAAGCAACTCTGTGAAACTTTTGTCAGTCCACCCATTATTTGCTTTTAAACTGAACAATTTCAATACAGCTGTCAATCGTGTATACTTAGAACACCCAGGGTACAAAGGCATCTCTGCATCACTCTTCAAGTTATCATTTGCATGTGATCGCACAAAGAACTCTACCCCTACATCACGAATCATATCGCTCATTCTATCATTTACATCATCCATAACTTCCTCTTCTTCGAGTATTGAACTTGTTCCTACTTCACCATGCCATATCCATCTTGTATATCGAAGATTTATACCATCACAAAGCAGGTGATCTCTAATATCATCAACACTTAGTCGCCTCTCATTTAAACACTTGACACAGGGACAAAAATACATTCCGTTATTGCTAGGAGCATTCTGTTTAGCAAATTCAATAAATCGTTCTACTCCGTTCTCATATTCATCACTTGTTCTCAAAGCATTCATCCAACTATGATCCATTCCGTTACTACCTAAGGAATTATAAACAATTTAATTCCATTCAGCACAGTCCCAATAAACATTAACCAAATTCAAAACTAATGATATCAATTGAATCCGATTCATTCCAATTACAACATAAATCATGCCAATTCCAAGCAAATGATTTCAAACTTCAAATCTATTACCCAATCAATGTAAACAAATTTTAACTTATCTAAATGCAATTTTTTCATTAATCATTTAATGTATACCCAATCCTTAATCTAAATTCAATACATATAGCAAACTATCTAATGCAATCCCTCTTAGGCATTTTGACAAACACCTTGTATGCATTATTTTTCTAACAAGATTAACAAGGCTTGAAATCATTAAAATTTCTACCCAATCAATATATACAAATTTAAAACTATCTAAACACAATTCTTCAGTAAAAATTTAAACAGCAACCTCAGAAACCAATTCAAAACTCCTCAAGCTACTCAAACCCACGTACAACACACTAAACCCACAATGCAACGGTTGAATAAACTTACCTTCACTGTTCGGGCGTGCCTTCAAATCAACGGCCTACAGTGCGTGTGAGCTTCACGGCTTCAACGACGAGATAGCTGCGAGCTGGAGGTTCTTCGCGGTACACGCAGATCTTCACGGCTTCAACGGCGAGCTGCTGCAACACGGCTACTGCAGAACGCGCGACACAATGGAGGGAGGGCTACGGCCTTGAAGAGCTGAAACTAGAAGGAGAGACCGAAACAAGTTGAAATAGCTCACGGCTACTTCACGGACAAGAGGAAAATGAGAGGGAGAGACCGAAAATGAAAGTTGGGCGCGAGATAGCTGCGAGCTGGAGGTTCTTCACGCGCGGTACATGCAGATCTGATAGATAACTGATGCGAGCTGCTGCGGGCAAATTTTTTTAAAAAATGAAGCCCCTTCACGTCTGTTTACTTGGAAACAGACGTGAATTCACGTCTGTTTCTGAGAAAGAGACGTGAAGTAACGTCTGTTATAGAGAAACAAACGTGAATTCACGTCTGTTTTGGGTCAACGGATGTGAATTCACATCTGGTTGTTGTAAACAGACGTGAATTCACGTCTGTTTTGTTTAAAACAGACATGAAGTCTCTTCTGTTTTGGAAAACAGACATAAATGAGGGAGGTAAATAACACATTTTGTTGTAGTGACCTCATCTATGCACTGACCAGTAAAATTTTGACATCTCAAATACTTTTTATCTCGTGTGTCAGCCCACATGTCACTTCCCCTTTATTATTTTAATTATTTTTTAGAAATAGGTGCTTCTTTATTCTTTCCTGCTCTCTCTCCAATCTGTAAAATTTTTTCAAAAACTTTCACTCTCCCTCTCACAATTACCACTACTCCTCCCATCTCTCTTCCTTTGCCACGCTACTCTTCGTCTCTTCCCTTCTCAATGGACTCCCCTCTTCTTTTGTTTTCCTTTCATAATAAATTGTTATTATTAATAATTAATAATTCTACTCCCTCCTCCTTCTCTAAACCCGGATGATTCAAATCATTCGATTCTATTTTAGCTCGCATACACAAGTTAATTGATTTTTTTTTATATTCCAGCTATGCGTCATTGTGCAATTTGTCGTGCTGCTGATGCCATCCTCGGCGTCCCACCAAAACCGAGGCCCTCAATCACTGCTATGGTGGGAGTCTTGTTCTGTGCCTTCATATTCATGGGCTTGAATGTGCAGTGCTTGAATGAGTTCAAACAAGAGGTAGAAGAACAAGATGAAAGTCCTGAAGGAAGATTTGGTGTGAACGGCAGTAAGGTTGAAGATGGTGCGATGGCTGTTGGAGGAGATCAATTGAAGTGGGGTGAAGAGAAGGTGAAGAGAGAGAGAAAGTAGCTTGAGGGGGTAGAGAGATGGAGCTACCATAGGTCGCAGTGATTGTGATGAGAGGGAAAGTTTTTAATAAGATTCTGCAGATGAGAGAGAGAGTAGGAGAGCATAAAAAACAATGTATTTATAAAAAATAATTAAAATAATAGAAAGAGAGGAAATGATATGTGAGGTGACACACGGGATAAAAAATACTTAAGATGTCAAAATTTTATTAGTCAGTGTATAAATGAGGTGGCATGGTAGGTTTATGTAAGAATTTCTCAATCCACGCATGAGATTAATTATCCATGAAAAGTGGGTAGGTGGTTGAAATTATGAATAGATAAAAGCAATGCATAGGATGGGAGGCAGTGCGGCATAGACAAAAACTTTTGTACTTCGCTAAAAAAATTACTGGATACATAATTTTAAATAAATGTGTTAAAAAAACTTGAAATTATGAAATTAACAATTTTTAATTAAACATGATTGAAACTTTGAAAATACAACCATTAAAATTCTTTTTTAGGACATAAGTATTTGACAAATTTTAAAATAACATTTCTGTTATATATAGAGCTGGTCCAAATCTTATCAAAATTAGCTCAATATTAGGGTGTTGGGTTCCTGACCGTCAGAGAGGGCAGGCTCTTTATATCACTCTAATACTTATTATTTGTTATTTGTAGGAATTTTTCACATACCAAAAAAAGTATTAAATAGATAAAATTTTATACTTTTGCCAATTATTAAAGAGATATATATGTAGAAAAAAATGTGATAAGTGATAGTATAATTTCTCTCACTCAATCTCTCTCTTTTCACCTTTATTATAGCCGAATTAGAAATAAAATATTAAAAAAGGTGCAAGTAATAAAAACAGAGAATCAAAATTTTCTCTTATAAGTGACAAATAATAATGACCAGGGTGACATTTTATATGCATTTGTAAATGATTTTTTATTAAATTATAAATAAAATAAGAAATATTGTAATATTTTATAATAATAAAATGATGGTACAATTTAATATTTTTATATTTTTAAAAAATAAAAATTACGTTAAAAAAATGTTGGCATCTTTCAAATTTTTAGGCCGTCAGAGTTTTGATCTAACGATGGCCATCCTACTACCTAGTTAGGTGCCCTTTATGTCAACCTTCTTGAGCCATTGATATTCCTCCGCGCACATGGCAAACAGTTTAATAATTTCAATAATATTTTATTTTTAAAAATAGAAAATAATATAATATACAAAAATAAAGACAAGATGAAATATTAATTTTATATATAATCATAACTAAATATTTTCCCTCGATCGTTCAATACTAGAGAGAAACGATAACCAAATGAAGAGGTTAGTAAAAACACACTATACTTATCTTTCTTCCATTTCAATAGACAAGTATTGAAAGGAACAAGTACAAAGGAACTCGCGTGGTTGAATGATTAAAAATATGCAGGAAAAATTAAAAATATGAAAATAATGCATGAAGCTGAAAAGAATTATCATATTTATACGTATCATTTATAAGCTATAAACTGTATCATCCTCTCTATACTATTGATATTTTTTAAAGGCATCAATAATTACTACTATAAAAATATCTATTTTCATCCTCTAATTTTGTCTAAAATTGAGTACCTTATATTCGTCCGTTAAGCCAAACCAGATGAGTACAGGACCTCATACTGTCTGTTGAGCCAGAATAGACGAGTATGGTTCAGGGCCCATAGACCAGTATGGGTCTCACATACTAAATGATACTGAGACAATTTTAAATGAAAGATCAAATAATTATTTTTTTTAAGAAATTTGATTTGAATTTAAACAAAGAAGTTGAATTGAATTTTGAGAGAAAAGAAGCAAATAATTATTTTTTAAGAAATGCGATTTGAATTTAAACAAAGAAATTGAATGAATTGAACTTTAAGAGAAAAGAAGGCTGCAGGCGAGGACCGGGTACGTACAGGACCTAAAAAACCCAGGGCACTAATAGGAATTAAAATGAGTTTTGATAGAATGAGACGATTATATTTGATATCTTATGACAAAATAAAGTTAAAAAAAATTGACTCGTCGGTGGGAAAACAAATGTTTCTTTCCAAATTTTATGTTTTTAAAGAAAGAATGTTGGAAATTATGAGATTATTATGTTCACTCTTCTCATACATGAATAACCCACCTCAACATATAAAGGGTTAAAAGCCTAAAACCAACCAGGAGTTAACAAGAAGAAAATATATACGGATGGATCCAGAAGCTTATGCAGCATCGAGTTGGAGTTGATCCTTCTTCCATTGTGAAGGGCCAATTCCTTTAACGTCGCTGTTTAGGAAAGCTCAAGAGCCCTGACATTATTCATTGGAAAATGAAACACACAATTGTTAATACAACTTCCGCATGCTTACACACACACACACACACACACACACACACGTATTCAATCAATGCAAGGACTCGCGAAGCTTCATCATGGCTTTTCAACCATTTCTTAAGCCACATTTTTCCGATGAAGCAAATCAAAGCCTCTACTTGTCTCTCTGCTGCTTCATCACCCTTGTGTTAGCTTTCAAGCTATCAAGAGGAAAGCAATACTCCAATCTGCCTCCATCTCCTCCAAAACTTCCTATTATAGGCCATCTTCATCAGCTGGGTCCTCTTCTCCGCCGATCCTTCCGTGACCTCTCTAATAAATACGGCCCTCTCCTTCTGCTGCAAGTGGGTCAAATTCCAACCCTGCTCGTGTCTTCTGCCGATTCAGCCAAACAAGTCCTGAAAACCCGCGACATAGATTTCGCAAACAGAGTTCAAGGCGCAGCTGCCAGAATTATATTCAATGGATGCAAGGACATATTCGCCTCAGACTACGGTGAAAACTGGAGACAGAAGAGGAAACTGTGCGTGCTTCAACTCTTGAGCTTGGAGATGGTTCGATCATTTCAGTTCATAAGGGATGATGAAATCCAAGATTTGATCAGTAACATAAGAGAAACCTACTGGAGAAGCAATGGAAGTTGCGGCGTGAACATGAGTGAGATGCTAAGTGCAGATTCTAACAACATAACTTGCAGGTGTATCATCGGACACAAGTTTGAAACAAAAGAGAGCAGTAGGTTCTGGAATTTGGCTAGGAGGGAGATTATTCGTCTTGGGGATATAAGTTTGGGAGACGTGTTTCCTTCGTTGAGTTGGGTTGATTATGTGACAGGGAAAGTGAGGGAGTTTAAGAGAAGATTCGCAGAACTGGATCGTTTCTCCGATGAGGTGATCGCAGAGCACAAGGCAGGGAAGAAGGATGATGATGAGAAGAAAGACTTCGTCGATATTCTTCTCCAAACTGGTCATCAACTTCACTTTGAGCTGGATCAGGATAGCTTCAAAGCTATCCTAATGGTAAGATCAAGTTATTAGTTTAGCAAAGAAATTGAGAATTTATATGGACTTAATTAGTACTCCCCTCGGTCCCTGTTATGAGGACTTTGAGCATGTCTCATATAAAATAACGTCTTATCCAAAGTAATAATTTTTTTTTTACTGGATACCCTATTAGGCTATATAAAACCTTCTAACTAATGAAAAAAACTCTTCTCACTAATGATTTTTTATTGATATTTCACATAAAAAATGACTGAGACTTAGAGTGGGGTGTTTAATTATAAATTTCAGGACATGTTCTCAGCAGGAAACGACACAACTTCAACAACTATGGAGTGGGCAATGTCGGAACTGAGGAGTCATCCAAGTATCATGGAAAAAGTGCAGAAAGAAATAAGGACAGTGGTGGGCAGCAAATCAAAAATAGAGGAATCTGATATTAACAAAATGCAATTCTTGAAATGTGTCATCAAAGAAACCCTAAGATTACACCCACCCCTTCCCTTATTGATCCCTCGTAGAACAAAGAAACGTGAAGAAGTAGGAGGCTATGATGTTCCTCCCAAGACAATGGTGTTTGTGAATGCGTGGGCAATTCAGAGGGACCCTCAAGTCTGGGAAAGGCCTGAAGAGTTCGTTCCAGAGAGATTTGAACAGAGGGAGATTGATTTCAAAGGACAAGACTTTGAGTATATCCCATTTGGTTCAGGAAGAAGGATATGTCCAGGGATGGCCTTTGGGCTTGCTTCCATTGATTACCAACTCGCTAATCTTCTTTATTGGTTTGACTGGTGGCTGCCTTCTTCTGCGTGTGATGTAGATATGGGCGAGACATTTGGGCTCGTCGTCAAAAAGACAATGCCACTTTATCTTCAACCCAAACCCTACTTGCTTCCGATGCAGTCATATGTTGCGGTTTCTGTTTGTTCTTGTGATATGATGTGCGAAAACCTAAATAATTAAATGTGACGCACATTGTTTAATTTGAGGTTTGTGTTTAAGTTGAAAATTTCATCTTCCGTACCATATCCCTTGTGCTATTTGGATGGAGTCTTGTTTAATTAATGAAGAGAAATGAGTCAATATATATAATGACTGAGTAATAGTAAAAGTAGTGTTGATGATCAAGTGAGTTCACATTGATGAAATTTTAAAGTGCTACTACCTCTGATTCTAATTATGAGACCTCGTTTGTAGACTACAAATGAGATCTTATAATTAAGAGCAGAGGTACTATAATAATTGCCTTTATACTTCAAACACTATAATCTTATTTTTTTTAAGAAAAAGTTATTTTGACATGCATCCATCTAGCAAGCCACCAGTAAAAATTTCTGCCTCCTTATATAGCTTCCTTCCTTCCTTCCTTCCTTCCTTCTTCACTCCTTTTGATCAAAAGAAGATGAGTTGTGTAACATCCTTATTTTTATACCTATAATTTAATTAAATTTATAAATAAATATCTTTTAGTATCAAGTTAGTAGAAATTTATATATAAACAAATTATTTTTGAATTAATCATGATTGTGGGTGTGTGAATGCGTGTGTGTGAATGCGTGTGATATTATAGAAATAAATAAGTATAGCATGGTATAAAAGTCTCACATCAACTAACTACTAGAATAAAGGAGCTTGAGGAGCCTATATATAGGAGGTGGTGGATGGAGTTTAGAGTAAGTAAACAATTTTCACACATATCTGAGGCAGTATTAGAAAAGTGCTAGTTTTAAGTTTGCTAACCGTTGGATCAGACCAAAATTTGGTCAGCCATTTGGGACATCCAAATCATCAATTTCAATGTCTGGATTGTTAATCTAATCTCTGAGTTATAAGTTATTCGATACGTTTTCAACTTATTTTTCTTCAGATTTGGTAGATAAGAGTCCTAAATCATAAATTAGTGTTTTTAAATTCATTCATCATTAGATTGAGTTATAATTTGGAGAATAGAATCATTATAGATAGGAAATTAAATTCAACGGTCAGATCTATGGTTTAACTTCTGTAGTGAGAATAACCTAGTTATAAATTGGGGTTTTTCCTATCTACGTTATGAACTTGATAATTCTAATGATATAACCTTATAATTAAAGGATATTTAAGTTAAGAAAAAAAATCTAAGAATTGACTCTAAATCATATATATATATATGATCTCACTCCAAACTTTAAACCAAAAACCTTTTGAGCCAGAATTTTGAATAAAAGTTGAAGCTTTTAGATGAGGAGTTAGAGACTAGGATTTTGTGAGTAGTTTACTCTAATATTACAGAGATAACGTTTTAATTTTGTTTGTAGATATAAACCCTATTGTGGCGTTTTTTAGGTTGGGCCTGTGTTGTATTTGACTGTTAACTAGGAGATTAGATAACTAATTTTTTATCTGTTGCATGCTCTAGTATGAACTTGGTGAGTGGTTTTATAACTAATTTTTGTATACATATATTATGTTTGTATGAACTGTCTTGTGGGATGCCATTTTGAAAAGGATTGAAATCGTTTGTATTGTTAGAAATTAATGATTGTAATTGAGATTGAGGTATTATTCAGGAATTCGGTTGATTATGCATATAAATGTGTTACTGTGAACCTTGTGCATCTAGTTTTGGGGGGGGGGATGATTGGAGTTACTAAGATTTATATACTTGTCATTTGGTATTGGCCTCCATACGGAGTTTTATGGTCAGCCACTATTATTGTCCCACTAGTTCTTTGAGGGATTGTGACATCCTACTAATTCTTCAAGGGGGGCCATGATCCACCAAGTACTCTATGGTCTTTGGCCAGTCCATATTACTCATGTGATGAGCTTGTCAAAGTAACTAGTCAAATAGAAAAAATTTAGTCCATGGGTCTAATCAACAAAAATAAGGAGGATATAAGGATGGATTTGGGTTCATGAAATGCATATGACATTGGATCTTTATTGACATATATTTATATCTTTAAATAAATTAAAAGTATGTTTTCTCTTATGAAATTATCATCTGCATGAGATTGGTGGAAATATTTGACTTATATGGTTGTTGTGAGTTTAAATGTTAAATAGATGTCTATTGATCGTTATCATCTTGACGTATCCCACCTAACACCTCGCTAGCCCATGCTAGTGTGTAATAGGTAGGGATTTAGTTACTGAGATGTTGTCTCACTTTTGTTGTTTTACCATTTTTAGGAAACAATACATTGGCAAGACTTTCGAAGAAGACTCCTGAAGCTCAATAGCTGCAGCTGACAATGTATAGTTTCTGGACCTTACTTTATACAATCTTTTCGTATATTGCCATGTATTAGGACTGTATTCATTTGGAACTTATTTGACTTTCTCATATTTTTATGTTATTTGGCTTGATGAACATATTGCATCTTCTATGTTTGGTTTATTTTGTCTAGACACTGGCTTGGAGTACTGGTAGTGAGCCTGAGACCCTTAGGTTGCATGTGATTGGATTATTTGTGGATCCATGATGTGACAATGGGAATTTTTGCAAGTTTAGTCTTTGTTAATGTCGATTGAGATGGTCAAATATGAACTGCTGTTATAATTTATCAATCAGGAGCGTGTTATCTTATAACCATGTTAGTTATGATTAATCTTTCCTAAGATGGGTTGTACGTGAATGTGTTATATGATAGTGTATGTTAATTACAGATGATAAGATATTTCTTTTTCTAACCATGATAGAATGCCTTTCTATATGGTTAGCCCTTAAAGATGTGATTGCTTCTAAATAACCATGATAGAGGGTGTTTATTGGTTTTATTCTTTTCTATCATGATTAGTTCTAGTTAGGTAAGTGACGAGGTTACAAGTTGTCTTCCCAATCTCATTCCCAGCCATTTTATATATAGGGCAGTAAAGTAAGAGGTAATTGAAGATTTGTTTCTTATAACAGAGATCCTGATCCCTATGCTCAATTACTCCTATATAAGAAGGAAATGAAACGACATGTGTTTAGATTTATTAAGATGAGCATGAAATTATAATATGATAGTGAAACACACACACGTGTGTGTGTGCACATATATATCTTTAACCAAGTATTAACAGCACCGAAAAATGTTGTAGGGTTGCAACAAAACGGTTGATTTGCGAGTTGACACGTTACAGATATATCACCTCCAAAGACGCATATGTATATAGACATATATGTGTGTGTGTGAACAACTTCTTCATTTCCCTCTCCTCTTCTTGCCTTTCTTGCTTTTAAGAAAGCATCAGTTATCTCCATATGTACGGAGATTTATTACTTCTACCTGCTTTCTCTTCTTTCATTTAATTTTTGGTTTTTCTTATTTCTAATATGTGGCATTATTATATATCGTACGTTGTTGCAGTGTTCTTTGCTTTGAGTCTAGGCTATCTTTGTAATATTTGATGGAACATATTACAACAACAACCCACTTGGGAATTCGGAAGTATGATCAATTGCGTGTCTTTCATGGCCATACATATATCTTCTTGGGATGTTTATCCATAATTAATGTTTGACAGTATCGTTGATGCAATATGACAGGACTTCACTTCCTTTTAAGTTTTGGATTTTTCCTCTGAAAACCAGGGCATTTTATCAGCCTCTATATATCTAGTTTTGCTCAAGAGTTATTTTTTTTTTATTTGATGAGATATTCACACTGCAGAGATAGATGCAGAAAATACAAATATTTGCGTATTAATCGTGATCATTCTATATTGTTAACCTTTTTTTTCCCCCGCAATGGTCCCCATTCCCATATGTTGTGCGAGGAATGATACAAGAAGGTTCATACTTTTTTTTGGCCAACAAAGAAGGTTTATGCTATTCTTTGTTTTAATAAGAAATTTGTGAAGAAGAGGAAAAAAAAACCCTCAACGTTAATGTTATTATTGACTTGATTAATTTTTCTGGCATATGATCATTCAAGCAATTATTGGCAGCTATTTCTACATTGACATGATTGCTAACTGTAATTTTCTTGTCTCTTTTTTAATTCTTGTTCTCTTGTAGTGGTTGGAGGAAACGACTTGGTGTGCCATTTCTCTGGGATAAATTTTTCATTTGAAAAAAATCAGCGGTCCGAAATATTTGATTTTTTTATATTTGATTTTATTTCAAAGGTACATAAAAATAAATGAAATATTATGTTTTTTTCCCCTTCAAACATATTTATGTCTCCGATTGTGTTGTAAAGATTATAATACTATATTCATTTTTATATTTATCCAAAAAATTAATATTTTCCTCATAATTTTGAACAAAAACTTTAGAGATATTTGCACGATTCTGGTGCCCTGGATTTTTCTCCACATGGTAATGACTTGAATATATACACAGATGCGTGCATATGTCTCTATACACGTGTGTCTATATACATACATACATATATATACAGATATATATATCTTTTACACATGAACTAGCATTCTGCATTCCTCACTTAAGCCTTGTCCCGTTCATCCTTCTGCAAAATTAGCATCATCAAGACCCTCAATATATACTTAGAATAATCACCAATGGCTTTTCTGAATGCCACTTTTGACTTGTATCTCCTAGGCTTCGTCGCCTTCTTGTTCGCGTTAATTAAACTTACAAGAACAACAAAAAAGAAACCCAATCTGCCTCCATCTCCACCGAAATTGCCAATTATCGGCAATATTCATCAGTTAGGCACTCTTCCTTATCGTTCTTTCAGAGACCTCTCTCTGAAACACGGCCCTCTCTTGTGGTTGCAGCTCGGTCGAATTCCTACTTTACTGGTCTGTTCTGCAGATTTGGCCAGAGAACTGATGAAGAACCAAGACGCAGTTTTTGCCGGCAGGTTTCAAAACATATCTGCCAGAACCTTACTCTATGGATGTAAAGATATCGCCTATGCCACTTATGGCGAAAGCTGGAGACAGAAAAGGAAGATTTGCGTGCTTGAACTTCTGAGCTTGAAAAAGGTTCACTCTTTCCAAGTCATAAGAGAAGAAGAAGTTGCAGAAATGGTGAAGGAGACACGAAGACCTTGTTTGAGTGATACTAATCGCTCTGTGAACATAAGTGACCTCATATCTGCCACCACCAACAACATAATATTCAGATGCATAATTGGACAGAAGTATGATATATCAGAGAGCAGTGCGAGATTTGGGACGCTTGCGAGGAAGGAGATGATTCATCTTGCAGAGTTGGTAGTGGGAGATTTCTTTCCTTGGTTGGGTTGGGTTGATGTTCTCACTGGGAAAATTCAAGAGCTTAAAGGCACGTTTAAACCCATGGATGGGTTCTTTGATCAGGTGACTGAAGATCATAAGTAATAACCAGACAAAACCTGGAATAATAACCAGACAAAACCTGGAATATAGTGCACCATGTGAAGATGATAAGATAACGGAAGCTTGTATGACAACCGATCTTGAAACTTCATTCGAATTACAGGCAAACTACGAAGTCGAAGACGAAGATTACTTTTCCCTTCTGACTTGATTACTTCGGGCCTTAAGTCCTTATGACGTATTTTAGTTTTAAAAAATGATTTTGCGGGCTACTGTTTATCATTCTTATCCCTTAAATATAATAAAACAAGTTCTTAATCCCCACCCCCAATTTAGACAGATCTCATCTCACTTTTTCTACACACGTTATCTCAGTGCGCAAGTTTTTGTAAGACGAATAGTTTCATGACATTAACCGTTTCTGCGAGAGACATACAATTTCAAAGGTCAAAGTCTAGTGCGTCGTCAAACTCTACTTTTTTATATTTCAGATATTATTTATTATCATATCTTAAATATTACCAAGTGGAGAATTCATTGAAAGTCCCTAATTAAAAAATTAACTATGCAAATTAGGTACTTTTCAACTTTGTTTAAAGATTCATCAGCAACCCTTTTTTTGGGACACTTTTTTTTTCAAATGGGATAAGGTGTTTAAATATTCCGGAAATATACATAAAAGAGCACCTAGCATAAGAAAGTTTTTTTTTGTCTCTTATATGTCCTGAAAATTTTGTTTCATAGCATTTTGACCCTGAACTATTATCTGTTATTAAGTTTGACCATTAAATAATCATCAAACTATATAATTTAATAGTCAAACTTAACAGCGGATAACAATTAGAGTATTTTTGCTACAAAGATAAACTTTCAAAGCATATAAGAACTAAAATAAACTTTTTAGACATTGGGTGCTACTTCATGAATACTTCTGAAATATTTAAGCACCTTATATATATTTTTTTAATTGTATGGATCTTAATCTCCGACCATATGGAAAACGACATTGCTCATGGTTAAAGATGAGTTGCACCCACCTGAGTTCATGGGTATCTTTATACTAATTTTTTAATTAAGGACTTTTGATCAATAATTTTTTCAAATATTTAATAGAAAAGTTACTAAAGCTAGAGATAAATAACTTCTTCGAATTAAAAACTTAAAATCGTCACCCATGATATACTCTGCCGAATAATTAAATGGATCAAAGTTTGTAATATACATGTACGACAAATCCTATGAGCAGATTAGCATTGGATTCTTGATGTCATTGTAAGGGTCAATTTTAATCATTCCAATTTTTCTAAGCTTATAAATATGACATTATGTTGTTGGCCGGAATGAATTATGTGGATGGTAGCTCTCTTGTAATATCTTTTATATTGTATCGTGATGATGTCATTTGCAATTAAAAATTAATAATAATATCAACAGTGGTTATCAATATAATTATTGTTAATATAAAATATAAAATCTACAATAAATAAAATTACTCATAAATCGTCAAGAGCTTGTCCTATTTTTTAGCTAGGCACCAAACTTCCCAAACTATGTCTATTTTGAATGCAGTATAATTTTCTTTTGTCGCATTAGAATATGAAGTTCTAACTTTTGTTAAAAATGCTGAATCTGATCAAGACAAAATTATTCTTGTCAGAAAATAAAATAGCGAAGAGGGGATGGAGCGTCTGAACCGGGTCGGTTCCAATTTGAATTATTGAAACTGTACGGGTCAAATAATTGAAGTTAAGGTAGGGTCTAAACTGCTAAACTTTAATCAGGGTGCACAACAAATAGCACCACCTGGGGCTAGAGAGAAAAAAAAGAAAAAAAACAGAGAAAACCGAAGAACTCAAAGATTAGGGCTAAGAAGACACTCTTCTGTATAGTTTTAACTTTTAAGTCACAATATATATTAGGATGATGTAATTTCGCATATTTTTAGAAGTCTTTCCGCAACATATTTCAAAGGTCAAGGAATAAAAGAAATTAACGATATCGCAATAAATATAATATCAGTTAATAATTAAATGGGTTAATATAATTTTTAGTCCTTCAAATGTACACTCATTTTGGTTTTAGTTCCTCAAATTTCAAACTATAGATTTTGATTCCTCAAGTTTTTTTCATTTAAAATATTAATTCCTATAATTTAATAAAACTTGGATCATTTTACCCTTTTAAAGACCAAAAACTTATGGTTTGAAACTTGAAGAGCCAAAACCAAAATGAGGCAAATTTGAGGGGTCAAAAATTATATTAATCCTAATTACATCGTAATTAAATTCTTGATTTAATTTATATTTTAATTAGAAAAATCTCAATTAAAATAACTTAGCACATAAGGGCAGACTCAAGTCCAGTAATTCTCATTTCTCTTCTCTCAAAAAAAAAAAAAATCTTTATGTTACTTTGTTTTGTTAATCATCTCATAGATTTGTCTTGGAAGAGTTATTTAAGCAAATTCTATTTGCTTAACTTTAAAAGTTTAAAGGGAAACCATCGGTACCCAAGATAAATATTGTTGTATTTTTAATCTGCTAAAAAATTAAAACAAAAATATTTGCAGACTTTTTTTTCCTTCTTTTTTGGAAGGGCTTAGCTTGTCTTCCTTTTCAGCACCAAAAGGTTGAGAGAAATCAAATGGCTCAACTTTCACCTGTCAGACACTACTTTCCCTTGGAGCTAAGCTCCCTGCTCTTAGCACTTTCATGCTTCATCGTCACCGTCCTGTTTTTGTTCACTCTCAGAACTAGAACAAGTAAATCCAAGTTGAATCTGAATCGGATTCCGTCGCCACCAAAACTACCCATAATCGGAAATCTTCATCAGATGGGCTCCCTTCCACACCGTTCTTTTCGAACTCTCTCCGAAAAATATGGACCTATTATGTTTTTACAGTTGGGTCAGATTCCAACTGTGGTGGTTTCTTCCGCAGAATTGGCCTCCGAAATTATGAAAACCCATGACCTTGCCTTCGCTGATCGACCTCAGGGTATTGGTCCTACGCTCTTACTCTATGGATGTAATGACATTGGCTTTGGGAACTACGATGAAAAGTGGAGACAGAAGAAGAAAATCTGTGTCAATGAATTTCTTAGCCTGAGAAGGGTTCAATCCTTCAAGAACGTCAGAGAAGAAGAAGCTCGGGAGTTAGTGAATAAGATCCGTGCTTTGTGCTCGACAGGTGCGGGTTCTGTGAATTTGACTGACTTGCTTATTGCTTCATCAAATAATATCGTGTCTAAGTGTGCTCTTGGGGATCAGTTTAACACTGAGGCAAATACGAGGATCGGAGAGCTAGCGAGAAAGGTGATGATCAACCTTTTGGCTTTCAGTGTGGGAGATTATTTCCCTTCATTTCGATGGGTTGATGTTCTCACTGGTCTGGTACCGAGGTTAAAGGCCATCTTTAGAGAGTTAGATGATTTCTTTGAAAGCGTCATTGAAGAACACAGGAGCATGATGAAGAAGACAAGGGATGACCAATTCTCCATTAGGAAAAACTTGCTCGATATTCTCCTTCAACTCCTAGACGACGGCATGCTGGGCGATAGTTTCTCCCAAAACGATCTCAAATCCATCCTAATGGTTGGTCTCTCTCTTTCTGTCTCTTCTTGTTTTATTCTGATATTCTATTCCAAGTCAAAGCCCCTTTGGATGATTCTCCAGGTATTCAAATCCTGGGGTTGTGTATTAACGGAACGAATGATTCGTTGTGATAGATTAAAAATTCTTGATATATATATATATATTGTAGGATATGTTTGTGGGAGGAAGCGACTCAAGTTCAGCAACAATGGAGTGGGCCATGGCGGAGCTGGTGATGAATCCAACGAAAATGCAGAAAGCCCAGGAAGAGGTAAGACGCATAGTGGGGAACAAGTCAAAGATCGAGGACGAAGACATAAATCAAATGAATTACTTGAAATGTGTGGTCAAAGAAATTCTGAGATTGCATCCAGCCGCGACTCTCTTCCCCCTCGATTATCCAGATCAAGTGTGAATCTCGGAGGGTACAGTATTCCGGCTAAAACAACGCTGTACATAAACGCTTGGGCAATTCAAAGAGATTCTGAGTTCTGGGAAAGACCTGAAGAGTTCATTCCTGAGAGATTTGAGAAGAACGATGTTGAATTCAAAGGGCAAAACTTCCATTTCATACCGTTTGGTTCAGGAAGAAGAGGATGTCCTGGAATGATATTTGGGGTTGCCGCTGTGGAATCCATTCTAGCTAATCTCTTGTACTGGTTTGACTGGAAGCTGCCTACTGTAAATGGCGTCACTGTTCAACACATAGACATGGAGGAGACGTTCGGGCTGGTTGCGAGTAAAAAAGCACCTCTCTATCTTCAACCAATACCTCACTATTAATTAATTCAGAACCATATATATGAATGAGATGACCATGTTGAGTGTTTTTTTATGTTATGACTTGTCATCGAAGATTGTGCTAATATTTAGAAATGACGTAAAATATATATATATCATATATCTGTTTGTACGTATACATGAAGTTGAAGTTTGCGTGCAGGAGACTCTGAGACGCTACTTGTAATTGTTCAATAAAAAAGTTAATTGGACAAATGTCTCATTCTCAGGTTGATTATATTGATATCTAATGGGATAATATAATATCACTTGGGTGGTGTTTGGAAACAGGAAAGAGCAACCTCAATTTCCCTTTATGAACAACTTGGCAATTACTATTCTTGACAAGGTATAGATATTATTCTTAGATAAAAATTTGCCTCGAAATTAAAAATATACGGAGAAGAAGATTAATTTCCCAAGAAAATGTAACCATAAAGTTGTTATTATTTTCATATTTCATTGCAAAATAACAAGAATGGTAAGCCAAATGATAAGAGTGATAAGCGAAATAACAATTTTGTAGTTGAGTTTTTCATGAAATTAAGTTTCATAAAAAGTTGACATTATTTCCAAGAGTTAAGGACTTAAATATGAAGTAAAAGATTTGAAGAGAAAAAGGAAAGTTTATATTAGAAAATGCCGTAAGAATCTCAGAACACTCACTAGCCAATAGACCAATGGAGAATCTCCAAGTTAGGATGTTAATATTTGATGATCTATTCATGTGGCCAATGACCTATTTATAGCTGAATTACATAGATAAAATATTTAAACAAAGTTTGGAAATTAATGATAATAGAAGGGTAAAATATAATCCTACTTGAGTGGATAATGCCACTCATTTCTCAATTGAAAGCAACAGGATAATTCAAAGCAATTCAAAATAGAATCAACTCATAATCCCTTGATTTTCTTTGGCACATTTCCTTGGATAAGTCAGCAACAGCTTATGGGTCCTAACAATATTTCACTATCAAATGACAAAAGTGGTAAGCCAAATGACAAGAGAAGTAAGCCAAAAAAACAAGTTTAATAAGCAAAATTACAAGTTTGACAATGGGTTTCTTATTAACTTTAGAATATTCAATAGATCTACCTTGTTACCATTTAGAACTAATAAATATAAAATGTTAATATTGTTTGCCTATAAACAAAAGACTAACATTTCCAGAACTTCATGTCATATTGCTATCATCATAATAACAAGTCTGCAGTTACAGCATTATTGGGCAAAATTGCAACAATAGTAAATCAAATAACAAAAAATCAAAGGTGTTTTGACAACAACTAGTTTCTGCAATTAGCCATTTGAATATGAAAGATTGGTAGAAAATCAGGTTTGAAAAATACTATGAAGCTACAAGCAAAAGATAGGAAAATCACGTTTGAATTCAATATAATTTTATTCCATCAGCTCAATCATTTACATATGAAAATTTAAACTAACAACCTTTTCGATTACCAAGTTGACATTAGAATTTTATAACTTCAACATTCAAAATGATAACATTCTGATTCACTCCCTTTACTACAGCCCCTAAAACTTCATACTCAAATTAACAACTATTATCTCCTTCTATTTTCCCTCTCACACTTTGCCATTCCTCACATCGTAACCCCTCTCCATCGTAAACAAACCCACAGATATCATACATGAATAATCAGATTAGAAAAACAAAAATATCTCACCTTAAACTAACTACAACCTCCTCCAACTAACATCTTTCATCATCAACTTCACCTCTCACTCCTTCCCAAAATATAACACCCAGTGACTAATAATGGAACTCACAAAATTGAAGAACAATATCACATTGCTTGGTCTCAGATGGAAGAAGAGAAGGAGAGTGTAGTTAGAAACATTACTCACTTGATTCTCAGGCTTAGAAGCTACAAAACATGTCGTCCCTTCCTTCTCTTACGGCTCTCACCATGAAATTTTTTATGGTTGCCTTCATAAACGGTTTTCAATAACAAAGGGGCATTTTAGTCTTTTTATACATGATTTGCTAATTGCGATTTAAGACCCGGTCCTTCCAAGCAATTAAACTTATTTAAGTACCCATTTCGTCATTTTGCTAATTCAAGAGTCTTTTATTGCAATTTTTCCAAAATAGTTGGCTGACATGTGGGATTAAAAATGTTTGGGTTGTAGTATATCTCTACACAAATAAACTCGTGCTCCTAGAGCACCCAAGAATTTCTCGTGAGGAGGAAGCTAGTGTTAACTAATAGTGTGCACGTAGTGATGACAAGGAATCAAACTCAGCTGCTGACTCTCTCTATATATATCGCATAATGATTGATGACTCGAGTTTAGAGAGAAAAAGTTAAGAAGAATTAAGCAAGAAAAAGGTTAATAATCCGAACAAATGCATGTAAATCAATCTATTCATGTTAAATAGGATAGCCCAATAACTCTAATGAATGCAGATTAACCCGCACAACTAATTACAACAATAAAAAGGGATGGTGTTAACCTAAATAGAAAAGAATAAGGGATTATCCTAACTATGAAATCCCAAAACAGTTCACATGTACACACACACAAACACGCACAGGGTTAAAATTAGAATAACATTCTCTCTTAATATATATAGTTAAAGTTTCATACAAATTGATACAATAAAATATGTTAATATCAGAATATGACCAATAATGTATTTTTATTATTTTTTATTTCATAACAACTTTCAGCATTTTCTTCCACATCTCATAATAATTTTGTTCAACGAATAATTAATAGGCATCCATTCACATGGTTTCTAGCCATATTATAGACATTGCTCATATATTTTATTGGGAAATTTGGTTGAAAGTCTCTGATTGAAAACGTAACCAGCTAAAATGGCCTAAATTAATTTAAGTGAGTACAACTATAATCTGTGAATCCAACTTTTCTTCCGGTACGTGCAAGATATCATCAATGATGTGCAATAATCATTAATGTGAAAGTTATTTACACACAGCAGAAGATATGTTACACAAAACCAAAAAAAAAAATTTACACTCATGAATTACAATTGCACGTGCTCAAAATAGATCCATTTAGTCAATTAAGTTTTCAAATATGAATTTTTTTTACCAAATTTTCCTATTTTATTTGAATGATTATGACAAAATACCAGTATTTCAATCATTATGGCAAGACATTATTTTTCTTGCAATAGTAGTATTGACAACATGACAAATTTCTCCTGTCCCATGTCCTTATCATAATGACTTCCCTCATATTTCATTATATTGCATGTTTTATTTAAATCGTTAATTTTTCCACCCAGTATTTCTAATTAAATATAAGACTTCCGCTCTAATAAACCAAACTCCCCTAACTAATAATTTTTGTTAAAAGTAACTTTGATATTGTATAAGAAATGACTAATTGTAATTAATATTATATATAGTCCTTTGCAGGATTTTGCGTATGGCATTGGATTCTTAAGATATATATGATCTAAAATTTTTGTTATTTACGTATGAAACTAGATTAGATGTGCCTCTAGTTATTTACCTGATTCGTTGATTCTATTGGGTTAGAGTGTGTTGTCGCTTGTGAATGAGTCTGTGCTTTAAATTAATTAATCCATACACACACACAAACAAATATATTCTTACAATATTAATTTGGTGAGTCGCCTTAGTTGACTCGCTTCCCAGCTTGATATCATTATTGACATATTCAATTTCATTATGGACAACCCAAGGTTCAATAATTGAATCAAGCATTGCATTTATATGGTCAGCTGATGGTTAAGATTAAGCGTTTGAAATTAAGAATATATATAACATATTAAAAGGTTACCTTAATCGAAGGTAATCGATGCATGAGATTAATTAAATTATGGATGAAAAGTGGGTAGGTGGTTGAAATTAAGAATAGATAAAAGCAATGCATAGGATAGGAGGCAGTGCGGCATTGCAAACAAAAACTTGTGTATTTTGATAAAAAAAAAAAAATAGATACACAACTTTGAATAAATGTGTTAAAAACTTAAAATTATGAAATTAAAATTTTTTAATTAAACAAGATTGAAACTATGAATATACAAGTATTAAAATTCTGTTTTAGGACAGAAGTATTTAAAAAAGTTTTAAAAATAACATTTCTGTTATAGAGGCCTTTTTTGGTCCAAATCTTATCAGCAAAATTAGGTTGTTGGGTTCTTACCCATCTCTAAAGAGGGCGGGCTCCTTATACCACTCTAATATTTATTATTTATTATTTGTAAGAGTTTCTTATATACTAAAAAGAGCAGTAAATAGATAAAAAAAATATTTTTATTGTTATTAAAGAGGTGTAGAAAAAAAAAAGTGATAAATAATAGTATACTTTCTCTCACTCATTCGTTCTCTCTTTACTTTTACTATAGTAGAATTAAAAATGAAACACTAAAAAGGATATAATTGACAAAAATAAAGAACCACAATTTCCTCTTATAAATAACAAATAATCACCCGAGTGATATTTTATATGCATTTGTAATTTTTTTTATTAAATTATAAAATGATAGTACAATTTAATATTTTTATATTTTTTTAACAAATAAAAATTACGTCAAAAAATGTTGGCATCTTTCAAATTTTTAGGCCGCCGGAATTTTGATCTAACGGGGGCTCCCACTGCCTAGATTAGGTGCCCTTTATGTCAGCCTTCTTGAGCCACTGACATTCCTCCGCGCACATGGCAAACAGTTTAATGATTTCAATAATATTGTATTTTTAAAAATAGACAATAATATAATATACAAAAAGATATTTGAAAAAGAATAAATACAAATACTGATATAGAAACTATAGGAATATTTTTGTCTACTCTTATCGTATTGAGGTTATTAATTTTTTACATAAGGGTTGTGATCCTACACACCCCTTCAAAGACCTCGATGAAGCTAGATTTTTTTTTTTTTAGGAATCGGCAGGTGACAATTAACCACACTTAAGAGAAAATAATTCTATAGCTGATCATTTTGTCAAGTTATCATGTAGGATAGAAGGGAATTATTGTATCTTTAATCATATTTTATCTTTCTTAATATGAGATGGACGTTGATGAAAAAAGCCCTCTTTTTCTGTTTGTAACCTTGACTTTGTTCTTTTGTGATTAATAGATATACAGTTTCTATTAAAAAAAAGAATAAAGACAAAATGAAATATAAATTTTGTATATAATCATAACTAGATATTTTTCCCTCGATCGTTCAATACGAGAGAAATGATAACCAAATCAAGAGGTTAGTAAAAAAAAACATTATAGTTATCTTTCTTGCATTTCAATAGACAAGTATTGAAAGGAATAAAAACAAAGGAACTCGCGCGGTTTCATGATTAAAAACATGCAGGAAAAATTAAAAATATGAAAATAATGCATGAAATGAAACTGCAAAGAATTAGCATATTTATATGTATCATTTATAAGCTATAAACTGTATGATCCTCTCTATACTATTGATATTTTATAAAGGTATTAATAATTTTTTAGTATTTTATAAATACACCAACATAAAAAGTTATAATTCGTTAGATCTCAGTGTGTTGGAATTTTACCATGAAATTGACCGTGAAGAGCCGTAGGAACGTAACTGGTGGTTCTCAAATGAAATGAAAAATTACCGCTAAATAGTTATGTTATTCTTTTGTGAATTATACTATTTTTTTTAGGTCTGATTTTCTTACATTCTAAAAAAAAAAAAAAGGGAACAGAAAAATGAGACTTGGATATTAAAATCCCCATCTGGTCATTTAAATAATGAAACTTTTCCTTTGAGCATAGATGACTAAATTGGGATTTTGAAGTATGCTTAAAATGACCTAATTGCCATTTAATTTAGAAAAAAAAAAACCATGAAGCACCTTCACCAGTTAGGGAGGCCAGCGGAGTTTAGGTGGGCTGCCAATCTTCGAAGCCCGGTTGCCAAAGCTTTGGCGGCTAGCAACTATTTTGTTAGGAATTTTTTCAAGTCCAGTAACATGATTAAGATGTTCTTATTAACAAGTTCGGTATAATAGTTAACAACGAGTTTTTCAAAAAATTCAAAAAGTAGCATTTTTATAACTTCAGTAATGTATTTAACAAGTCATATAATTATATTAACAACTCTTATAATACTATTAATAACTCTTATAACAAATCATATAATGATATTAACGACTCTCATAATCATAATGAATGTCTAATAAATGAGAAAATTTTTGTTATACAATCTTCACTTGGAGCTAATATTAAAAATATCAAGCTTTATAGGAATATTTTATTACTAGCATTATGAGAGTTGTTAATATTATTATATGACTTGTTAACTTGTTATTGAAGTTGTAAAAATGTAATTTTTTGAATTTTTTGAAAAACCTTTTGTTAATTACCAAACTTGTTAATAGTGTTAACAAGACTTGAAAAATTTCCTATTTATGCTACATAACTAATCTCTCAAAGTAAACAAAAAACAAAAAACTCTCTGATCACATGATTAATGGCATTATAAGAGTTGTTTATAGTTACATGACTTGTTAACCACTTTACTATAAAGTTGTAAAAATGCTACTTTTTAAATTTTTTAAAAAGCCTATTGTTAACTGTTATACTAAACTTGTAGTAGCTTTAAAGAACTCATTAATCACGTTATTAGATTTGAAAACATCCAAAAATGAAAATAGTTGCAGGTGATCGGTCGTTGGCTTGGCGCAACAGCTGGTGGTTCACCTAAAGTTCAACAGCCTATATCGAGACCATAGCTCCGGCTATCAACTAGTTAGTGAGAGTGCTTGATGGTTTTTTTTTTTTCCAAAAAGAATAAAGGACAATTTGATTTTTTAGCAAATTTTAAAATTTCAATTTTTTCATATATGCTCAAAAGAAAATTTTTATTATTCAAGTGACCAAATGGTAATTTCAATATTCAAATGTCATTTTTCTATCTTTTTTCTTTTTATATATTTTTATTAATATTAAAATTTTGTATTGGCATATTGAAACACTGACTGAACCGTTTAGCAAGTTAAGTGTGAAAAGGTCTGCCAGCTAATTTCATCAAATAAAATACAGTGAGTCAAACCACCCAAAGATTTTGGATAAGATTTGGGTTAATTCCACTAGTGTCAATCTTGTCCTGACATGCATTATGTCTGAATGAAAACCACATAAAAATGTCAACTTGATTATACATACTCTTTCATTTAAAAAGTAATGAAATAATATTATTTTTTAAAAAAAAAATTAGCTTAAATAATCTAAAATGAAAATAATTTTTTAAGTATTATTTTTTCAAAAAAATAATTTTTTTAACAAATTATTGGCCAAAAATTTTAAATTTAAATTATTAAAATTGTATCTAAATGATACAGATGTCACCATGATGATAAGTATCATGGTTTGATAACTGCAACATGAGTATTGAAACTGGATCTCAATCTGTTCTAATTCTTTTTGATCAAGATCTATTAATTATCAAGTTAAGTAAGCCAACATGAAGGTTAAGTGAGAAGCCAACAATCAGGTCAAGAAAGAAAAAAAGAGTTTGTTCGGTTGGTAAGAAATTAGTTTATAATTCACAATTCACAATGTCATAAGTTCAAATCTTGTTGCCAATGTGATGATCTTGTTGGTAAGTAATATATAAATATCTTTATAAATGTTCTTTAAACTTGAAAAAATGTCCTGTCTCTGATAAGCCCTTAAAATTCAACTTATCTAAATTTATTTTACATTCCGAAAATATATATCAAGAGTGCAAGATCACATGATCAGCTTGACAATTTTGGATATTTTGGCATAATCACATGATGAGTTGACACTTGACAATTTTGGTTATTTTGGCAATTTTTGAACTGATCTCTATATTATTTTGTTAATGGAATGCATTACGTAATAGTATACTAATACAAACAAAACGCCTCGATCGGTACTAATAATGACATTACAACCAGAAAAATTAAAGGAACTAATTAAAAGATTAATATAATCTTTTTTCTCTCTTTTTTTTTTTACCAGAGAAATGTAATCTTAATATTACTAGCCACACACTCCAACAAGCCAGGCGGACATGATATGGTTGGTCTCTAGAAGAATCGAATAATCCATGACCGATTTTAGTAAGAACTCACTAAATTAAATCAAGACGCTGTCCTGGTTTTAGGGATGTTTAGATTATCACATAATTTTATACAAAATAAATAAGTTAGATGGGTTTTATCTAATAAATTCAGTTACAAGTGTTTTTTTTAAAATCTTAATTATGAGAAATTATCTAGTGTATTGCCTTTTGAATTTTAAATATCATTAATTGAAATAACTGGTTAAAACTTAAAAATCATGCAAAAAGAATTTTTGAAAACCTGTGCAATGAAATTTGAAAACTTGCGATCTCGTGATGAAACTTAAATACTCAATACACTATTACCCATCCCTTCATAAATATCACTATCGTCGACTTCCCAACACTAAAAGTTGTGAGAGAAATCACGATGGCTCTCTTCTCACTCGTCAAACACTACTTTCCCTTGGAGTTAAACGCCCCGCTCTTATCTTTTTCATGCCTCGTCATCCTTGTCCTGTTTTTGTTCAATCTCAGAACTAGAACCAGCAAATCCAAGTCCAATCTGGATCTGCCTCCATCCCCACCGAAGCTACCCATCATCGGAAATCTTCATCAGCTAGGCTTATTACCGCATCGCTCTTTTCGAACCCTCTCCGAAAAATACGGACCTTTAATGTTCTTACATTTGGGTCAGGCTCCAGCTGTGGTGGTTTCTTCTGCAGAGTTGGCCCGCGAATTTATGAAAACCTATGACCTTACCATCGCAGACCGACCCCAAGGTATCTGTCCTAAGATCTTGCTCTATGGATGTACTGACGTTGGCTTTGGGAGCTACGGTAGTGAAAATTGGAGACAGAAGAAGAAAGTCTGTGTCAACGAACTTCTTAATCTGAGAAGGGTTCAATCCTTCAACAGCGTCAGAGAAGAAGAATCCGGGAATTTGGCGAATAAGATACGTGATTTGTGTTCCAGCGGTGCAGATTCTGTAAATTTGAGTGAGCTGCTGATTGCTACATCGAATGATATCGTGTGTAAGTGTGTTCTTGGGGATAAGTTCAACACGGATGCGAACACAAGGATTGGAGAGCTAGCGAGGAAGGTGATGATTAACCTGATGGCCTTCAGTGTGGGAGATTATTTCCCTTCATTTCGTTGGGTTGATTCTGTCACTGGTCTCCTTCCGAGGTTGAAGGCCATATTTCGAGAGTTAGATGATTTCTTTGAAAGCGTCATTGAAGAACGCAAGACCATGATGAAGAAGAGAAGCAATGACCAATCCTCCAATAGGAAAAGCTTGCTTGATATTCTCCTTCAATTCCAGGACGACGGCATTGTTGACTATAGTTTCTCCAAAAACGACATCAAATCTATCCTGATGGTCTCTCTCTCTCTCTCTCAAACACACACACACACACTCTCTCTTTAATCCTCCCAGATATAAGCTTAAGGTTTGATAAGTGAGAAATTTTTTAGGCTTTCGGCATTCTGCAGCAAATTAAATTTAGAAAGCTAATAATTAACATTATGTGTGGTGTAAGCCAGGTTTTTTCTAAAATGAACTGAAAGGAAAAACAAGTAGAGTTGTTGTTTTGGCTTTTTTAACATTACATTACACAAAATGTTATTTTTTTTCTTTTTTTTACAAAATTCTTTGATATTAAAATATAATAACATGATAATTAATATATCTTTATCAGATAATTTGATTTTAAATTATATGATTATGTTAATGTAAATATGGTTTTTCATTATGATATTTAATTTGATTTTAATCAAGATATATTTTGTTACAACAAAAAGGATATTTTAGTCATTCATATATTTACTTATTTTCTTTCCTTTCTATTTTCTCTTGTCCATCCAAACATGAAAAGTGATAATATTTTCTTTCTAATTTTCTCTTCTTTTCATTTTTTCTCCTCTCATTTTCTTTCCTCTTAACTTTTCTTCTCATCCAAACAGAGGTTAATCACACATGGATAGGATTCTTTCCTACATTTTATATTCGTCTTGTTGTTGTTGTTCTTCTAATATCTATCCAAATTAAAGCAAGTTTCAATTACTCTCAGGGAATGATGAATTAAATATTTCTGATACTGTATACATATAGGATATGTTTGTGGGAGGGAGCGACACAAGTTCAGCAGCAATGGAGTGGGCCATGGCGGAGCTGATGATGAATCCAACGAAAATGCGGAAAGCCCAGGAAGAGGTAAGGCGCGTAGTCGGGAACAAGTCAAAGGTAGAAGACGAAGACATAAGTCAAATGAATTACTTGAAACATGTGGTCAAAGAAGTTCTGAGATTGCATCCACCAACGGCTATGATTCCTCCTCGATTAACAAGATCAAGATTGAACGTCAGAGGGTACACTATTCCAGCTCAAACAACAGTGTTCATAAACGCATGGGCAATTCAAAGGGATGCTGAGTTCTGGGAAAGACCTGAAGAGTTCATTCCTGAGAGATTTGAGAAGAACGACGTTGAATTCAAAGGACAAGACTTCCATTTCATACCGTTTGGTTCAGGAAGAAGAGGTTGTCCTGGAATGATGTTTGGGGTTGCTGCTATGGAATCCATGCTCGCTAATCTCTTGTACTGGTTTGACTGGAAGCTTCCTACTGTGAATGGTGTCACTGTTCACATAGATATGGAGGAGACGTTTGGGCTAACTGTCAGCAAAAAAGTGCCACTTTATCTCAAGCCAATTCCCTGCTGTTAATTCAGAAACCATATATATATAAATATATATATATATATCTCCTAGTTAAAAGCTTGATGAATGCTCCATTATGTTTGAGTGTGTTTTTTGTTGCGCTGTGAAATAGACAAGAGATATGTATGGTTGGAGTTTGGTTGTACGACGTTGAGACTGTGATTCTGCAATTGCACTGTTGTTGAATAATTAAAAAGTAGTGGATTGAACTTGGTTGAAGGTAGGGGCGTTATTTCCATAAAAAGAAAAATATAAGTTTGAGCCTTGAGAAGTGTATTTGTTGGTATTTGTTAGGAGAACTATTCCCTAACCGCTTCAGACTCCAAAAAAATTAATTTCAAGTTCAATATGTTTTGGGATGCCCTTGTTTCACCTCAAAAAAAGAAAAGTAGGAGATTGATTATTCTTACCAAAGAAAAAGGGTTGCGGATTGATTGGTGGGTGAGATCGATCAAAACGCCGTTCAATTGTTCAAATGCATCATTCTCAGATTGATTATCTTCTTATAAAATTGAAGGACCAGATGGAATTGGCGGTTGCGGCATGAAAGAGCAAACTTTTTTTCCCCCCAAATGTTACATGTGGGATTGAATTCGCCAACTCCCATCAGCAACGTGAATTCCCATGTACTCTCTCCGATTTTAAATATAAAACCTATTTTGTAGTATAATTTATACTACAAAATGAGTTTTACATTTAGGACCGGAACAGTGTAAGCAACTATTGGTTGTTGATGTTGACAAGGTCATCAACATTTTTGATAAAACTGATTGATGGCAAAAGATGATTTTGATTAGTGACCATGCCCACTTCAGATTTACGGTCTGAGAAGGTTTGCTTATTCATTTTCTATATTGGAAATGGATGGTCATGGAAAGTTTGGGTGTGTTGGTGGGGCTTATATGTGCCCCCCCGCCTTGGTGATGGGTCCTCCAACCTTTTTGCTTTGTTGGGATAAGATCTATGGAGCTCCAATATAATTCTAATAATACCTTCTATACTTAATATAAGGCCTATTAAGTTGATTAATTCAGAAAAATTGAGAAAGTTAAGTTAGTTTTTTGTCTTTCTAAAATTATCCTTATTAATCATGTATATTTAAATTACAAATTGATAGTAACTTCTTAACAAAAACAACTATTATAGGAATTATTTAAGGACAAAAATAGATAAATATTAGAGACAAAATGAATTAGGATCTTATATTTACAATCAAACTAAAAGTCAAACTAGTTTTTATATTAAAGATTGTAAGTAGTATCTTATTTTAAATGAGAAAACTTGATGCTTCGACTGGTAATGCATTTTATCATCGTATGCAACAAACACATCACTTGAATATATTTTTTAAATACATAGTTGTGAGTTTCGAATCTTACATTAAAAAAAAGAAATATGATGACTGTTATGAGTCATGATGAAGGAGTGAAGGGAAGGTTTCAGAAAGAGGTGGCTGGGAGTGCCGGGGTGATGAAGGAGTGAAGATGATGACGTTGATGTAGCATATTACTGATGGAATATTACGTGGCACTATATTTTACGTGTCAATGCCATCTTAATATAATTAGATCAACTAAATAACAGTCAAAATAAACCTTACCAACAAGTGAGACGATATTGCTTCAGCAAAATCTTCAAATGAAAACTGTGAGGACAAAAATGCACCTAAACCCAATTTAAAAGCAAGACGAGGGAGAATTCTTGAGCATTTTTCGCTGTACATGTGTCTTTTTCTGGTTCATTCTTATCCATCTCTGTAATCAATCAGAAATATGGAAGTGACAGATATTTTTACCCCTGCTGTCGTTCTTGCCCTGTGCATTTATCTTTGTCTTCTGAACGTAAACACGGGGATATGATTGACATGAACCATTAAACGAAGTTGAAGACTTGAAGGATTATTTTTAAGATATTTTAAAAAATTTAAATAACATTCCAAAATAAAATTCCAAAATGAACTAAATTAAAATACAAATATCATATCATTCAAAAATAAATTAAACCACACACAAAATGAAAATGGGAAAAATATATTAATTAAGGGTTAACAGCATATTTAGTCTTATAAAATTTGATCTTATTTTGATTTTAGTTCCTAAAATTTAAAATCATTAGTTTTTTTTTCTAAAATTTGATTAAGTTTTGGTTTTACTTCTTGAAATTTAAAACTAGTGATATTGGACCCTAAAATTTAATTTAATTTTTGTTTATATTCTTATTTCAAGAATCAAAATTACTTGCTTGAAATTTTAGAAATCAAAATCAAAATCAAAATCAAATTAAATTTCAAAGAACAAAACCACATGTTTCAAATTTTATGGGCTAAAATCAAAACCAAATTAACTTTTAGGGACTGCTATTAACCCATTAATTAATCTACCCAGTTATATTAATATTGATTTGTAAATATCATTTAAACTATTCTATCTTATTTTATTATTTGCATTAAACTAACTCTTGGCATGAGGCCAGAATTTTTTTCTTTTTTTAGAAATATGTGTTAATTTATATCAATAATGCGATGCCCTATAAAGAAACGCGTGCTTATGCCCATGTCAGTGTCAGGATCTCTTTGCTTACAGATAATGATCGATGAATTAATGAGACTAATTATTGATTTAGGTTGATCTTCTATAATTAGCTATTTGTGTGGAGTGAGTTGACTAAAAATGACGAAATAAAATTATGTATAAAGTTGATTTTTTATGTAAATGTATTTTAGCTTGGTTGCATATTTGTAGTATACGATATATAATTAATTTCAAATCACACAGAACCTGCAATTAGAAGAGCTGCCGACATGCATGGGAGAAATTCCTACAGATTAAAATAGTACTAAAATGATTAGATAATCTTTTGTAGTTTTTCAAAAAAAAAAAGTTAAAAAGAAATAATCTTGGGTGGCCCCTGCCACTGGGTTCGAAATTGGGACGCGTTTCATTCCCATGCACTTATGAACGGACACGGGACATCATTGAACCAATCACTTTTTTTAGTGGCAGATGGTTGGCCGTATTATAATTGATCAAATCGATGAGCCCCCAAGTAATGTGGATTCATTCAAAATTAGCAAAAAAATATGAATATTAAGAGAATCCCCATATATGCTGCATGCGAGTGCGACAAAGCGAAAACCCAGACAAATTGATCGCCGCATTTAATATTGGCCGTATTTTTTTTCCCCCAACAATATTGGCTGTATTATTCTTAATATATTTGCAAGTATTCCATGCCTTTTTATATGAAATATTCTCTTTCATAATGATGTTTTTAAATATAAAAAACAAATACTCTTTGTAAAAAATTTTAAACTTGTATTTCACTTTTACTCTAATTAAATATATGATACTTACTATCCATTTGTAATAAATGTCCACTCATTATTTCTCACAAATAAGAACATAGTTATAAAAATATATATCTTTACAAGTTTATTATTTTTAATTAAATTTAATTAATATTTTGAACAGAAGTAGTTATTTTTCATAGTGAAAAAAGGAGGGAGTAATAATTTAATAATTAATGATTCTGAGAACCTGAGAGCACAACCCAGAATTGAATAACCCGGTCAACTAGAATTGACCCACAGACCTTATATTTATAATCGAGATGCAAATATACAAGAGTTCAAAGGTACACGTGTGTGGGCCTAAGTTCAATATATGAAAGCCCACTATGAAGAACACGTGTTATTCTAACACCCCCCTTCAAGTTGGGAGCCATACATATTTATGGTACCCAACTTGTTTAACAATCTATCATAATCCTCACTGCCAAGAGGTTTCGTAAGCAAATCAGCGAGCTGCTCTCTAGAGCATACATGATGTAATTCTATTACACCTTGCTGCAGCTTTTCTCGGATGAAATGACAATCTATTTCAATGTGTTTCGTCCTTTCATGAAACACTGGATTACTAGCAATGTATATAGCTGCCTTGTTGTCACAAAACATCTTAGCCGGTTCTGAATTCCTCACATTAAGATCTTTGAGCATCCTAGTTAGCCAAATCAGTTCTGAAGTTGCTGCACTTAACGCTCTGTATTCTGCCTCTGCAGATGATTTGGAGACAGTGCGCTGCTTCTTTGACTTCCAGCAAACTAAGGAGCCCCCAAACTTTATCAAGTATCCTGTTACTGATTTCCTTGTGTCTTGACAGGCAGCCCAATCTGAATCTGCATAACATTCCAAATGACTTGATGCTTTAGCCTGCAAGAAAATGCCCAGTCCTGGACTCCCTTTCAGGTATCTCACTACACGTACTGCTGCTGCCATGTGAGATTTCCTTGGAGCACTCATGTACTGACTCAAAGCCTGCACAACAAAACTAATGTCAGGCCTTGTAATTGTGAGATAACATAACCTACCAATGAGCCTTCTATATATGGCAGGATCTTGCATCAAAGAGTCTTGCTGTCTAAGTTCCTTTCCTTTCTGCCTTTTGGATTTTCTTCTTTTGCTTTGGGTTGTACCCTCAATACTCAACCTAGTACTTCTCTCCATGGGGACTCTCAAGGGCTTTGAACCACTTAAACCCATATCAGAAATTAGTTCCAGGGTGTATTTTCTTTGGCTAAGGACTATTCCTTTCTTAGACCTTGCTAATTCCAAACCAAGGAAGTACTTAAGCTGTCCCAAATCCTTTATCTTAAAATTGTGGTGCAAATGAGATTTTATTTCATTAATCCTATGCATATTGTTTCCGGTAATAACCAAGTCATCCACATAAGCTAAGACTAGTGTTATTTCATTTTCATTTTGTTTTATAAACAAGGAGTAATCATATTGACTTTGCCTAAACCCCCCTTGGATTAAGGTGGCTGTAAGCTTTGCATTCCATTGACGTGAGGCCTGTTTAAGTCCATACAGGGATTTGTTGAGTTTACAAACCTTATTGTTTCCAAAATGATCAAATCCCTGTGGGACTTTCATATAAACCTCCTCATGCAGATCACCTTGCAAGAATGCATTATTGACATCCATTTGGAATAGATGCCAATCATGCATTGCTGCAAGGGTAAGAATAATTCTCACAGTAACCATCTTAACCACTGGGGAAAAAGTCTCAAAATAATCTACCCCTTCCCTTTGACTGTAACCTTTTGCCACAAGTCTGGCTTTGTATCTATCCACCTTACCATTGGAGTCATACTTGACCTTAAAGACCCACTTATACCCTATAGCATGTTTGCCTCTGGGTAAGTCAACAATTTTCCATGTTTGGTTCTGCTCTAGTGCCTTCATCTCTTCTTTCATGGCATCCATCCATTTTGGGTCTTGAGCAGCCTCTTGAAAGCTACATGGCTCTACAACAGCATCAGTAGAAAACAAGTAATGCTTATAATCATCAGAAATGTTAGCATAAGTCATGTATTTGTGTATAGGATACCTACACCTCGTTTTACCTGACTCTTCCATTGCTGTGTCAGCCATGCATATATAATCATTTAACCATGTTGGGGTTTTCCTATCCCGAACAGGTCTTCCTGATCTAGGCATGAATTCTTCAGCGTCAATTATAGTCTCATTTCCAGGATGATCATTATCCAAACCTTCATCTATATGTTCAGGTTCTGGACCGTGTGGTTCAAACTCAATAGACCTTGGAGAGTCAGGATTGTCGAAAATAAAGGAATCTATATTATGTCTAGTCACCCCCTGTTGGTCAGTAGAAATGGAATCATGAAAAGGAAATTTATTTTCAAAGAAGGTGACATGTCTACTGACCATGAGGCATTTCGTTTGTAAATTATAAAGCAGAAAACCTTTTTGATTAGGAGGATAAAACACAAGGCTCAGATCGGGGCAAAAGTTTATCAGTAGAATTTTGAACAGTGGCAAAGGCTAAACATCCAAAAACCTTAAGAAAACTTAAATCTGGTGGTTTATGGTGAAGGACTTCATAAGGGGATTTGTACCCCAAAACTTTGGAAGGAGTCCTATTGATAAGGAAAGCAGCAGTTTTAATACTTTCCCCCCAAAACTTAACTGGAACCCCTGAATGAATAATGAGACTCCTTGCAACATTCAACAAATGTCTGTGTTTGCGTTCTACAACACCATTTTGTTGTGGTGTGTAGGGACAGGATGTTTCATGAATAATTCCCTTACCATTAAAATAGTTTTTGAGTTGGTTGTTAATGAATTCAAGCCCATTATCACTTCTGACCTTTTTAACAGTAGTAGAGAATTGATTATGTACATAAGCAATAAAATTCTGCAAGCACTGAACACTTTCATTTTTATTAACCATCAGAAAAATCCAAGTACATTTGGAAAAATCATCAACCACAGTAAGAAAGTATCTATGCCCTTTATAAGTTGGATCCTTATAAGGACCCCAAGTATCAACATGAAGCAATTCAAAACAACATTTTGTACTTGATACACTAGAAGGAAAAGGTAAACGAGTTTGCTTGGCTTGAGAACATATAGTGCAGCTAGTCTTAGGAGTGAAAACAATATCATGCCTAATGTCTTCCAAGTACTTAAGGACATCTAAAGGAGCATGGCCAAATCTACTATGCCAGAGATCAGAAAGTTGTCTTTTATTGTGATTTGCATCCTTATCTTGTATGTTCAAGATACCATCCAGCTTTATGGCCTTCCCAAATAGGTATAGTCCATCACAAATTTTACCAATCACATGGGAAATCCCAGTCAACATCTCCTGCAAAGTGCAGAAGTCTGGGTAAAAGGAAACTATACATCTCAGTTGTTTAGTTAATCTAGAAATAGAAATGACATTATAGCAGCATTGAGGGGCATAATACACATCATTCAGAACCACATTATCGAATAACCGTACAGTCCCTACGTGAGTTACGGTGATCCTATCACCATTAGGCATTTTAATCATTCTCAGAGGCCCAGTATATCGACTAACAGTATCAAGAATAGTAAGACTTTGAACAACATGACAGGAAGCTCCTGAGTCTAAAATCCAATTATTTTTACTTATAGAGAGAGGAATAGCATTGAGCAAACCTGAAATGTGTTCCTCAATTGGTGCCTCAATGGGTGCAGCAATTCCAACAGCGACTTCACCTGAATCCTTCTGTAAAAGCTCAAGGATTTTGTCATATTGTTGCTATGTAAGGGTAAGAGATGACTGAACAGGTGTGGTTTGGACAGGCTTATCCCCCAACTGATTGACTTGACTTTCTGGTTCCCTTTTGCCCTTGAAATTAGCTGGGAAACCATTCAATTGGTAGCAATTTTCTCGTTTGTGTCCTTTTCTGTGGCAATATGAACATTCCTCTTGTGAGCGACCCCGTCCTCTGCCTCTGCCTTGACGGCCTCCTCTTATAGTCATCGCGGCATTGTCCAGAGGATTATTAGGAATCTGGGAAGAAAGCGAACGATGATCTTCATCCTGTGATATCATAGAATAGGCTTGATTAACACTTGGCAAGGGGGACATCAGGAGAATGTGAGAACGAGCTTGTTGATAGGAATCGTTCAGTCCCATGAGGAATTGAAACAGTTTCTGTTGTTGCACAATCTTCACATATTCTTGAGCTGTATCACATTTGCATGTAGGTAACGGTACGATGAGGGAATATTCATCCCATAATTCTTTGAGCTTGGTAAAATAAGCAGCTACACTAAGGGTCCCTTGAGTCATTGTGGATATGGTTCGATGCAGGGAATAGATTTTTGTTCCATCTAATTTTTGGAACCTCTCTTTCAGATCAGCCCAAACCAAATATGATGTGTCTGCGAAGACAATTCCATTTGCAATCTCTTTATCAACCGAATTAATCAACCAGGATAACACAACAGCATCACATCGGTCCCATTGATCCTTTAAGTTTGGCTCTTTATCCCGACTATAACTACCGTCTATAAAGCCCAATTTATTCTTTCCTCTAAGGGCAAGTCGCATACCACGGCTCCACACAGTGTAGTTATTGGAGCCAGTCAAGATTTGAGGAACCAAAGTGACAGCTTGAGTGTCGGAAGGGTGAAGGTACAAAGGGTGGTTGATGTCTATAATGGATTTCGAAGAGGCCATCAGAGGGATGTTTTTCTTTGTGACTACTAAGGGAAGATGAAGCAAGTGAGGAAGAGGGAAAAAAAATAGGGAGAGGTTGCTGGAATAAAAGATTGAAGGAAATAAAACCGTATACAAGGAGATTTGTGTGTGCCTCAAACAGCTTGAAGATGCAGACTCGGGCAGGCGATAATCCACAAATCTTGCAGCAAGAAAACCACGATGGTAGAGAAATTGAGAGTTACAGCGACAAATGATTACACTCTGACTGAAATCAAGAGAATCACAGTCTGCCATAAGCTAAAGGGAGCAAAGTCGCTCTTGGAAGCGTGAACAGAGAAGTTAAATCTTGCAATCACGATCACGTCGAAGACGAGAACCAAGAACGTCAAAATCCGGGTGTCTCGCTAATTTGATACGGAATAAAGAACAGAGTCTTTGCACAGCATGGCAAGATGCTAGGACTTTAACGATGATGCGCGTGGTGCTCTCTAGAAGAACCAAGAACATTGGCCTTTTGGAATGCACATCAAAACGACATATTAGTGGACCACTGATCGCTTTTGGCTGAAACCCCTTCTTGGGCTCAATCACCACCAAGACTTTAGCGATCCAGGATACCCAACCAGCGCTCTGGTACCATGAGAACCTGAGAGCACAACCCAGAATTGAATAACCCGGTCAACTAGAATTGACCCACAGACCTTATATTTATAATCGAGATGCAAATATACAAGAGTTCAAAGGTACACGTGTGTGGGCCTAAGTTCAATATATGAAAGCCCACTATGAAGAACACGTGTTATTCTAACAGATTCATCATAAACTCTCGTGCGTAATCACCGGTTTTCAATTAAAAAAATAATATTAGATTATTTGTTCTGTTCCTATGTATTTGTCCTTATTCCAATTTCTATCTTGTCCTCGGATTTTTTTTTAATCTTTTATATTTATAGAGTTACTTACAAGTTATGAAGTAAACTCTTTATCTTTATCAACCGGACAAATTTTCATATGTGTTTAATTTTTTTTAATTTTAATGAAACATATTAAAAATATCTTATAAATAGAATAAGAAGAATATATAACATTAAAAAAATCAAATACAGAACAAATAAATATATTGGTCCATGACACACGCGGCACACGCAACTATTGAGGCAAGATGTGACCGCATGTGTAACTAATAAAAGTTAGTTTGGTTAGTAAGGAGTTGTCATAAAGTTATGAGTCCGAATTTTACTTATGGGTGATTTATAAGTACCTCTAAATGTGAATATGTGTTCTAATTCTAGTAAGCTCTTGAAACCTAAGTCGACTTATTAAAAAAAAAGATATATATAAATATATGCATACACCCACAAATAAAAATTTTAAATTAAAAAATGTATATGTGTATATAGATATATTACATTACATATTACTATATTTGGGATAGAATGTGATTTCAAATAAGGTTTTGTCCAATCTCATCTTGAATAAGTTTTCATGCCGTTTTAGCCAATTGAGACGAGACACACTACCTCCAATTCTAATTATAAGATCTCGTTTATAGATTATAAACGGGATTTTATAATTTGGACTAGAAGTAGTACATGAACCCGCCTAGGTCAAAGCAGCAGCACATCGTGGACAGGAGGAATTGACTTTTTGATCACGTGGTAGGAACAATTTCTGAAGACTAGAAAGTCAGAAAGGGGCAGAACTAGCATCTCTGTTTTCGTTGTTCCCCTTTTAATGCATTTGCCTCGTTGAACTTAGGGCAGGTATCGTTTGCAAACAAGCAGTTTAGATAGAGTCCAACTTTTGATTGATATAAGACATTCTATTCTTCTTGTGATTAAATCCAATCTCTTAGTCCCCATGAAAAGGAAAAAGAAATTTACCCTAAAAGCAGGTTAATTTTAACAGCAAACACAGTAACAATGAAGATGAGAGAAAGGAAAGGAGAGAAAGAAGGGGGGAAGATAGCAAGAAAAAGAAAGAGAAGCAAAATAAATAGAAAGAGAATAAAAAAAACTCAATATCTGATATTATTCAATTGATAATCAAAAACAGTATAATACATAATTAAAATAAAATAGCATTGTAGGTTATAATAGTTGACAATCTCTGTATTTAATCTTCAAATCACAACATTAATTTATAAATTTTTTTATTATTTGTAAATATTATAAAATCTTCAATCATTCCTCTCTGTCTTTTTTGTATGGGAGAAATACAATAAGGTCATAAAAAAAAATAATTACAAAACAAATCCTAAAAATTATCATTTTTTTATTATGAAACTTGTGAACTTGTGATTACTTGCGTAGATTGTTATTATTATAACTTTTTATTAATTATCTTTTTTTACTTGGGACCTTGTTATAATTCTCTCCTTTTCCAAGTTCCATCATGCAATATGTGAGTTTAAGTTATTATCATAGCCATGGTTCAGGACATCAACAGCTGAGTTTGAGGTTGGAGATTCAGACTAATATTATAATACTCACCAAATCTCAACTATATAAATTTAATATGAACAGCTAAAATTTAATATTAATATTTTTATTATTTTAAAAATATTTTTTAATAGGTGCATAATTCAAAATAAATATAATATCTTAATTATAATTGTTTAAAAAGTAAATTTATTATGGCCATGGTTCAGGACATCAACGGCTGAGATTGAGGTTTGGAATGAGTATCAGCCACCAAGCATTGAGTCCCAAAGTCAGAGTGGCGATGTACGCACTTTAATAGAAAGCACAGCCAAAAAATAATAATATAATATAATATTTTAACTATGTGGAGATTCAGGACTAATATTATAACACTCACCATATCTCAACTATTTAAATTTAATATGAATGGCTAAAATTTAATATTTAATATTTTTATTATTTAAAAAATATTTTTTAATTGGTACATAATTCAAAATAAATATAATATCTTAATTATAAGTTTTTTAAAAGTAAATTTATCATGGTCATGGTTCAGGACATCAACGACTGAGATTGAGGTGTGGGATAAGTATCAGCCACTGAGTACTGAGTTCCAGAGTTGGAGTGGGCGCGTTAAAAGTGGACCCACTGTACACACTTTAATAGAAAGCACAGCAAAAAATAATAATATAATATAATATAATATAATATTTTAATTATGTGGAGATTCAAGACTAATATTATAATACTCACCAAATATCAACTATTTAAATTTAATATGAATGACTAAAATTTAATATTTAATATTTTATTATTTAAAAAAATATTTTTTAATAGATACATAATTCAAAATAAATATAATATTTTAATTATAAGTTTTTTAAAAGTAAATTTATCATGGCTATGGTTCAGGACATCAACGACTAAGATTGAGATTTGGGATAAGTATCAGCTGCCGAGCATTGAGTCCTAAAGTCAGAGTAGGCACGCTAAAAATGAAGGGTTTCCATTGGGTGCTCATCAGGTGATGAGCATTGGGTGCTCATCACCTGATGAGCAATCTGGACCGTTTAGATTAAATCTAGATGATCCAGGTTTAATATTATTAAATAATTATTTTAAAATAGAAAAAATTATATTTTTAAAGAATGATAGTTAAGAGATTTTTATTTTTTATCCTATACTTATTAAAATAATTATTTTTTAAAAAATAAAAATAAAAATAAAAATAAATCTGGACAGTCCAGATCTGATGAGCATTGAGTGCTTATCAAAACTAACAAGCACCCAATATAAATCCATTGAAACTAATTTAAAACGGTTTAGATTTTACTGTAGTGATGAGTATCATGATACTCATCGCTAAGATTAGCATTGAAACTCATTCGGTGGAGATTCTCCATTTTTTAATTTCTGTTCACATTAACGAGCCTACATCGATTGTGACAGGATGAATAGCGGAGTAGCATTTATAAGCAACAATTTTTTTATAAATAATACTCTCGCTCATTTTTATTATAAATTTTAAATAACTAATTTTTATATAATAAAAAAATAGTTAAAATTACTAATTATTAAATAAAAATATAATTTTATTTTTAAATATGTTTTTATAACAAATAGGAAAAAAATAATAAAAGAGAATATATAAGAAAATATAACAAGAGTATAAGTAGCATATGAGAGAGAATAAATAATTAAGAATAAATTTAAAAGAATATACTACCTCCAATCTTTAACATAAAAGTTTGTTTGACTTTTATTTTAATCCTAAATATAAAACCCCAATCCATTTTGTCTCTCATATTTATTTATTTCTTTTCAAGATAGTCCTTATAATAATGATAGTTTTAGCCAATACAATTGATTAGTAATAATATTTTAAGAAAGACAACACCTATTTATTACAAATAACTAACTTAAATAGTTTTCTTAATCTACTCAAATTAGTCAACTAGTTTTTATGTTAAAGACTGGAGGTAGTATTAAATATTAAAACAAACCTAAATTAAAACTTATAAAACTCTTTTTGAAGTTGAAAGTTTGAAACTAATAAGAGGGAAATAATTAATAATAACAAGTAGCAAGACATAGCTAGGTCTGCTTTTAGTTCTAGTTCTACTCCTCCGGTCATTAATATAAGACTCATTGAACTAATTTGATTAGATTAAAGAAGTTAAATAAGTTAGTTAATTATAAAAAATATGACATGTTTTTCCTAAAATACCATAATCATCTTTCTTAATACCCCTTCTTCTTCTTCTACTTGATTATGGTTGAGAGAATATCTATAGAGGTAATTTAGAAAAAATTAATAAATATGATAAATGAGTCTTATATTTAGGACTAAAACTAACTTAATAATTGAGTCCCGTATTAAAGACAGGATGAGTAATTTGTTATGCACTCCTCCATCTTCACTTCCGGACGGAAATAGAATAAAATAAAGCATGCGTACAACATATACCAACGCACACACCCACCCACCCACCATCACCTTAGCTCTCCAGTTTTTTTTTTGGGCAAAAGCTCTCCAGTTTATCTAAGCTTGTTAAATAGGCCTTTCCCCTTCGTTACCACGCCATCGAAGGAAGAGCAAGAACAATGATACTTCAGGCGCTTCTCAAACATTTGCCCTTTGAGCTAAACCCCACCTTGTACGTCTCTCTCTTCTGCTTCATCATCCTCATCTCTGTGCTTATCAAACTACATAGAACCACAAGAAATGAGCCCAATCTTCCTCCATCCCCACCTAAATTTCCATTTATAGGCAATCTTCATCAGCTTGGTACTCTGCCTCACCGTTCCCTCACAGCTCTCTCCCACAAGTATGGCCCTCTCATGTTGCTCCGATTGGGTCAAACCCCAACTCTGGTGGTTTCTTCCGCGCACTTCGCCAGAGAAATAGCAAAATCCCACGACGTCGTTTTCTCCGATCGGCCTCAAACCACGGCTGCAAAAGTACTTCTCTATGGATGCAAAGATGTGGGTTTCTTACCCTATGGTGAAGAGTGGAGGCTCAAGAGGAAAATCTGTGTTCTTGAGCTTCTCAGCCTCAAAAGAGTTCAGTCCTTTCAGTACATCAGGGAGGAGGAAGCTGCGCACTTGGTGGCTAAGATTCGTCAAGCATGTGGTCAGCTTAATGATAGTTTGTCCGTGAATATGTCTCAGATGATTATTGCAACTTCAAACAATATTGTGAGCAGATGTCTTCTTGGACAGAAGTTTGATGCAGCGGATGGTAAAAGCAGTTTTGGGGAAGTAGCGAGGAAAGTGATGGTTCAAATGGCAGCTTTCAGTTTCGGAAACTTCTTCCCCTCGTTGAGATGGATGGATGTTGTTACCGGATTGATTCCAAAGCTGAATGCTACGTTCAGAGAATTGGATGCTTTCTTCGACGATGTGCTCGCTCAACATAAAGCATCTGGAAGGAGTGAATCAGATGAAGATCACAAGTCAGAAAAGAAAGACTTTGTTGATATTCTCCATCAACTTCAACAAGACGATCTGCTAGACTTCCAGCTTACCCGATCAGACCTCAAAGCCATGATAATCGTATCTCTCTGTTTCCCTTAATTAAATTCTCAACCTTCATGTTGTGTACGTGTGTGTTAACCTCTCACGCTAGTTTACAGAAAATCATAAACATGTTTTGATTTAACAATTGAATCAGGATTTGTTCGTTGGAGGAAGTGACACTACTTCAACAGCTCTGGAATGGGCCTTTGCAGAGCTCATGAAGAATCCAAGGGCAATGAAGAAAGCACAGCAAGAGGTGAGAAGAGTGATGGGGAATAAGTCAAAAGTGGAAGAAAATGATGTGAAACAAATGAAGTACCTGGAATGGGTGCTTAAGGAAACTTTAAGATTACATCCTCCCGTCGCGCTTTCGGTTCCAAGAGAGACAACTTCGGGTGTGACGTTGGGAGGGTACTATATTCCTCCAAAAACAACTGTATTTCTGAATGCATGGGGAATTCAGAGAGATCCTGAATTCTGGAAAAGACCAGACGAGTTTGAGCCGGAGAGATTTGAGAACAACCAAATTGAGTTCAAAGGTCAAGACTTTGAATTTGTTCCTTTTGGTATTGGAAGGAGGGGATGCCCAGGAATTTCATTTGGGCTTGCATCACTTGGGTACGTGTTAGCTAATCTTTTGTATTGGTTCGATTGGAAACTTCCTGAACCTGGTAAATTTGCTTATCAAGACATGGACATGAAAGAGACATTTGGGCTTACCGTCGTTAAGAAACTACCAATTTTTGTCCAACCAATACCGTACCATATGCCTATAGCAACTTAATTTTGATAACAAAGTTCGTGATTGGTGTTTCGGATTCGTGGTTTCAAGTTATTCTGAATAAAGTTTGCTGCTAAGTTTCTGTGTTTGGATTGTGCTCTTCCACCACACCAGTAATGTTTAATTTGGTTTACGATTGAATTGTAGTGAAAGTTGGATGTGGGATACTTGTACAGATATTTAGCTATTGGAATAATACAAACTTTGATCCTTGAAATTTACTCTTATTTTGATTTTGGTTCCTCAAGTTTCAAACTATAAGTTTTTGTCCCTCAAGATTTTTTTTATTTAAAACATTAGTCCTTATAATCTAATAAAAATTTAAACCATTTTGCCCCTAGAGGGATCAAAACTTATGGTTTGAAACTTGAGGGACAAAAACAAAAAATGAAGACAAATTCAAGGGACTAAAGACTATATTAACCCTTAGTTATTTGTCCTTAAAATTACTACTTTTTTTTATTTTTAAATTTGGAGTTTCCTTGAGTCACTTTAGATTTTAGGCTATTTTCTATCAAGCATGAGTATTAAAGTTAAAATTCTCCTAACAAATAATACTTCTCAATATTCAAACTTATATTTTTTCTTTACAGAGATGAAGCTGGTTATTATCTCAACCAATCATTAAAGTTACTGTTATGAATATATACATATGAACAATGGGCCAGAGGCTTCAATTGGGGTTATGAAAAAATATTGGGTATAAGCATGGCCTATAGGGTTTAAGATGGGGGACAATCCATTTGGAATTTTCGGACCCATATACATTCCTATGAATATATACGTATGAGCATTTGCGTATGAATTTTCTAATAATTTTCATTAATCTGAATAAATCTTGCACAATTTTCATGTTCTACTGTGTTTATCGGGGGTGATCATTACAGTTACTTTATCCTTTTTTTCAATAATCTCTGAAGCTTATATTTTATTTCCAAATAACTGAAATACTTTATAATTTCCATGAAGCAATAGTTGTTTTTACTTAGTTTTTATTTATAAAGATAACTGTAGGTGGAGTAAGTCTTGCTTGGGAAAATAGTATCAAATAGACGAGGGCATTTTAGTTAAATAAAATGAGATGTTGTTGCCAATTTGTCGGTCGTCATGTTTATCATAAAACGAATAAGTATGCTAATTGGTTGGTTAAATTAGATCAGTCATAGACTCAATACTCATTTATTCATTTGTTCAAGTCGTAACGTCGAATTGGTTCAATGAGGTGCGTCGTGGCTTTGATATATACACTGTTTTTGTCTGTTTCGTACGTGTCGATGTTTTGTCTTTTCATCTTCCCCTTTCCCTTCCTCATGCAGCTCATGGCTTTTTATTTTTTATTTTTTCCTAAGAACAAGTATTCTCATATTTTGGAAGTAATTCTTTTCATGATCTTTTATTTCAACTTTCAGATCAAAACCATCTGGAAAGTAGAGACCGTGTACGCAGCGGGAAATGAGTTTGAAATCAGAGTCGTATGAAAAGGGAAGATGTTCTGTCATGGGCCGAATGCATTTATTGCTTTAAAAATGCCGCTAAAGCCACGCAAGAGATTACGGCGCATAACCTCTCTACTACGCAGCCTTTCCATTTAGCTTCCACTTAGATAAAATGGTGTTGTTTTGCAATTTTTTTTCAAAAAAAATAATTTACAGTTTTTTCCAATCCAATTGAGCGTTTATCGTTTCAGTCTCTTCAGTTCCTTATTCTTCCATGGCGGTGCTCTCTTCTTTCACATATCTCACTGTTGTTGGTGATAATTCGTGATTCTCTTTATCCATTATGCTCTTCTATGATTCTCTTCACCTGTTATGCTCTTCTAAGTCTTCACCACCCATGGCCTTGTTCACTGTCACCCACCATCGCCCAGATCTGGCTTGTCGTAGAGAGAAGAGAGAGGGAAAGGTTCCATTTTTCCATACCCACTTATTTTATTTCTTACCCTTTAAAATGCTTTAATGCGTTCCTTTCCTTCACAAATTAGACCCCCTCTATCTCGGTTGCTTTATCTACAGCATTCTAAATAAGACATCTAATTTTCAAAGTGAACTGTCTTCGATGTTTCTTGCAACCCTAGTAATGCCTGCATAGTTACCTTTAGTTGGTGATCAAAGAGGGAATATCTTATTGCCACAGGACTCACAGGAGGTTGCATCTTTTAGTGTGTTTCATTATCGCTTAAGTGCCTGGTTGTTGAACAAAACGTTTTATTTGAATGGAGGCTACATGGAGAGGCTGCATAATGGAGAGGTTCCTTGCCGAAGAGATTACTATTTTGTTAATAATGATTGTGAACACTACTTATGAGAGGAGCCAATCATAAGCCGGATACTCAGCATGGCTTGGGGTGTTTAAGATAATATAAAAGTGATTTTAAAAAGATTTTTTTAAAAAACGAATCAAAATTCTTCGCATATTTACTTCGTGTAACATGAAAGTACTTTTAAAATTATAGTTTTAATTCAATCCAAACATCTCTTAGTGGAAGAGTGTGTTATTATATATTTTCTGGTTCTATTTATAAGGCAAAGAGAAAAGATAATTTTTGATCCTATTTATAGGATACTAACAGAAATTTTTTGTATAAAATTACAATTTTACATTTCATTTATTATTATATTGACTTTGTTTATATGAGACATAATATATATTAAATAGGGATAAAATTAGAAAATTTTTAAATTTTAAATTAGAGTTAATAAAGTTAAAGATTTTTCTTAGTCTGTGTGAAACATTTTAGAAGTGACTTACAAATGGGACCAGAAGAGTATTGATCAGCCAGTCTTTTCACTCTGGACTTTTTTTTTTTCAATTTTTTTAAAAGTATTATTGGTTACTAAATATAAGTTAATAAGGATTCAACATTGTGAGACTATCCCCTGTGCTACAACCAACACCGACTCCGCTACTCATTGTACTATTATTATTATTTTTTGTGTTGATAAAACCTGTGTTATTTATGTCAATAATGCGATTCCCTATTTAAAAAAAGGGATAATTGCAATAAAGTCCCACTTAAAAGGAATTAAATACAAAAAGATCTCTTAAAATAATCAAATTATTCTTAAATTCCTAAAAATCTTATTGTAATAAATTTTATTTGTTTAATTACTAAATTGTTTTTTTTAAGTTTGTATTAACAACTAAAAAACAATCATTAACAACTTAAGATGTAAGGATTAACAACTATTGTGACAAGTATTGACAACATATTTTCTTAAGATCACATCACGGAATGTAAGGCATAAGTTGTCAATATCTGCCGTGATAGTTGTTAATCTTTACACCTTAAATTGTCAACGACTATTCTTTCAGTTGTCAATGCAAAATTTTTTTAAAAATAAAGACAATTTAGTTATTAAACAAATAAAATTTATTGCAATAAGGCCTTTTAAGACTTAAGAATAATTTGATATTTTAGGGATCTTATTGCAATTTTTTTAATAAAAAAATGCGTCCTTGACTGTCTGTCAATGTCAGTATCTCTTTGCTTCTAGATAATGATCGATCAATGAGACTAATTATTGATTTAGGTTGATCCTCTAAAACTAGCTAGGCTCTTTACTCATTGTACTATTATTATTCGTGTTGTGATGGCGCAAGAATTCTTTTGTGCTGATAAAACCTGTGTTGACTAAAAAAGACGAAATAAAATTATGTACAAAATTTATTTTTATGTAAATGTATTTCAGCTTGGTTTTATATTTGTAGTATAGTACATACAATTAATTTCAAATCACAAAAAATTCGACACTTGATTCTTGTGCGACTGTGCATTTTGATTAGAAGAGCTGCCGATATGCATGGGAGAAACTCCTACAAATTAAAATAGTTCAGGTCTGCTCATCATTCGTAATATTTCTATTCATTGATTAAAATAATTAGATAATGTTTTGCAGTTTTTCCAAAAATAAAAAATAAAAAGAAAGAATCTTTGGGGGCCCCAGGGTTGGAAATTGGGACGCGTCTCATTCACATGCACTTATGAACGGATACGGGACGTCATTAGAGTAATCACCCTTTTAAAGTCAGATGATTAGCCGTATTATAATTGATCTCGAATCAAATTGATGAGCCGACAAGTAATTTGGATTCATTCAGAATTAGCATAAAGTATGAATATTAAGAGAATCCCCATACGCAAATTGATCGCCATCTTCACTTTTATTTAATGTTGGCTGTATTTTTTTTCTTTATTATTCTTAACATATTTGCAAGCATTCATGGGTTCAAACTGCTCATCTCTTTTTATAAGCAATATTCTCTTTTTTTGTAGTGATATCCTCAAATGTAACAAATAAATTCTTTTTATCTGAAATTTTAAACCTGTCTTTTCACTGTTATCCTGATTAAATATATGTGGCTTATTATCTATTTGTAATAAATGTTAACTTATTATTTTTTATGTACTCTTTTTATAAATAAGAGTATAATTAAAAAATATGTATATATCTTATATGTTTATTTATTTTAACTAAATTTAACTAACATTTTGGATAGCATGATTTTATTAGTTGTTTTTTATAACAAGAGACGAAGCGTGTAATAATTTAATACTTCATCATAAACACTAGCGTGTAGTTGCCGATCTTGAAAGAGAGATAGTATTAAATTATTTGTTCTGTTCCTATGTATGTGTGCTTATTCGAATTTCTATATTGTCTCTGGATTTTTTTATCTTTTGTACTTATGATATAGCTTATAAGCTAACTCCTTATTAATTAGATATATTTTTGTAGGTGCTTAAATTTTTTTTAATTTTCATGAAAAATATTAAAAATATATTACAAATGGGACAAGAAGAATACATAAAGTTAGAAAAATCAAATGCAGGACAAGTAAATATATTGGTCCATGACATGCGCGAGCTGCTGAGACGGGATATGACCGTTTGAACAACACACTTTGTTTCAAATGGAACCTGCCTTCATTGATTGATGCAGTGCAAAACAATGGAACAACTGATATTAATAAGCATCTATCTTATGCTCTCGCGATTATGTAAATTTGTACACACACCCAAATAAACACGCCTAGGTCAAAGCACAATGTGGACAGGAGGAATCGACTTTTTGATCATGTGGTGGGACTAAAGACCAGAAAGTCAGGAACTGAACGCGGGGCAGAACTAGCATCCCTGTTTATGACTTTATGTTGCTGTCTGTGAGTTTAGTGGCTGAGGACGCCAACGTCTGAGATTGAGGTTTGGCTTTTTGTGACGGCGGGTGAGCATCAGCCGCCGAGCATTGAGCCACAGAGTCAGGGTGGCGGCGTCAAAATGGACCCGCTTTAATAAAAAGCACAGCCAAAATATATATACATATATACATTTATATTTAAATTTATGTTGATTCTCCTTTTTTTTTTTAATTTCTATTCACATCGATAATTTCTATTCACATCGATGAGCCTCCTTCAATAGTGACATGATGAGCTGTAAAAATATGTGTGTGTGTGTGTGTGTTTGTGCAATGTCATGATAAATAATGGGGTGGAGAGAATCCTGATCCATTTATAAGCAACCACGTTTACGTTGGGAAAAAAATAATACTCTTCCGGTCCTTAATATAAGACCCAATTGTTGAGTTGATTTTGGTCTTAAATATAAGACACATTTCTCATATTTTTCAACTTTCTCTAAATTACCCCTATGGATACTCCTTCAACTATAATCAAGTAGAAGAGAGAGATAGGGTATTAAAAAAGATGATTATGGTGTTTTAGGAAAAATGTGTCACATTTCTTATAATTAACTAACTTACCTAACTTCCTTAATATAATCAAATTAGTTAAATGGGTCTTATATTAAGGACCGGAGGAGTAATAAAAATGCAACGAACACCCTAATCTATTTCCTTAGGTGCATACAGCATTCTAAGCCCATTTATGATGCAATTTTATTGCAAAGCTTTTTAATATAGTACAATTTTGTCTAAAGTTAAACTGATTGCAAGCATCCGTCAAAGAAATTGACAGACAGGCTTGGTGATTTGTTGACTTTTGCCATGCAATAAACCAGATATCTCCCCCCGTTAACAAAGCTGAACAACCCACACCGTCCCCCATCTCTTTCTTCTCAAATCTCGTCAATATTATGATAGTTTTTTTTTTTTTATTTTGTTAAAGAAAATTTTTTTAATCTGGGTATATTGGCTGAATGGTCTTTAGCATGGAAAAAACAGAATAGATTAGAGGAGAAAATCAGGTTTTCTTATTCCCAATTTGCGAAGATTGTTGGTCGAACAAATAGCCAAATAGATAGAATTTGCTGGCGTGGAGGTGAAGTTTGTCCTAATCCATCAGTTGTGAGATGAGAATGGATTTGTAATTTATGAGTTTTTGGGCTAAAGAAATCAAAAGCAAATTAAATTGTGACTATTCAATCCTTTCAGTACATCAGAGAGGAGGAAGCTGCGGACTTGGTGACTAAGATTCGTCAAGCATGTGGTCAGCTTAATGATACGTTGTCCGTGAATATGTCTCAGATGATTATTGCAACTTCAAATAACATTGTGAGCAGATGTCTTCTTGGACAGAAATTTGATGCAGCAGACTGTAAAAGCAGTTTTGGGGAAGTAGCGAGGAAAGTGACGGCTCAAATGGCAGCTTTCAGTTTCGGAAACTGCTTCCCCTCGTTGAGATGGATGGATGTTGTTACCGGATTGATTCCAAAGATGAATGCTACGTTCAGAGAATTGGATGCTTTCTTCGATGATGTGCTCGCTCAACATAAAGCAGCTAGAAGGAATGAATAGCGGATTGTTATTAAAACTTTTTAATAATTATTTTTTTTTACTTGGGACCCTATTATAATTCTTCCCTTTTTCATTTTCTTCATGCAGTCCATGTGAGTTTAAGTTATTATCATGGCCATGCGTAGATTGAGGTTGGGGATGAGTATCAGCCGCCGAGCATCGAGTCCCAGACTCCCAGAGTTCGAGGGGGCGCATTAAAAATGGACCCACTGTACACACTTTAAAAATATCAGATAATATTTTAATTATGTAGAGTTTCAGAACTAATATTATAATACTCATCAAATCTCAACTATTTAAATTTAATATAAAAGGCTAAAATTTAATATTTAATATTTTTATTATTCAAAAATATTTTAATTATTCAAAAATATTTTTTAATAGATACATAATTCAAAATAAATATAATATCTTAATTATAATTTTTTTAAAAATAAATTTTTATTTAAAAATTATTAGTTGAAAAATTTAAATTTAGACTATTAAAACTAATTTTGAATGGTTTATATTTTATTGTAGTGATGAGTATCAATACTCATCACTAAAATTAGCATTGAGACTCATTCGGTGGAGATTCTCCATTTTTTAATTTCTATTCACACTAACGAGCCTACTTCAATTGTGACATGATGAATAGTGGAGTAGCATTTATAAGCAACCATTTTTTTAAAATAATACTCTCCCTCGTTTTTATTATAAATTTCAAACAATTAATTTTCGTATAATAAAAAAATAGTTAAAATTACTAATTACTAAAAAAAATATAATTTTATTTTTAAATATGTTTTTGTAACAAATAGAAAAAAAATAATGAAAAAGAACATATAAGAAAATATAATAAGACTATAAGGAGCACATGAGAGAGAATAAATAATTAAAAATAAATTTAAAAGAATATACTACCTCTAATCATTTATATAAGAGCTCATTTGACTTTTATTTTAGTCCTAAATATAAGAACCCAATCTATTTTATCTTTCATATTTATTATTTTTTTAAAGTAGTTCTTGTAATAATAGTAGTTCTAGCCAATACAATTGATTAGCAATGATATTTCAGGAAAAATAACACCTATTTATTACAAATAACTAACTTAAATAGTTTTTTTAATCTACTCAAATTAATTAAGATAACACCTATTTTTTAAGAACTGGAGCCTGGAGGTAGTATTAAATATTAAAATAAACCTAAATTAAAACTTATAAAACTCTTCTTGAAGTTGAAAGTTGAAACTTATACCCACCACCAACCACCGCCTTAGCTATCCAGTTTTTTTTTTCCCCCCCTTTCTTTTGGGTCAAAAGCTCTCCAGGTCATCTAAGCTTGTTAAATAGGCCTTTCCGTTCATTACCACGCCATCGAAGGAAGAAAAACAACGATGATGCTCCAGGCGCTTCTCAAGCATTTGCCGTTTGAGCGAAACCCCACCTTGTACGTCTCTCTCTTCTGCTTCATCATCCTCATCTCTGTGCTTATCAAACTACATAGAACCACAAGAAATGAGCCCAATCTTCCTCCATCCCCACCTAAATTTCCATTTATAGGCAATCTTCATCAGCTTGGTACTCTGCCTCACCGTTCCCTCACAGCTCTCTCCCACAAGTATGGCCCTCTCATGTTGCTCCGATTGGGTCAAACCCCAACTCTGGTGGTTTCTTCCGCGCACTTCGCCAGAGAAATAGCAAAATCCCACGACGTCGTTTTCTCCGATCGGCCTCAAACCACGGCTGCAAAAATACTTCTCTATGGATGCAAAGATGTGGGTTTCTTACCCTATGGTGAAGAGTGGAGGCTCAAGAGGAAAATCTGTGTTCTTGAGCTTCTCAGCCTCAAAAGAGTTCAGTCCTTTCAGTACATCAGGGAGGAGGAAGCTGCGCACTTGGTGGCTAAGATTCGTCAAGCATGTGGTCAGCTTAATGATAGTTTGTCCGTGAATATGTCTCAGATGATTATTGCAACTTCAAACAATATTGTGAGCAGATGTCTTCTTGGACAGAAGTTTGATGCAGCGGATGGTAAAAGCAGTTTTGGGGAAGTAGCGAGGAAAGTGATGGTTCAAATGGCAGCTTTCAGTTTCGGAAACTTCTTCCCCTCGTTGAGATGGATGGATGTTGTTACCGGATTGATTCCAAAGCTGAATGCTACGTTCAGAGAATTGGATGCTTTCTTCGACGATGTGCTCGCTCAACATAAAGCATCTGGAAGGAGTGAATCAGATGAAGATCACAAGTCAGAAAAGAAAGACTTTGTTGATATTCTCCATCAACTTCAACAAGACGATCTGCTAGACTTCCATCTTACCCAATGGGACCTCAAAGCCATGATAATCGTATCTCTCTGTTTTCCTTAATTGAATTCTCCACCTTTATGTTGTGTGTGTGTGTTAACCTCTCACGCTAGTTTACAGAAAAGCATAAACATGTTTTGATTTAACAATTGAATCAGGATTTGTTCGTTGGAGGAAGTGACACTACTTCAACAGCTCTGGAATGGGCCTTTGCAGAGCTCATGAAGAATCCAAGGGCAATGAAGAAAGCACAGCAAGAGGTGAGAAGAGTGATGGGGAATAAGTCAAAAGTGGAAGAAAATGATGTGAAACAAATGAAGTACTTGGAATGTGTACTTAAAGAAACTTTAAGATTACATCCTCCCGTCGCACTTTCGGTTCCAAGAGAGACAACTTCGGGTGTGACGTTGGGAGGGTACTATATTCCTCCAAAAACAACTGTATTTGTGAATGCATGGGGAATTCAGAGAGATCCTGAATTCTGGGAAAGACCGGACGAGTTTGAACCGGAGAGATTTGAGAACAACCAAATTGAGTTCAAAGGTCAAGACTTTGAATTTGTTCCTTTTGGTATTGGAAGGAGGGGATGCCCAGGAATTTCATTTGGGCTTGCATCACTTGGGTACGTGTTAGCTAATCTTTTGTGTTGGTTCGATTGGAAGCTTCCTGAATCTGGTAAATTTGCTGATCATGGCATGGACATGAAAGAGACATTTGGGCTTACCGTCGTTAAGAAACTACCAATTTTTGTCCAACCAATACCGTACCATGCCTTATAGCAACTTAATTTTGATAGCAAAGCTCTTGATTGGCGTTTCAGATTCGTGGTTTCAAGTTATTTTGAATGAAGTTTGCTGCTAAGTTTCTGTGTTTGGATTGTGCTCTTCCACTACACCAGAAATGTTTAATTTGGTTTATGATCGAATTGTAGTGAAAGTTGGATGTGGGATACTTGTATAGATGTTTAGTTATTGGAATAATACAAACTTTGATCTTTCAAATTTACCCTTATTTTGATTTTGGTCGTTCAAGTTTTTAACTGTAACTTTTGATCCCTCAAGTTTCTTTTTAGTTAAAACATTAGTCTTTATAATCTAATAAAAATTTGGACCATTTTACCCGTAGAGGGACCAAAACTTATGGTTTGAAATTTGAGCAGCCAAAACCAAAAATGAGAACAAACTCGAGAGATCAAAGATTATATTAACCCTAAGTTATTTGTCATTAAAGTTACTACTTTTTTTTTTAAAAAAATTGAAGTTTCCTCGAGTCACTTTAGATTTTAGGCTAATTTCTATCAAGCATGAGTATTAAAGTTAAAATTCTCCCAACATATAATACTTCCCAATATTCAAATTTATATTCTTTTCTTTACAGAGAGGAAGTCGGATATTATCTCAACCAATCATTAAAGTTACTGTTATGAATGGGTTTGATTTTAAGGTGAACTTGGTCTATGAGGCATATTATGGGTAATGGGCCAGAGGCTTCAATTGGGGTTATGCAAAAATACTGGGTATAAGCATGGCCTATAGGGTTTAAGAGGGGGGACAATCCATTTGGAACTTTCTGACCCATATACATTCCTACGAATATATACATATGAACATTTGCAAATGTATGAATTTTCTGATAATTTTCATTAATCTGACTAAATCTTGCACAATTTTCATGTTCTACTGTGTTTATCGGGGGTGATCATTACAGTTACTTTATCTTTTTTTTTTTTAATAATCTCTGAAGCTTATATTTTATTTCCAAATAACTGAAAGACTTTATAATTTCCATGAAGCAATAGTTGTTTTTATAAACAATTTTAAATCATTTTAGTTTTTATTTATAAAAATAACTGTAGGTGGAGTACGTATTGCTTGGGAAAATAGTATAAAATAAACGAGGGCATTTTAGTTAAATAAAATGAGATGTTGTTGCCAATTGGTCGGTCGTCATGTTTATCATAAAACGAATAAATATGCTAATTGGTTGGCTAAATTAGATCAGTCATAGACTCAATACTCATTTATTCATTTGTTCAAGTTGTAATGTTGAATTGGATCAATGAGGTGCGTCGTGGCTTTGATATATACACTGTTTTTGTCTGTTTTGTACGTCGATGTTTTGTCTTTCCCCTTCCCCTTTCCATTCCTCACGCAGCTCATAGCTTTTCATTTTTTATTTTTTCTAATTACAGATATTCTCATATTGTGGAAGTAATTCTTTTCATCATCTTTTATCTTAACTAAGATCATTCTTCCTCGCTCATTGGCATACTATTATGGAGAATATGTTTTCCAATATATTTGAAAAATCATCTACAAGCATATACTAGTCCATCCTCCTCATTTCCAAATGATGCAATGAAACCACAGCTTGTTAATTTCTATTTTAAAATTGATAAAATGAGTTGAAAATATGTTGTTACCATCTGAAATTTATGAATTGTGCATTTCCTCGAACATTGAACCAAAACAATGCCTTGCAATAATAATACAAAATTATTCCAGTTGATGAGTATGTGTTAGCTAATCTTCTGTATTTGCTCGATTGGAAGTTTCCTAATGAAACAAGCAGAATTGCTCAAGACATAGACATGAGGACCTACTGTGGCTAAGAAACTACCAATTTATGTTTAGCCGGTGCCGTACGCTTAATCTGGTCTTGGTTTTGATGGCTGAGTTAATGATATTAGTTTCTCAAATTCGTTGTTTCAATATATTTTAGCTGGTAATTTTAAGTGAAAATTGCTAATGATAGTTGTGTTTGCATTCTAGTCTAGCTTTCCAAACTAGGGATGTTTGGTTTATGTTTGAACCATAGTTTGAAATTGGTTGTTGCGATACAAGTGTAGAGTCTGTATTAACGTGGAATAAAATATATTTATAGATAAAATTGCCTTCTCCTTCTCAAAATATCTGACACTTTGAAGTTCTGGTTTTATTCGAAAATAGTAATTTGGAATCTTATAATTTTTCAATGCAGTACCTATTTTTGGAGCACTTTGTCTTATTAATAAAAATGTCAGTGGCAGGTGGAGCAAGTCTTGCCTAGCAAAGAGTATACAAGAAATATGGGCAGTTCAGCCAAATTAAATTAAATTTTGCCTCAATTTAATTCGAGCTGTTTAATTTTAGTTATCAATATGTTATAACTTGTTATCATTTTCCTTTTACCAGACGCTGCTCATTTATTATAAGTTCTATTAGTGATTAGATTGTCTATATGAAACTGCTCATTAATTATTTTTAAATACTATATTTAGTCTTTCATATAAGAATTACATGACTAATTTAATTTACGGATATTAAAAAAATTATTTAAATTAGTTATTTATATTTTATAAAAAAATTAATATTCTCATCCTTAAAATATCCTTATTCACACCGGTATTGAAAGTATCTACGGGTGGAAATGTAAACATCATAAAACTATTTGAGAGTAAAATAGATAAATATTAAAGATAAAATGAATTTAGATTTTATTTTTAGAATTAAATTTAATATCCGGTTAACTTCTATATTAAAAAACCGGCAATAATTACGATAATAAGTTCGAAGACGGTGAGCTAAACTATCAGTTCTATTTCTAATTTGTTAGGCGCTCCGATCTGTATGAAATATGAATATGATCATTATCGGCCGGATACTAGAAAATACAGCTATATATGCCAGTTTATCTAAGCTTGGTTATATAGGCCTTTCCGATCATTACCGTGCCATGGAAGGAAGAACAAGAACGATGCTCCACGCGATTCTCAAACACTTGCCATTTGAGCTAACCCCGAACTTCTATGCCTCTCTCTTCTGCTTCATCATCCTCATCTTCTTTGTGCTTATCAAACTCCGAAGAACCACAAGAAATGAGCCGAATCTTCCTCCATCCCCACCAAAATTGCCATTTATAGGCAATCTTCATCAGCTTGGCTCTCTGCATCACCGTTCTCTCACAGCTCTCTCCCACAAGTATGGCCCTCTCATGTTTCTCCGATTAGGTCACACTCCCACTCTGGTGGTTTCTTCCGCACACTTGGCCAGAGAGATAGTAAGAACCCACGACGCCGTTTTCTCTCAGGTAAGCCTCAAACCACTGCTGCAAAAATACTTTCCTACGGATGCACAGATGTTTCTTACTGGAGGTTCAAGAGGAAAATTTGTGTTCTTCAACTTCTCAGCCTTAAAAGAGTTCAATCCTATCAGTACATCAGAGAGGAGGAAGTTGCGGACTTGGTTAATAAGATTCGTCGAGCATGTGTTGATCAAACAAATGGGACTTCTGAAAAAGCCTTGCCGTAGGGTCTTCAAAGAAACCAAAATTAAACTAAAATGTAGAACTGAAGTCGAACCTAGGTCGATTCACAATAAAGCCTTTTTATGTCTTAATTTCTAACCAATCCACTGTTATCAAATTAACAAATTAAAGATGCAAGTAAATGAACATTTTTTTATTTTATTTCTGATTTTGCAAAAGCAGAATGTAAATGTTTATATTTTCCAGTTTATCTAAGTGAAATAGTGTGAGGTGAAAAAATGATAGAATATCAAATGTGAAAGAGTATTCTCTTAGAATTGTGCTCTGCCTTCCTAGTCCTCTTATGAATGCAGGAGTTCAACAAACGAAGCAAGACTTGACCAGCAACTCGCTGGTTCCTCATTGTCGAGACTACAACTCATATGAATCAACAACAAGGCTAAAATCATTAGGTTTAGGAAAAATAAAATATTAGGCGATCCCCCTGTGACAATCACAACTGTGCATTGTCTTGAAAATCTGTTGAATTGGTTATGAGAACTGAAACAACTCGTTCAGAATTCCCAATGTAATACAACTAAGAAATCAGAAGGAATAATCTCAACTCAATCTTGCAAATGAAATATCATTCTACCAATCATAAACAGATTCAACAACTCCAGTAAAGATGTAAATCAAAATCAAATCCTGACCTACAACATGAAATGAACAACCCGCTCAATCAAGCTATAGATTCAGACTAAAGCTAAGAACGGAGAAGAAACTCCCTTCAGTCAAATCAGAGACTCAGGCTCGGCTTCACTTCTAGGAAGAACACGAACGCTTAGCTGCTCATGCTTCGGCTCTGTACTGCATCGTCAAGGACTACGCTAGCCTTGGCAGAGGTGATACAGATCGGATGGAAGAGAATGAGAGAGGATAGGAAGTGGTGAAGCGAAGTAAGTACTGGAAGGAATCGCTGATGATCAGATCGAGTGTGGGAGAGTATGGAAGACGGCCCGAATGAATCTTGTGTGGGGATCTCTCTTAATCGAATCTGAGGTAATGAATATACAGTAAGACGACGATGAGCTGTCTCCCCAAATTTCTTCCAACGGTACCTAACAGAATTTTCTTTCCTTCTAGTTCCTTCAAAACGCTCACTCCATTATTTACCGTCTCCCTCTTATTCCTTTTTGGGCTGGGCCTGATAAAACAAATAAACTAAGCAACTGATGTAAAGCCCAAGAAGGTGATAAAAAATCAACAATTAATTCCTAATTTGGTCAATTGTAATATTTATTTCTTTCCCACAAAACAATTAATTTTTAACCTCAAAGATGCTGTTGATCTTGCAATTTAGGCAAAGAATTCACTGCATAAAAAGAGCTCATCAACTTCCTTGAACATGTCTCAGATGATTATTGCAACTGCAAACAACATTGTGAGCAGATGTCTTTTTGGACAGAAGTTTGAGTCAGCAGATGGTAAAAGCAGCTTTGGAGACTTGGCAAGGAAAGTGATGGCTCAAATCACTGCAAACTAGGTCTTATATTTAAGACTAGAGGAGTACATATGAAATAAATCTCCAACGCTAGTTTACACCACAGCATATGCCTGTGTTTCATTTTCACAACTGTATCAGGATTTTTTCGTGGGAGGAAATGATACGACTTCGACAGCTCTGGAATGGGCTTTTGTGGAGCTCATGAGGAATCCAAGAACAATGAAGAAAGCGCAGGAAGAGGTGAGAAGAGTGATGGGGAATAAGTCAAAAGTGGAAGAACATGATGTGAAACAAATGAAGCACTTGGAATGTGTAGTCAAAGAAACTCTAAGATTACATCCTCCTGCTGCACTTTTGGTTCCAAGGGAGACAAGTTCGGGTGTGACTTTGGGAGGGTACTATATTCCTCCAAAAACAACTGTATTTCTGAATGCATGGGGAATTCAGAGAGATCCTGAATTCTGGGAAAGACCAGACGAGTCTGTACCAGAGAGATTTGAAAACAGCCAAGTTCATTTCAGAGGACAAGACTTTGAATTTATTCCTTTTGGTATTGGAAGGAGGGGATGCCCAGGAATTTCATTTGGACTTGCATCACTCGAATACATGTTAGCTAATCTTTTGTATTGGTTCGATTGGAAGCTTCCTGAATCAGGCAGATCTGCCCAAGACATAGACATGAGTGAGAAATTTGGGCTTACGGTCCTCAAGAAACTGCCAGTTTGTGTCCAGCCAATGCCTTACCGTACCTGATGGCATCTTACTATCTTAGTTTTGATAGCCATGCTTACGATGATAATCGTGTTGCAAGTTCGTGGTTTCAAGTTATTATGGCAGTTTATTTTGAATAAATATTGTTGCTAATTAAGTTTCAGTGTTTGGGTTCTACTTCTCCATTATTAGGGATGTTTAATTTGGTTTATGCTTGAATTGTATGCAGGGAATATTTTGGATGCCTTTGATATAGTACTTGTACGTACTAGGGCTGTTCACGGGACGGATTGGAATAGGCCCGTCCCGGCTCCCTCCCGGTGAATAGTAACGGGACAGATTTTCTGTCCGGTGTCCCGGCCCGTCCAGGTCAAGACGGGACGGATCTGGGACGTCCGAAATTTTTTTTTTTTTTTAAAAAATCTAATTTTTTAATTATATTTTTTTGAGTTTAAATCTTATAAAAACATATTTTTATTTTCTTTTTTATTTGTTTGGGCACTCTTAAACAAAAGCTCAAAATATTACATATAATAGTCATTAAAAATTCTAAACAAAAGCTCTTAACATAATAAAAACTTGCTAAAACTTCTAATCATCAATAATCTCAAATCATTAACAAATATAAAAACTCTAAATAAATATATCCATAGTTCCATACAATAGTTTCAAATCTTAAAAAAAAAAAAAAAATGATATTATATAAATAGGATAAAAAATTAAAAAAAAGAACCGGGACTGGACGACCCGTCCCGTGTCCGTCCCGAAAAATTTCGGGACGGATCCGTCTCGTCCTAATAAGATCGGGACCGGAACGGGCCGACCGGGACGAGCCGGCCTTGAACACCCCTAGTATGTACAGGGACTGCAATGTTGTGCAATAACATGTTATAGTTATTAAATGTTAAAATCTCAGCGATTGAGATTTCAATTTTTATAAACTATTTATAAAAAAATTTTAAAAACATTTAGTGTATTTGCAAACTATTAGAATTAAATTTTAATAGAGTTTATATTTATAATTTAGTAATTTTTAATAATAGTTTTAAAAAGATTTAATCTTAATTATTAAAATATTAATCTAATAGTTAGGAAAAAAAGAAAAAGAAAAGAGGACGGAAAAGGAAGAGAGGTTCCCAACCGGTGTTCGGAACACCTAAAAGGTATTTTTAAAAATTTATCTTTTTACAAATCGAGACAAACTCTTTCCTATATTTACTTCTTATACTGTAAAATTACTTTTAAAATTATAATTTGGTTTCTATTCAAACACTCTCTAATTTAAATTCATAAATATAAGATAAAATAAAAATCACTTCTATCACCATTAATCTAATCATATAGCTCGCGGGTTACATGTCCTGAGTTTTAAATAATATATGTAACATTTTTTTATTGCAAGCCTGATTCAGCTCCTCCCTCCACTTGATTCGTGCGGGCCCCAGTTCTTATTTATTTTTCTTCCCCGTGTTTTAAATCAGATGCGCGTGCGTGCATTTTTTTTTTTTTTTTTTTAAGCATGATTTGATCCTTCTTCATCTACATATTTTTAATTATTTGATATTTTCTTCTTTCTCAAATCTCATCGTGTTTACTGCAAAATAAAAAACTATGAGTAGATAAAAAAAATATGGTAGATTTATAACATTCTTGTCATCCTATAATTAGTTGTAAAGAGGAAAATATACAAAAGATAATTAAATATGTATAAAATATTCATAAATTTTATTAAATACTACCTCTAGTTCTTAATATAAGAGTTTGTTTGACTTTTATTTTGGTGTTAGTTATAAGACTCTAATCTACTTTGTTTCTTATATTTATCTATTTTTTTAAAGTAGTCTTTATAATAATGGTAGTTCTAGCTAATATACTTCATTAGCAAAGATATTTTAGAAAAGATAACACCTATTTATTATAAATAAAAAATTTAATTAGTTTTTATAATTTTTTCAAATTAATCAACTAGCTCGAAGGTAGTATATCTCAAAATTTACACCTATCTAACTATAAAATACTACCTGCAATTTTAAATAGTGCAATCTAAGATATTTATAGATTGGAAGCAATTTACTAAATAACACTGGGGGAAGTATATGCTACTTCTTCATTCATGTCTTCACGATATAGTTTAAAATATAAGTCTAGTTTGATAACATTTAGAACATTTAATATTTGTTTTCCTATTTTACCCTTCTATAGAATTAATCTTTACAAGTAATTAATATAGTATTAATTTGGTTAAAATACACATTTTGTTCTTTAATTTTATATAAGATTTTAGTTTGATCCGAAGTGCATTTTTAGTACTTTAATCTTTAATACTGTTAACCTCTCATTAATAAAAAAAATGCTAACTCCATAAATTTAAATAATGACTTTGTAATTAAGCAGTTGCAAAGTATATTGATTATGGGTCGTGCGTACATCTTTTCCTTTGTAATTATTGTTAAAGTAACCATGTGAAAATTGAAAATAAGCATGTGAGCATCCAAAGTAACCATGTGAAAATTGAAAAATAGACCCATCACGTGAAAAATATTTAAACCACATTCGATAATGTCACGATGAATAGTGCAATTATTTTTATTGTTTGGAAACAAAATAATATAAAATACAGAAGCCGTACTATCTCAGCTATGGCTATATATAGACCTCTCCATCTATGCTTGCTTCTATAAGCCTTCCCCTTCATTTACCCAAGAAGAAAAAAGAAAAAGCCTTTCCCTTCATTACAACTGCATGGAAGCAACAACAAGAACGATGCTCCCGGTGGTTCTCATACTCAAACACTTGCCGTTGGAGCTAAACCCAACCTTGTACGTCTCCCTCTTCTGCTTCATCATCCTCATCTTCTTTGTGCTTATCAAACTCCAAAGAACCTCAGGAAATGAGCCGAATCTTCCTCCATCCCCACCAAAATTGCCATTTATAGGCAATCTTCATCAGTTTGGCTCTCTGCCTCACCGTTCTCTCACAGCTCTCTCCCACAAGTATGGCCCTCTCATGTTTCTCCGATTAGGTCAGACTCCAACTCTGGTGGTTTCTTCCGCACACTTGGCCAGAGAAATAGCAAAATTCCACGACGTCGTTTTCTCCGATAGGCCTCAATCCGCAGCTGCAAAAATACTATTCTATGGGGGCACAGATGTGGGCTTTTTACCCTATGGTGAGGAGTGGAGGCTCAAGAAGAAAATCTGTGTTCATGAATTTCTCACCCCTAAAAAGGTTCAGTCCTTTCAGTACATCAGAGAGGAGGAGGTTGCAGATTTGGTTAACAAGATCCGTAAAGCATGTGCTGATCATCAGCATGATGATAGGTTGTCCGTGAATATGTCTGAGATGATTATTGCAACTTCACACAAAATAGTGAGCAGATGCCTTCTTGGGCAGAATTTTGAGACAGCAGATGGTAAAAGCAGGTTTGAAGACTTAGCAAGGAAAGTGATGACCCACATCACAACTTTCAGTTTTGGAAACTTCTTCCCCTCGTTGGGATGGATGGATGTTGTTACTGGATTAATTCCGAAGGTGAATGCTACTTTTAGAGAAGTAGACGCTTTCTTAGATGATGTGCTTGCTCAGCACAAGGCAGCGAAAAGGAACGAGGATGATGATCATAACTCAGAAAAGAAAGACTTCGTTGATCATCTCCACGAACTTCAACAACATGATTTGCTAGGCTCCGAGCTTACCCAATCTGACCATAAAGCCATGCTAATTGTATCTCTCCTTTCCCCTAAATTGAATTCTCTATGTTCATGTTACACAACACACAAATTAAATCTCTCGTGCTAGTTTGCAGCATAGCATAAACATGTTTCATTTTTACAATTGGATCAGGATTTGTTCCTTGGAGGAAGTGACACTACTACAGCAGCTTTGGAGTGGGCTTTTACCGAGCTCATGAGGAATCCAAGAGTAATGAAGAAAGCGCAGGAAGAGGTGAGAAGAGTGGTGGGGAATAAGTCAAAAGTGAAGATGGAAGAAAATGATATGAAGCAAATGAGTACTTGGATTGTGTAGCGAAAGAAACGCTAAGATTACATCCGTCTTTTGCTCTTTCGGTCCCGAGAGAAAACACATCGGGTGTGACTTTGGGAGGGTATTATATTCCTCCAAAAACAACTGTATTCGTGAACTTATGGGGAATTCAGAGGGATCCTGAATTTTGGGAAAGACCAGAAGAATTCATGCCAGAGAGATTTGAAAACAGCCAATATGAGTTCAAAGGTCAAGACTTTGAATTTGCTCCTTTTGGTATAGGAAGGAGGGGATGCCCAGGAGCTTCATTTGGGATTGCATCACTTGAGTATGTGTTGGCTAATCTTCTGTGTTGGTTTGATTGGAAGCTTCCTGAATCTGGTAAATCTGCCCAAGACGTAGACATGAGTGAGACATTCATGCTTACCGTCGTTAAGAAACTACCAATCTATGTCCAACCAAAGCCGTATCTGATAGCATCCTAGCTAGTTTTAATTTGACGGCCACTAGCAAGCTCATGAATTGTGTTTCAAGTTCGAGGTTTCGCTTTATCATGGAAGTTTATTTTTGAATAAAATCTGCCGCTACGTACGTTTCTGTATTAGAATTCTACTTTTCGACTACTAGGGAGTAGGGATGCTTAATTTGGTTTATATATGCTTGTGCTTGAACTTTGGTGAACACTGGATGTTGTACACTGCATTGTTGTGAAATATATTTATTTAGTGTTAAAGTTACTTTATGTTTTTCTTAAAATATCTGAAGCCTTTATTTTATTTCAAATTAATTGAAACTTTATAATTTCCATAATGAAGCACCTATTATTTTTAAATCATTTTGGGCTTCACTGAAAATTAAGTCCCATATATGGGACTTCATTAAAATTCTTCACATATATTATCAATGATTAAGCCTCTATTTTGTAACGCTTAAAATAAGCATTTTATGTTTTATAGGACAAAATTTTTCTGGCATACGATATCTCAAAATAATTTAGAATAAACTAATCCAAATAAGCACAAGGATTTATATATGCCAATTCACCAACATGTTTGATTAGCCTTTGATTAACTTAATGGAGGAAGAATAATCTTTAAAGAAGAACCACTGTTTTTTTTGTGAATAGTGGATGCATTAATTACTTCTACATCATCAAATTCAATTTTTTTTTAAAAATCAAAGACGCAAGTACTAACAGTTTAAATGAACTCAAATCACAACCCTTCAGATCACTTATAAAACTTCCATGTTAATGAATTATAAAGCAATTCGCGCACCATATTCAATCATGGGAGAATTTTTCCACGCTCCCTCTGCAGCTACTTATTTTCCATTTGCCCTCAGAAAATTCTGAAGTTTCACTACATTTTAAAGACAAAATGATATAAAATTTTATGGATGAAAAGACATTTCTATCTTTATTTTTTTAACAAAAATCTTCAACTATCGCCGGACACCAGAACTTGAGCACAAAGATGACGATGATAAAGCACAACAAAGGAATACTCCAGTAGTTTTCTGCCTTCCCTTTTGCCCCAAATTTTAGTTTTTCTTGCTCCAAACAGTAGTTTTTCTACTCCCTCCTTTTATCATTTTGGAACTGAGCATGCCTAGAAAGGTAATAAAATGTAATAAATTGATATTTACTAATTAAAATGCCATCATTTAGAAAATAAATGTTTCTTATTTATTGAAAAAGTAAAATTATCAAGTAAATAAAGCTTAATTTTATATACGCCTATGAACTTTGGATCATGTACAGACAAATAACCTGTCTTTAAAATATTTTTCTATTGACACTTAATATCACAATAATTTTGGTGCCTCTAACACCTTAAAATATATTTTTTAAAACATTTAATATCTTAAAATAATTTTTAATTCATTTATTATTTAAAAGTATTTTTCAAATAGCATTCTATCTTAATGGTGTTTATTGCTACTGAGAAAATACTTTAAAGGCAAAATTATATCAAAAATTACTTTACAACGTTGAGTAGTATTGAAAAAGTACTTTAAAATGTTGAATGGAATAAACATTATTCTAGAAGATTGAGTTTAATTGAAAAAATATTTTAAAGTATTAAATGCCAATACCAAAAAAAAAACATTAAAAGGTGCATAAAGATTAAATAATACTAATAAAAGAAAAAGTAACATTTCAAGTGCAATAATCGGAGGTCTTTTCAAAAATAGAGGGGCATTTTTATTTCCACAAGAAGAGTTAACAAAAACTTACCTACCACAAGTAGAAAAAGAAATTGTAGAGTAAATTATGCAAAACGTTTTTGGTTTCAATCTCATTTAGATTTTATAGATTCCTTGATTAATCTATAAAATCTACCAGCACAGTGTCATTTGTTTTTTTAATCTTTTCGTTTGAATTTCATTAAGATTTCAGAGATTTCTTAATTAATCTGTCAAATCTACATGTGAAGAGATTTCTTAATTAAGCTGTCAAATCTACATGCTAATCATGCGTGTCCTTTGTGGCAAGTGGGCCATTTTAAAAATTGTTAAGGAGAATCATGGGCCAGGGCTTTTGTCGTTGCCTCCTACACTCACCTAATGCCCAAGAATGCTTTACACATTCCTAAATTAATAATTGAAGGCAAAATTTCACTCTGCTGCTTATTTTACATTTGCCCTATATTTCATCTGCCATATCCAGTGGGATCTAAGTTTTGATCGGCTCGGTTTATGAAATGTCTGTTAAATATATGGTTTCAATTTATTTTGCTGCTTTTGTTTAAAGTAACTGTTGTTTGCTGATAAGTTATTTGTCTGTTTTCATTTTGCCAACAGGGGATGCTCTGTTTAATCTTCAATTGTGGGTGTTGATGTCCTTGTTCAGGGACTAGGTTGTTTAGAAAATAAGGTTGTGCTATCATCGGTCCTAATCATAAGAGTTAGTTAACTAATTTAAGGAGATTAAGAAAAGAGCTAGTTATTTGTAATAAATAGGTGTTGTCTTTCTAAAAATATCCTTGTTAATCAAGTAAATAGCTAGAACTACCATTGTTAGAAGGATTATCTTGAGAAAAAATGTATAAATATGAGAAACAAAGTGGACTGCGGTCTTATATTTAGAACCAAAATAAAGTTAAATAAGGTCTTATATTAAGGACAGAAGTAGTATTTTCTATTAACGTTAAGTAAACTAACGGTTATCCCTGGAAAAGTAATCAAAGATAAACTTAGCATGAAGTTCATTTATAAAATATTGTTCTAACAATCATATTGTATTATTAGATGGTAGGATTGTTTGAATTGAAGATTGATGGCTATTCAGATACAGAATCTAAGCACTCCTCCAAAAATCAAAATCAGTGTGCATAAGGAGTATATGTTTCTCTTCAGGTTGTCCTCTCCAGCTCCCTTCAGTTGTATGTTTTAAAAAACACCAACAACCTCATTTTCTTTTGGATCTCATCATATGAAATGTTTACTCTTTTGGAGATTTGGAAGAAACAAGGATCTCAGTATGGCTGAAAAGGTGATTTGTAAGCATCAATAGCAGATGAGCACATGCTTATATATAACATCGGTCAATCCATTTCATGATCACACTTCATCAGATATGGAGATCTAGGAATGAAATGGTTCATAACGACAGATTCATAGATCCAATAACCCTAGTTTCAAGAATTTGAAGAATTGTGCTGTGATTGGGGAAGTGTATGTTTAAAAATTTGCAGCAGAAGAAAAAAAAGATATATACTACCTCTAATCCTTAATATAAGAGTTAGTTGAGAGTTATATTTGGTTTCAAATATAAGATCTTAATTAACATTATCTACCCAATCTATAATGTTTTATCTAAAATATTCCTATTGATTGTAAAGGTTCTTACCAAAGAATAGTTGCAATGCATATTATTAAAGAGAGTAGTTTAGGAAAGAAAATCAATACATATTTATTACAATTAATCAATTTAACTAATTTATTTAATTTTCTAAATTAACTGTGTAGCTCTTATATTAAGGACTAGAAAGAATATTATTAGCAAATGCACAACAGATGTAATGTTCAAAATAGCTGAGAGGTCCGCATAGCCCTCAATATGGGGAGGAAATCACATTAATGGACAATGCAAATGACACAAAAGTAGGTAAGCCAAAAAGGGCCGCAGAGTAGATCCACATAGAAGTAAATAGGGAAAATTACCTGTGCAGTTTCATATAAACAATTAATCACTAAAAAGGCCCCACAACAGGTGAGTAGCATGGCAATAACAAGATCTTATCCAAGAAATGACAGCAAGTCATGGCATATAGACAACTCAAGAGACCACTTTTCTCCTTATTATTGCGCAACATCATCGTCCGATTCTCATTCTCTGGACACTGGCTCCTTCTTGCTTCATCAGACGTGAGTGCTTGACTTGGGCTTCCTCTTTTACTCCCAAGTAGGCCCCATTCCTTTGGACTCATTTCAGGAAGGGCCCTCAGACATGCCGGACAGACGAAATGGCAGGTTATATAATTGGGATTGTAATTTCATGAGGCCAAATTTATTTCAGTTGCTACCTGACAAGCTCTGGATTCATAATCTAGAAAGCAATACTTCGATGGCAAGTATAATTTTTTTTAAAAAATTTTAATTGTTCTTTCAATTTGTGCTGGATTAGAATCCCATCTTACTTTTTCATATATTCATCTTTCAAACTACCGATTTGATTCTTGACCCTTCTCTTTATGAAACTAATCAGTGCTTCCATCCCCTTTGATTGACCATGCTTGCCTTGATTTCCTGTGATTGATTGCTAATTCTTGCCAAAAGCTCATTCTGTTTCTGTATCTCTTTCTTTTGGCCCTAGAAATTTGTGTTGCTCTGTAAATGAATCATCTGTTTGTTCCGTTTGCAAAAGCCCCATATCTTCCACATATATTGAATTAGGTACATTGAGAAAAATTACCCTAAAATTCATCATGAGGTTTACACAAGTGAAAGTTCGAAGGATGAGGTTGATTTCCATCTAGGTGGAGAGTTGTGTGGCTTCGTCCACGTGAAGACTGAAGAGAAACGAACACATAAAGGTTTGTGAGTCCCACTTAATTAACTTCATTTTAAATAAGACTTGCAAAACCTTAAATATATGTGCGTATGTACAGATGCTTCTCTTCACATGGAGATACCAGTACATCTCTCCATATTGGGGAAAATTTATATCCAAATTTGAAAATAGAATTTTGTTATGATTAGGAGAAGCTTATTCTCAATAAACAAACACAAACACAAACTGATCCTTGTCATACTTCAATTTTATATGCACTGAGGCACATGGAACAACTTGCACAACACAACAGAGTAAATGGACAATGAGCCGCCTCCGATGATGATGATGATGATGATTATAAGCAATTGTATAATTATTAATAATAGTAAATTGGTTCTTCCCCGCATTATATGGCTTTTACTTCATAACGAATTCCATTGTAAGATACTGAATAGGAATATGCTGATTCCACCCCAATTGTAAACGCAAGTTGCCAGGATTCATCTTTTGTCGCCATTCATTTCACGTATCTAGTTTCTATAGTAATAGATATAATATCCTTCTAGTAAATTTTTTTTTTAAAGCTACAATATAAAATAATGGGTTAATAAAGACATGGAAGCTAATTATTCAAGCTCTTGTGAAAATCATTACGTATTTGTTCTGTTTCTGAAGCAGGTTTCTTTCACTTTCATGCAGTGATAAAATAATAGAAAAATCATGCTTACTTATTTTATCTATGGAAAACCTCTGGTATCATCACGGTCATGGACGGAACAAGAAGAATGCTTCCGCAGTCAATTCTGGAAAACTTCCCCTTTGAGTTAAACCCAACCTTGTACTTGTCTCTCTCTCTGTTCATAATCCCCATCCTTGTGCTGAAGCTGACAAGAACAAGAAGAAACAAATTGAATCTGCCTCCATCCCCCCCTGGGTTTCCATTCATAGGCAATCTTCATCAGATTGGGACTCTGCCTCATCGTTCTCTCAAAGCTCTCTCACAAAAGTATGGCCCTCTCATGTTTCTCCACTTGGGTCAAAAGCCAACTCTTGTGGTTTCTTCTGCACACATGGCCAGAGAAATAACTAAATCCCACGATGTTGTTTTCTCAGATAGGCCTCAAACCACAGCTGCAAAAATCATTCTCTACGGATGCAAGGATCTGGGTTTCTTGCCCTACGGTGAAGAATGGAGGCTTAAGAGGAAAATATGCGTTCTTGAACTTCTCAGCCCAAAAAGGGTTCAATTCTTTCAGTTCGTCGTAAGGGAGGAAGTTGCAGATATGATCAGTAAGATTCGTGAAGCATGCGCAGATGGTGATAACAAAGGGTCTTGTGTGAATATGTCTGATATGATTGTTGCAGCTGCAAACAATATAGTTTGCAAATGTCTTCTTGGACAGAAGTTTCAGTCAGCAGATGGGAAGAGAAGCTTTGGAGACTTGGCAGCACAGATTAGTGCTCACACTATAGCTTTCAGTTTTGGAGACTTCTTCCCTTCATTGAGATGGATGGATGCTGTTACTGGATTAATTTCAAGGATGAACGCCACATTTAGAGAAGTTGATGCTTTCTTCGATGAGGTGATTGATCAACACAAGGCAGCTAGAAGAAATGAAGATGAGGATGGCAAATCAGAAAAGAAAGACTTCGTTGATATTCTTCAGCAACTTCAACAAGATGGTCAACTTGACTTTGAGCTTACCCAATTTGACCTCAAAGCAACGATAGTGGTAGCTACCCCTCTCTCTCTCTCTCTGAATGGAGTCCTCCGCATTCATACAATCTCAGAAAGTCTAGTTTGCATCAGTTCAATTGTTCAAAGTTGTTTCATTCTGACAATTGCAGGATTTGTTCCTGGGAGGAAGTGACCCTACGGCGACAGCTCTGGAATGGGCATTTGCAGAGCTGGTGAAGAATCCAAGAATTATGATGAAAGCTCAAGAAGAGGTAAGAAGAGTGGTCGGAAATAAGCCAAAAGTGGAAGACAGTGATGTGGGACAAATGAAGTACTTGGAATGTGTACTGAAAGAAACTTTAAGATTGCATCCTCCTGTTCCTCTTTTGATTCCAAGGGCCACAAGATCGAGTGTGACACTGGGAGGATACCATATTCCTGCAAAAACAAGTGTGTTTGTGAATGCATGGGCAATTCAGAGAGACCCAGAATTCTGGGAAAGACCAGAAGAGTTTGCTCCAGAGAGATTTGAGAATGATCAAGTTGATTTCAGAGGGCAAGACTTTCAGTTTATTCCATTTGGAAGTGGAAGAAGGGGATGCCCAGGAGTTTCATTTGGATTTGCATCACTGGAGTATTTGTTAGCTAATCTTCTGTATTGGTTTGACTGGAAGCTGCCTGAAACATGTAAATCTGCTGGAGACATGGATATGAGTGAGGCATATGGAATTACTTGCAGAAAGAAAGTACCAATTTGTGTGCAACCAATGCTGTACTCCATTAGATCTAAGTTTTGAAGGTCCAGTTTTTGTTTTTCTTTCAAGCTCGTGGTTTAAATTAACATTTTAAATAAATTAAAAAATGCTTGTAATTTGTGTCTGTACTCATGTTATCGAGTAGGTATGCTCTGCGTTGGCCAAAAAAAAACAAGGAAGAAAGTAGGTATGCTTTGTTTTGTTGAAGCTTGAATGTTGGAGTACATGTTTAAGGACTATACAGTTGCGATTGTCAAAGACATTTTCCACAGGGGGAATGGTAGGTTCCGCTTAATCATGTTTACAAAGATTATAACACTGCAGTCCACAGCTGATTATCTAAATAACATGTCTCGTAGTCTTAATAGCAATTATTGTCAACCTCCACCTTTTGTCAAGAGCCTAAAGGGGATGACAAATATTTGGTTCTAGTAAGATATCTTACATGTTGTAATCCCTTATCGATGGTCTATTTGAATGGATGGTAACAAAAGTAATTTATTTAATGTGATTTATGTTTGGATTAACTTTTGTAAATAAGTTAGTTTGTGAAAGTAAACTGTTTGGATTATGATTGACTAAATAATTTTATTTTGTAAAATATGAAAGTAAGGTGTTTGGATTATGATTAAATAAGTAATTTTAATTTGTAAAATCACCAGAATGAGTGTAACTTTTATTAAATAATGAAAAATAAAGATATATCAATTTACATAATATAATAATTTTAAATTATTTATAAGCTCCTGTAGATCTTATTTATAAGTTCCAAATTTGAAGGGGTGTGATCCATTTTATTAATTTCAATTTGAATTTATAAGCTCCTGCTAATATCATATTTTTTTTTTTTATCTTTTTTGTCATTCATTATAAGAACATATTTGAAAATAAACATATATTTCTAACTTATTTATTATTTTCAACTGATTTTAACTAAGTTTTTGTTCTCTTCAAATTCGTTATTTAAGACTTATAATAAAAACCAAAATAGTAAATTTTTAAAAATTTTCTCGATTTATGTTTCAAAAGCCAAAACCATGTTTATCATAGCTTTTTCATGCAAAAGTCAGATTGCTTCACGGCCAATCCAAACTCTATAATTTTATGGATAGCACGTTTTATCATACCATCGCACATTTATGATGTCTAGACGCTGTTACAGACAAACTCTAAATCAATGGATTCCATAATTTTACTCCAAAAAACATTCAGTTTTTGGTTTAAAAAAAAAAGAAGTTATTTTTTTAATAATTTAAAGACATTATGCTATAAAGTAATTTATTTTATAGAGATTCTTAAAAAAAATTATTTTAGTTACCATTTTTCAAAAATGACAATTTAGTAGTTTTATGATATTTTCACACTTCTCCATTTAAAAAAACTTGTTTATTGGTTATTTATTTTTAAATGTTATGATATATTCTTATATCCCCTTACTTCTCCAATATTATTTTTCAAATATCCCACCCGATTATTTTCAGATGCTACTCAAAAAAGCTTCTCAAAATAATTTAAAAAAATCTTCATTTTCATATATTTTTATTATTTTCAATAGTTTTAAAAAACATTGTAAAATTTTAGATAAGTGATATTTTCATGAAAATAGTTTACAACAAATGGGTCCATAATCATGTTAGGGCAGAAGCAGAGGCGTTTTAAGTGACTCTTGAGCATCATCTGTTCTTATTTCTCTATACCGCAAGCAGAGCTGTTCAGGTTTCGGGATCATACTCTTCCTCTATGAAGGAACTTTTACTCTCACTCAGTTTTCCTCTCCCATTGTGTCCCTTTATCTTCAGCTGAGAATTCAAACTATTATTGCTCATGATGTTAGAAAGAAAAAATTCTGAAAACAGGGTTACAATGCTGGACAGGGCTATAATAAAAAATGTATAATAAAACCAAAATAGATTTCCTAAAACTAGAGAAATAATTAAAGAGTGCCGGAGAATATACGTGTGGCCATATTTCAACGCGATAACTTGGTACTCTTCCTGGATTCTGGAATCATCAATCAAGTGTATGTGTATCTTTGTGTCAAAATTGTGAGGAAACGTCTAAAGGCTTGCCCCGTGAAGTTGTACTGATGCGCACTCCTGCTAGGCGCTAGCCATGTCCCCATATAATTGGGTCTTCCACGTGCTCCTCTGGCATATGAAACATTATCCTTGAGCAGCAGAGCACGTACAGTAACTCAGACGCAGTAAAATTTTTAGCCCTCTGTAGATTAATCAGCATGAAGATGGTGCCTCCTCCTTTGGCAGCGAGTAACATACCAGGCAGCGTGTTTCCGTAGGCCCATGCCAAGTAGAACCTTGAGGCTTGCCAGCATAACATAGGTCACTGCTGAAAAGAGAACGACCCAGAAAAGACTCCACGGAAGAGGATAGTACGGAAAGTGAGCAGCATACACAGGAGTCAACACTCGAATGACCTGAGAATAAGTAACACAGATACGGAATGAGCAGCAAAAAAGGCAAAAAGAAAAATGAAATTTTTAAATCACCAGTGCTCACCACACAAGCAGGAGCAAGAGGAACAAAAGTCAGATGTTTCTTCACACCCTCCGTTTGCATATTCAGGGTCTAGAAATTTGAAACAGCAGAAATATATATATTCGTAAGAAGTGTTATAGCAATGTCACAATAAATAAATAAATCATCTCAAACCTTCAAAGTTGTCAATCACTCTATATATTTATTAAAAAAATAATAACAACAACTCGGAACGCATTAACAATGGGCTTTCCAAAGTGAGTATTGATCTCTTGCTGTCTGATACTCTGAATGCCCACATGCACATTATGCCGGGAACCAGGACCATGCACATTATGCCGAAAACAGCAAATTGCATAGGCAGAAAAATTAGATAAACAATAAGAGATCTCGGAGAACTAATAAATTCCTAAGAAAGACCCAGTTTAAGTGATATAAAGGAATTGAACCATATTTGCTGTCTTCCCTGGTTCAAAACGATGCTATCCAAATACGAAATAGAAGGAAAACAAAGTTTCATTTGATCCCCTTCCAAGCACAACTCATTGAAGCAAATGTCTTCAAAAACGCATTTATCTTTAAATCATGTGTTTCGATATATTTTGGCGTGATGCTAATGAATCCAATCAAGTTTTCAGCTCTGAACAGTCACTTGTATAAATATACAGCAATTATCGCTGACGTGATTCCAAGATGCTGTTTATACGGTTTTTAAGCAATAATCAACCAATTGTAAACCGTGTGGCTGGTGCCCAGAAGGAAGCAGATGAAAAATACCTGTTTGCAAAGGTCTTCAAGGAATTCAGAGTATGCGATGGGTTTAATGTCATTAAATTTGGCGATGAATGAGTGCTTGATAACATCAATAGCTATTTCACATGAATAAACCAAGCCAACATCCTGCACCATCCAAAATATCCATATCAGAAGCAAAGCTGGGTCAAGCGAGGAAATCGGTTCCAACAAAATAAATTGCTTCAATAAATACTTGGTGCTAAAATTTTCTAAGTAATCTTACAAGGAGAAAACTCTTAAACCAGGGGCCCTCTGCTTCCAGAATATTTTGAGCCAGAACGAATAAGATAAATGCTGAAATATGGAATCTCTCAACAGAATCTGCTTGCCAGAAATGAGTATAGAAAAAAGGAAAGAGAGAACAGGAGGAAAAAAAGATCAGACCAAGAAGTTTGGGGTGCAAAAAGAGCAAGAGTAATAAAAACATCATATGCAAAACAGCAATCATATCAACCTCTTCTTTACTTGGCGCATTAAATTAAATAGTTAAAGGTAGATTTCCTAGCAAGCAAGACAGCGCAGAAGAATTAACAGCAAATTATAATTATGACTATACCTGATAAGCCATGTTTAATTGAAAATTTAAACTTAAAAGGAAAAGGTTTTCTCCTGATCCTAGTCATGGGACAAATGAGTATGGGTGAAAAGGTGAGACAGGTCAGCCACATAATCTATATCAAAACTGAATCTCAGCCAAGTTTAAGATTCAAGATATCAAATAAATATTTATTTGGTTGACATAATTATAAGAAAGGCACATAATCCTATCAAAACAAGCATATATTCATGCGAGAACAAGTGTCATGGAAAATAATGTTCACAAATAGCTCTGGAATTGAAACAAACACATCCTATCCTCACAACGCCACAGAGAAAAAATATACAGTAATGTCGCAGAGAAACTCACCAAAGTACACCAAACTGTGAACATTATCCCTACTATATCGCTTGAACACATTGCTCTTGATCTCCGCAAAGTTATTTGACACCAGCAGGGCAAGCAATGCATTGTTGTGAGCAACTATACAGGTTGATAAAGTGATTGCCTGAACTAATAAGATAAAAGAATGAATGAGTGCAAACAGTCAAGGAACCACGTCAGCCTTTGCTCCTTTTCTCTTATGCCTTCACACAGGAAAAATTAATACCCAAACTACTGGCAAAGAAAACTATTATTCCAAAAATAAAGGATATTTGAAGCAGCCACAGCTAAAGACTGATCAGCAATACATCTCCGTATCCAGAATCTCATACTTTCTGATGGACAAGTTGCAAGTCCTTCTGCTGAATGAAATAAGGTTTGCAATACATCCCCATTAAAACTTTGACATAGTTTATCAAATATCTGCAAGAACAATTAAGGATCAGTTATAGCAGCCCGATAATTAGGCAAGCATCAAGAAGTTATACTTCTCCATCACCCAGTTTCTTCAGTCTATTCAGCTCACCTCTAACACATTGTAGACGACATATAATTTGATTGTTCCCTGACCACGGATCATATGATAAATTAAGCTGATATCTGAGGCAACAAAAGTGCAAGGGGGAACACAAATCAAAATCTGATAATTATAAAACAGCCAAAATCTGATAAAACTCTTACCAGTAGTAAAAATGAAAATATATAACATAGGGCATCAAACTATAGTTGTACCTGTTCGCTGCAAAAGAATGACTCCACAAGCCATAATTATAAAACAGCCAAAATCTGATAACTCAATTGCAGACAGATTCTTGAACTGCCTGCCAAAAGCATGATCAGGTCAAATTGTAAATTAAAAATCAAGACAAACTACCAATCTAATAGAACAGAATTCTAACATGGAAGAATCAGGAATGTGTCCAGTAAAAATATTTATTTAAAAAAAAAACCTATACCATTTGGAATTCTCATTGAATCAATTGCATACTTTGGGTTCTCAATCAAAATCACCTTGATTTCTCTCTCTTGAACTACGGCAGATGAGCATTAGCAGGCATATACTAAATCTATACAGCTTATATCATAATTGCAAAACTTGGAAAGCATACACTGTAAGTTGAGCCCATCATAGGCATGCCTAACAACACTTCAGTACACAGAAATAGTATCAAGAAATGGTGGCAAACCTTGTTTTTAGAAGCCTCCAAATGGTCATCACTATCCTTGTTGGCATGATGGTTAAGAGTGACAGAAACGAATCAAAGCAGACGAAGAAACCAACATTTATAAGCTGCAAATGTATTCCATGTTTTAGATGCCATAATGTAGAATTCACATGTATTAATGAAGATATGTGACCACAGATTAACTACTGTCCAGTAAACGCCGAAGGTTTGGAGTTTCACATAACTTTCTTTCTTCACAATTTTTTAAATTTGATCATTATTGGGACGAATACAGGCACCTAAATACCAGGGTGAAAGTCCAAACTCCATAGATTACACCATAGAATTTCAAACAGATATTCCGAACTTTTAAGGGTGAAAGCAAAAGCATACCAATTCACATCTCCATGGTAAGCGGAAGATAGTGTCATAAACTCTTTCTCGTTCTTTCTCATTACCGAGAGTTGTTGTGCTCCGTAGAGAATTTCCATTGTACATTTCCTCCATGAAGCATTTTACTGGTGATTTATCCGCTGAAAACATGTCTAGCATCAACATGCATCAACACAAGGTTAGTTAATAAGAACGAAGAAATGGCATTAGTAAAATAAATTAATAAGACAACAACTTCATGGAGAGAAAGGCGGTTAACAAAGTGCTTACTATGATCAGAAACATCAGACCATATACTAATTTTGAATTATAAAAAAAACAGCTAAAGCATGGCAAAGGATATAATTCTCATGGGAATTGCCCCACATCTCCCACTCTCATCCACTGATATGCAAGCATGGAGATCAATCACCATATGGAACCGTAAGAATAAATCAAGTCATTGGATTACTATATTTTCTACGACATAGAGCAATTCTTATTTCCATGTCTGATAGCAAGGCTACAACACATCACTGTGGGCATGGGACAAAAATGCTTTCCTTTTCCCAACCTCTATCTCTTGAAGCTGATGTACGATCGAGGCGTAACATAAAATGAGCTGCGGTAATTTCAAATGATTCAAGGTATAGATTATGCAAGATGAGGATCTGAATAGATGAGAACGGAGAAGTCGAAAGCTATTTAGATTCAGTAATGATGAATGGACAACATCTTACAGAAGATTTCGATGAATTGATTAAAAAAAAAAATGTGACCTAGTAGAGAAGAAAGACAAACTTTTTAAACCAATATTATGAAACCTTCCCAGGATCGATCATATTAAAGAGCGTAATACACATGCAACAGGGACACATTCACTCACTATTAGGATCTTCCGCCATAAGACGATTCCAATCCAATGATCTTGCCGAGTCTAACTGTGAAACGACATTCCGATGTGGCTCGCTCCTCTCCTTCTCCACCGAACTGGCCATCGCGACACTATCGTCCTTCTCATCACCATCAACATTTGAAGACCCCAAGTCCTCACAATTACCACCATTGACAGTTCTGAGCCTTAGTTCACCAAAATTAAACCCCTCACCAGCACGCACACCCTGGAACTCGGTCTCCGCCACTGGTGCCACTGTACAAACACTCCTTTTACTCTCGTCCGGTGCAATTATCTCCTCGCAGATAACAGTTCCAACCGTATGGTATCCCTGACTGTCGAACTCAAACCCGTTTACGCAACAAGCTGCTCCATGATTGAATAATACTTCCCCGTTCGCCGATGACGAATGTAGATCTCTGGAGTCAGAGGAAACCGAATTAGAATTAACAGTTTCTCGCTCAGCGATCGGATCTTCGGGTATGCAGGGCTCAATAAGCTTCTTCTTCCTGGAGCTTTTGTGCTTGCGCTTCTTCCGGTTAGACTTATCGGGAGAAACCAAAGGGGCAGGCTGGGATTGTTCAGCCGTAACAACGTTGATTCGACTTGGACCCGATTTGGATCGATGGCGGTCAGAGTCATCTTCTTCATGGGAGCTACTGTCGCTGAGAATCTCGAAAGAGAGCTTTCTGCCGGAGGATCGCACCGCCATGACCAAGGAAACCTCAGCCCAAAACAATCAATCAAACAATATTTGAACTAAATAATCGAATTCGCATGGAAATTGAGATTGACATCAAAGAAGGAAGAAGAAGATGAATGATGCTTCGGAGATTCTGAATTGTGTGACACTCCTCTTCGCCATAATGCAGTCCAGCCGGACTCGTCCCATTCGCGCTTCGTGCCTCCCCTGTTCCACATGTACCCATGTACCCCTTCGGTCTTGTATAAGACAAATTTTTTACATTTATTAGTTTTTTTTTAAATTAACCTTATTAATACTTTTTTAAACATAATTAAATAAAAATATTAATACTCTTTTAAACATAATCAATAAAAATAAAAGAGAAAAATATTAAGAAAGATGATTTAGTATTTTAGAGAAAACATATTATATTTTTTATAATTAACTAACTTACCTAATTTCATTAATCTAATCAAATTAGTTAAATAGATCTTATATTAAAGACCGGGAGAGTATTAATTAAATTAATCCAGGTAAATCTACAATTCCTTCCTTTATATTCAGATTCATCATTCATCTAGTTTTGATTTTGAAAACTGGATAAAAGGTATAAAAGTTGTTTTATTGATTATTTTTATAGTATTAAAAAATAATAATGTACAGTGGATTATTTATTTTAAAAACGATTCATACATTTTCAATTAATTAAACTAAAATTTTGGGTAAGAACTAAGAAGTATTGTTAGAATTAGAAAAGAATATGCCCGCTTAAATTAATTTGCGGCACAAAAAAGGCCTATGTTGAATTCGTGGTCTGTATAATATTTTATAGGAAAAATCTCACAAATTGAACTGAAAATTATTGAATTTTAAATTAATGTGTGATTATTTATGAATCAAGGTTATTTTGGTGAGAATTTTATATACATATAGAGTCCTTCTCATTATATATAAACTCAATAAGTGGCCGTCGATAATACATGCATAAGAAAAAAATAAAGAATTCGTCCTGACAAATATGATTTACTTGTCGGTGTCTGCATTTCCAAAATAATATGAATTGACCTCTGTAATTGTGAATGTTTGGCGAGCTAATCCCTATTCCCATTGAAACTTGAAACCATGAAGAAAAAAAAAAAAAGACTGGACTGGCCAGTTCAATCGGTGAGCTGACCTGATAGCCAGCTTTTGAACCGGTGTTAAACCGGTTGAGCCGGTAAGAACTGGTATTAAACCGGGTAACCGATTGGTTTGGGAGGTTACCTGGTTTACTAATTATCCCCCTTCCCAGAGCCAAAACGACAGCATTTTTATTTTAAAAAAAAAAGTCGAATCCAAGTTCGAAATTCAAACTCGCTCTCACCTTTTGCCTCACTGGAGAAGCCATGGATGCTACTAAATGAAGAGGTAGAAGCACAGGAAGTCATAGAAAGGAAAACCCAGAACTTTGTTTAGATCTATGTGTCACTTGGAAGCACAGTTTCGCTCATGGAATACTGGAACGCAAGAAGGAAGATGACAGAGTAGGATGCATGATATGTAGAGAGAACAAAAATGGCAGACTGTGGTCTCAATTCTATTTGAGAAAGAAAGAGAAATTAGAGGAATGAAGCGATTCAATTGAGAAAGAGAAATGCGTGTTTCAAGAAGAAAAGGAAAATTACGTACAGGTCCCACAGAAGGCAATTTATTACTCTGAGGTCTCGTGAAATGTCAAAATCACTGACAAGTCCCAAGGGATCTCAGAGTAATATTTTCGATTTGTAAAATGACATTACTGCCCCTCATATTCTATATTCACATTTGCTCTGTCATTGCGATTTACAACCTCAGCAGTGACTATTAACAACCCAATGAGAGGGCGTTAACAACCCTAGCAGTATCTGTTAACAACTTACTTTATAGAATTATATAACCTCCACATAAGAGTAAATTATAACCAAATAGTATAATACAACAACTTTAACACTAAAATAGGAAGCTTTTTGATATCATTAAGAATTTTAACTAGATCCAATATGATTATAGTAATATTTTAATGCGAAGATCAATTTACAACCTCAACAGCGACTATTAACAACCGAATGAGAGGGCATTAACAACCTAAGCAGTATTCGTTAACAACTTACTTTATAGAATTATATAACCTTCGCATAAGAGTAAATTATAACCAAATAGTATAATACAACAATTTTAACACTAAAATGGGAAGCTTTTTGATATCATTAAGAATTTTAACTACACCCAATAGGATTATAGCAACATTTTAATGCGAAAATTCATTTACAATCTCAACAGTAAGTATTAATAACCTAAGGAGAACTGTTAACAACCTCAGCAGTATTTGTTAACAACTAACTTTATCGGATAATATAACTTCTAACTATAACTAACTAAATTATAACTAAATAGTCTTAAAGTTAATCTTATATAGTTGTTAGAGGTTAATGAGTAATAACGTGGGAGAGAGAAGAATGAGATTAAAATAAAAAAAAGATTTCATCAGTCACGCGAGGAAGAAGAAGGGAATAGGGAAAGAAAAAAAGAAAAAGAAATAAAAAAATTCATATATGTGAATATTATTTTTTATAACTAAAATATGAATATTTTTACTCATTTGAATAAATTGAATTAATACCAGTTTGATCATGATTTAATCCTGATTTGATCTATTAACCCTCAAAAATACTGGTTTACTGACCGTTTTGGTTTTTTTTTTTTAACCTTGCTTGAAACTTCAATAACCCAGGCTTATGAGTCCACATGGACTGCGATGACGAGAAATTGGTGAGGTGGCGTTGAGTCAACCATTAATAATTTAATAAAACGGCTCACGAGCATCGCACCGTCCCTCAGTTTGTTAACTCCCCTGGGCATGATCAGTTTGACTGTTAAACAAGTCAAATTTTAAAGACTGAATCAGGACAGGTTAAACTTTACATATTGAGTGATACTCCTCTATTTTTATTTGTACGGCGAGAAGAAATTTTTTAATTCTAATTATAATGCAGAAAAAAATTATAATTTTACCTTTATTTATCATTATACTTACTTTGTTTTCATAATATTAAATAAGAATAAAATTAAAAAATTGTTGAATTTTAAATAAGAGTTGATAAATTTTAATAATTTTTTATCTGTATAAAATATGTTGAAAGTGATTTATAAATAGAACTAGAGTACTTGAGTTAAAATTTAGAAATTAAATTATTTTTCCTACTAAATAATTAAGTACTACCTCCGGTCCTAATTATAAGACCCAGTTGATTTATTTGAGAAGATTAGGGAAGTAAGTTAAGTTAGTTACTTGTAATAAATAAGTGTTGTCATTCCTAAAATATCCTTGCTAATTAAGTGTATTGGCTAGAACTATCATTATTAGAAGGATTATTTTGGAAAAAAATGTATAAATATAAGAGACAAAATGGATTGGGGCCTTATAATTAGGACCAAACAAAAAGTCAAACGGAGTCTTATAATAAGGACCGGAGGTAGTATTTCAAGTGTTGAGTCAAAAATATAGCATTATACCCACATTTATAAAGTTAACATATTGGGCTTCCTTAACAAAAAAAAACGCTATTGGGCTAATTTATGGTTCCCATGTCTAATCACCTTGACCACATTATTTGCAAAACTAGTTGCTGTATACTTTAGGCTGACGAGGGAGGAGAAGACTTATCCGGTTGCTAACATTTAGACCGTTCAACAAGGATCAAACAATTTCCTGGCAAATAATAATAATAAGGATCAAACGATTTAAACTTCGATTATATTCATCTTAAAATTTGGGTTTTTTCCCCCTTTCTTCCTCTTTTTTATGTAAATATTTTGAATCTTTATCATTTTTTTCACTTTGATTTTGAATCGCCCTTCCTTTTGAATCTTCCATTTGCAAATGTACCTGGAGGAAGATGTTAATACCAATTGGAAGGATAAGGTGGTGCAGGATTAAAGAATTAATAATAACCATTGCAAATGAATTAAAATGAAAAATGCGGGAAGAATATGATGAAAATTGAGAAAATGGATTAAATTGCTTTCACATATACACATATATAGAGAGAGATCCATCAAGGAAATTATTGAACAATCCTATAAAATGAAAACATAATTGAACTAGAAAAAAAAAATCCAAATGAAATCCATCACTCGGTTGTGTGAATAGAAATTTGAACGATTGTATATTTTTCTAATAAATAATGCTATAATTAATATTAATGTGCTCTGTAATTGTTTGTAAGCGATTTAATTTATTTAAGAAAAATGAGATGAAATGAAATTAATTTTGACACACAAAATAACAGTTCTCGTCGTCGTCATCTAGATATAGAATATCAGTATCTTTTTTCAATGAAAATTTAAATATTAATTCATTACATTCTGAACGACTAATTTCTTCTGTTACACTCACGTTGTGTTGGTTGGTTTGGTTGGTTAATCATAATTATCACAAAGGGAATACATGCCATTAATATAGGCTTTTTGTTTTGGATTAATAAAAAAGAAACAGAATGAATATGCATGGAGAATATTATTGCTAGCTTACCCTCCACGGGAAAATACTGATTTGTTTTTTCACAGGTTTGTATGTTAAGTACAGCGTCTAGACCCTCTTCCATTGAATGCTTGCTTTGTGAATTACTACCTCCGGTCCTAATTAGAAGAGCTAGTTGATTAATTTGAGGAGATTAAGGAGATAAGTTAAATTAGTTATTTGTAATAAATAGGTATTGTCTTTCCTAAAATATCATTGCTAATTAAGTTTATTGGTCAGAACTACTATTATTAGAGGGATTACCTTAGAAAAAAATACATAAATATGAGAGACAAAATGGATTGGGGTTTTATAATTAGGACCAAAATAAAAGTCGAACGAGTTCCTATATTAAAGACCAAAAGTATTATTTCTCTTGCCAGTGCCAACTAAGCTTTAGTTTCTCTCCATGTGCACTTTCATGCAGCCTACGATACCTGACAACAACAAAAAACCTGTGGAACCCTTTTGTTATGAATTTGAATATTGTCTGCGGAAAAACTATAATTGGAGAGATTTAATTTTCTCCATCAATAATACGGGCTAAACAGATTTGCCAAACAAGCACAAACAGTAATTCTTCCATTTATTTTTATAAGATTAAAATTAATTCTCAGGAATGAGATATTTATCGTTACCCATATCAACCAACAAAATATCATTCAAGCAAACAATCAGGCCAGTGCTTTACGAACATAATAAGCATATTGAGTTAATCAATCAATAAAATCATGGTTATATTTTATTTTTTTTATTTTTTTGGGTCATTGATCCTGAAAAGACATCGTTTTGAGTTAAAATAAATAATTTGTTGTCTATATACTTGTGAATTTATTTAAATATTATTTTAATTATGACTAGTCTAATCCACCCTGTTTTTTTTTAACCGAAACTCCCGATTTGAATTATTAACCTGTGAATTAGTGTGTTGACTGATTTATAGACCGATCCAGTTTTATTGAGCATCAAAATAATGATGTTGAAATTGGAGTAGGACCATAGAATGAAGCATGGGTAAAAAGCAATGAGATTCATTGGGGAAGCGTGAGGCCCGAATCTCATATAGTGGGCAACTAATAAAGAATATAAACACTGGCATTGTCAAGCCCCCCACCCTCCCCGAAAACGCACTGCACTCAATAGTCAATATGCCTCCCTTTTTTCTTGGCCACAGCCTCCCCTTTTCTTTTCCTTTCTTTTCTTTTCCTTTTTTCATGTATAAATATCTTCTGCCAAAGACAATCATATTTAAGATACTATAAACTACTAAATGTGAGTATTTTTTTCAGCACAGATTTCAATCTTGATTCGTCAGGTTGTGAGGGACTAATATTTTTGCTAGTCCCAATCCCAACTTTTATACCTTTTTTTTCTTTAGATGGTAGAACGTTGAGAAGAGGGGTACTTCAGGGGATTAAGGTTCAAACTCATCATCTCTTCTCCAATCTGGTCTACCTCTCAAGTACTACTTCCGGTCCTTAATATAAGACCTTGTTTGACTTTTATTTTGGTCATAAATATAAGATCCCAATTCACTTTGTCTCTCATATTTATACATTTTTTTTCCAAAGTAATACATCTAACAATGATAGTTCTGGATAACAAACTTGATTAGTAAGGATATTTTAAGAAAAATAACACCTATTTATTATAAATAACTAACTTAACTAAGTTTTTTAATTTCTCTAAATTAGTCAACTGGGTTTTATAATTAGGATCAAAGATAGTAATATCTTCGCTCATTTCTTGTAGCCACATAAAAGGTTTCATGCTTCTATTGGCATTACTTAACTTAGTTATAGGATCAGAATTAGATTTCCCCTTCTTTGAACATTAAAAAAAAAAAATGTCATTATGTTAATTATGGAGAGCTAGAATAACGCATTTTTCCTTCTCTGAACGTAATCGAAGGGTTGCTTAAGGTAAACGGTGCATTGTGGGGGAGGCGAACATAGGGTCCCCCAATCTGGAAGAGTAACGAGTGAATGAGAAAGAAAGTAACGAAAAAGCGCAAAAAGGCAAAGCACTTTGAAGGGTTCAGAGCAGTCGCTTTTGACTCGAATGTTTATGTGATGGAACTGGGTACGTGGGGCCCGCCACAACTACCGTTTCCTTTTCTCCGTTTTTTTTTTTTTTGACCTCGCTTTCCTCCACTTTTCTACTGCCAATCCATGGCCATTCTCCCCACTGAAAACACCATTAAATATAATTATTTTGAAAAATACTAAAATTAAATCGAGACTTACTTGATAAAAGCCATTTGTTGTGATTCAAAATATACAGGGTTAATACAGATTTTAGTCTCTCAAGTTTCCTCTCATTTTGATTTTAGTCCCTCAAGGGCCAACATAGTCTAAGTTTTATTATATCATAAGAATCAATGTTATAAATAAATAAAAATTTCAGGGACCAAAACTTATGATTTAAAATTTGAGAGACCAAAACCAAAATGAAAACAAACTTGAGGGATCAGAGTTTGTATTAACCCTACAAATAATTAAATCATAATTAAATTATCAAACAAATCTAATGATTGTCCAAGCTCATTCTGTAATAGTATTAGATTTATCAATACTATTTCTTTCAGTTTTTCATGTAAGAATTACTTAATTAGTTTGGATAAATTAAGAAATTCAAATAAATAAATAAATTATAACAAGTGTGACATAATTTTTTAAAATACTATTATATAATTTTAAATTATATATCAATTTATGATTAAGATAAATTAGCTTAAAAAATGATAAATAAGAAATAACATAAATTGAGATATTATATTGAAAATTAATCTAACTCCCAACTAACTCTTAGTACAAAGAATTCTTAACTAACTCTTATATTAATATTTATAAATAGCATATATAGTATAAAGAGCAAGAATTTAAATTCCAATTTGAATCCTGCTTCGTCATAGGGGTGTTTACGGGACGGGACGGGACTGAGACCGGCCCGTTCCGATCCCGTCTCGGTGAACAGAACGGGACAGAGATTTTGTCTCGTGTCCCGTCCCGTCCCGATTCTATCCCGATCCCGAGCCGGGACGGGACCAAGACGTCCTGCTTCTTCTTTTTTATATATAAAATACTATAATTTTTTTATGAATTTTTTTATGTTATAATACTTATTTTTTATTGGGCTTCTAAAGATAAAAACATTATAAAAAATATTATGTAGAAAGCTCAATTATATAGGATAAAAAGGTGTAAAAATAATACTGTAAAAAAATACAGTAAAAAAACTGTATAATAATTTTATGAATTATTTTATTGAGAAATGAGATTTTTTTGAGATAATACTACAACTTAAGAGCTACAAAACACCATAAAAATAAAATTTATTATTAATAAGTAAATTGAATAATCTAATAATAATTATTAATAAATAATTTTTTTAAAAAAATCCCGGGAAGGGACGGGATCACCCCGTCCCGCGTCTTGTCCCGTCCCGGTTAGTGTCTCGTCCTATCCCGTTTTTGTCTTGTCCTGAAATCTTTTTATCCTGTCCTATCCCATTCTGAACTCACTAAAATTAAAACAGGACAAATTGAACACTCCTACTTGATCGTATAGTTAAAGAGTATAGTCCCTTTCACATGCACACATAAAACTTTCTTGGCATGTGATCCTGTTTTGACTTATTTATCTTACTGACACTTTCCGTTCTGCGTATATTTCTGTTATTTAAACCAAGTTGGTCCTTTCTTTCCCATTCCCTCTCATCTCCAAAATAGTATCAAGACTACCCTCTGTCAGTATCGACGCCTAACTTATGCAAATTATAAGTAGTGTAATACATCTATCATCACGCGAAATTTTTATATATTAATGATAACACAATAATTAACATGTGAAATAAAAAAGGAAACCATGCTGGAAATAAAAATACACAATAAAGATAATTTTTATGAGTGGTTTCATCATAATTAATAATTTAAAATAAAGAGTATAAATAAGAACTTAAAAGATTTAAAGATATATTAAGATAAACCTCACACAGTCATTTCATCAAATATGTAAGAAAATTAAATTCTCTTTGTTTTGATTCTAAATAAATCAGTATTGGATATGAGGATGTTTTTATAAAGTCTGTATTTGCAGAGTTCTCTTTTTGTTCCAAAAAAAAAAATTGAGGCGGAAGTTCAAAATTAGCTGCATCAGCATGGCTCTCAATTTTGTAAGTAATGTCTCTAGTTGCACTTTTTTATAATATTTTATATTAAAATACTTTTTTAAATCTAAATATAAAATTTATTTTATAAGGTAAATTACACAACAAAATGATACACTTAAAATGATACATTTAGTACCGGAGTAGTACTAAACTAAATGTGGATGGTGTAAGATGTTTATTCGATCCAGATTTGTGATATCAGCTACGATAATGATACCCAAAATAGTAGGTATAGTAAAACCATTTTGAGCAGCTGGTAATAATAATATGTGCGTATATATTCTTTGACCAATTAAATTTGTTATTAGTATAAAAATACTATCTCCGTCTTAATTATAAGACTAAGCTAACGGATCTGAGGAGATTAAGAAAATAATTGAGTTAGTTATTTGTAATAAATAGGTGTTGTTTTTCCTAAAATATCTTTACTAATCAACTATATTGGATAGAAATATAATTATTAGAAGGACTACCTTAGAAAAAAAAATACATAAATATGAGAGACAAAATGGATTGGAATCTTATATTTAGAACTAAAATAAAAAACAAACAAATTCTTATATTAAGAACCGGAGATAGTATTTTTTAAAATAATTAAACTATGTCAACGACTAATCAAAATATATTGTAAAATTTTAATTGCATTTTCCCATCATTTAAACCAAAATTAAATAATTAACAGTACTTCATATTTGTAATATAAAGTTTTTTTTGCAGCGCGGCTATGTAACAGAGGCAGTAGTTAATAGGATCTTTAACCCTATCCTTTGGGATTTACGCTGCGTTCTCCTTCGTTCGTTTGGCTATTTTTAGCGCCAAGTTTGTTGGTTGGTTTGTCGGAGGCTCCGTGATCACCCTGGTCCCTGGAGGCTCGCTTCTCTTTCCCTGCTCTTCTCCTTTCCATTCCCATTGCTCGTTCCCTCACTCCTCGCTTCCTTTCTCTCCTACTTTCCGATCCTAAAAGTTCGCACTTCTTCTTCCTTCATGGAAGCCATGTCTGTGACCTCTTCTTCCACTTCCTCCTTCTTGTCAATCTCACTCAACCCCACCGCCGCCTCAAAACCAACCTATTTCAGGCTTCAATCGCATCAGCCCTTATTCAAGCCTATCAAATGCATCCAATCCCATATCCCTCATTCAAACTCTGTGGAACCAAACCCTCGAAACTCTGCTTCTGGCTTTGGATGCTCTGCTGTCACTTTCTCGGCATCGCAAACCGCCGAGCTGGTTTCTTCGAAGCTTCAGTGCTTGGTCGATGAATTTCGAGGTTTGTCTGAGCCCATCGATCGCGTCAAGCGTCTGTTGCATTATGCGAATCTTCTTCCCCCTATGGAGGATTCAGCCCGCGTCGACTCGAATCGAGTCATGGGTTGCACTGCGCAGGTTTGGTTGGAAGTGAGAATCGACAGCGAAGGGAAGATGAGATTTGCGGCTGATAGTGACTCAGAAATCTCAAGGGGGTTTTGCTCATGCTTGGTTTGGATGCTCGACGGGTGCGTTGCAGAGGAGGTTTTGAAGGTGAAAACGGATGATTTGGTGGCTCTTAACGTTGGTTTACCTGGAAGTGAGCGTTCAAGAGTAAATACTTGGCATAACGTTCTGATTAGTATGCAGAAAAGAACAAAGCAACTGATAGCAGAGAGGGAAGGCAAACCGCCCTTTGAGCCTTTTCCCTCCTTGATCGTGGCTGCTGATGGAGTTCATCCTAAAGGTAGCTACGCCGAAGCTCAGGTTAGCAATATCTCGCCGACCTTTTAGTTCTCTCTGACTTGCGCTGTATATCTAGTCAACATTTTTTTTTTGAAAAATAATTTCTCAATGGGCATGATTAAAGTGAATTGAAATTCACAATAACAGCATCTTTTTTTGTATGAAGTTATATCAAGTGTCGACTGTTGATAATGTTCAATGGGCATAACTGTAAGCTTGAAACAAACAATTTGTTTCGTTTGCGGCGTGGCTTGGTTTTTATTTTAAAGAAACTGTTTGTCCACGTACACACAGGCGCAGAAACATGGACTGAAATTTTGGGTTAAATACGGCTACCATGGTAATACTCAGTGAGGACGATGGTGATTATCTACAATTGGGATAACTTCTTAACTTTCTGAATGATTTTCTCTTGTAAAATCTACTACTAGAACCCTTACAACTGTTGCCCGAGAAAGGTGGTATCTTTTCTAAATATGACTCTTCTAGCATAAAAAAAGCGAAGAAATGCCTCAATTCACAATTCTTGGCGGAATCATCTTATCTGTCCAAGGAAGATATGAGAGAACCGCTGTTAGTTTGTGCCTTTTTCTGTTGTAACAATCTGATGCGTGATGATTTTGTCTTCTTTCATGATTGTTAGTCAGTGGTGAACATTTAAATTTTGGTCTTCCTCTTGGTTATTTTCATTGACTTCCCAACTAAAACAACTTCTATTTAACAAGCTTTTGGAGAATTTACAATATCTCATTTACAAATGGGGAAAGATGCCTTGGAAGTTGAATTAATGTTATGCTTGCTTCTTCTGAAAGTTTCATGTTTCACAATGATGCCATGTAATCACAGGATAAGCTATAAGCCCGTTTACTACATCTGGGCAATCATGTTCATTGCACAGTAAACAGGCGTGGAATATTAACCTGACAGCATTAAATACCTAATTTCCTTCTAGCTTTCTTGCAGGCAAAATACCTTTCACCAGATGATTTAAAGATTAATGAACTTGCCAGTGTGCTCAAGGAGAAGAAAATTGGCGTTGTTGCACACTTCTACATGGATCCTGAAGTTCAAGGCATCTTAACTGCTGCTCAGGAGCAGTGGCCTCATATCCATATATCTGACTCATTAGTCATGGCAGATTCAGCTGTCAAAATGGCAAAAGCTGGGTGCCAATTCATAACAGTGTTAGGTGTGGATTTTATGTCAGAAAACGTGCGTGCTATCCTTGACCAAGCTGGTTTTGGCGAGGTATGCCTTTCTATTGTATTTTTCTTAGTTTTGAACCTAGCCATCGGTTAAGGTAATGCAGAGGTGATGCTGACATGTGAAGCTTGTCTAAAAAGAACTCTATATTGCACTTCCCTCGTAACGTTGGTGCATAGCTTGTATTACCCATTTCCCATGTGTTACAAGAAAAGATATTGAATAAGTTCAGTATTGGCGCAACATATTAGTCGGTAATCCTTGAAATTCTTCTCTTTGGGAATTACATGCAGGTTGGTGTGTATAGGATGTCAAATGAACGTATTGGTTGCTCTCTGGCTGATGCTGCTGCCACTCCTACGTATATGAAATATCTCGATGCAGCTTCTAGTTCTCCTCCTTCTTTGCATGTTATATACATTAATACTAAGTTAGAGACAAAAGCATATGCTCATGAGCTTGTGCCAACAATAACCTGTACTTCGTCAAATGTTGTCCAGACTATTCTACAGGTTAGTAGGATACAAACTCTTGATATTGCTCTTTGGCTTTGTAATCTCAAATGGATGCATCATGTGATGAGCACCAAAGAGCCCTTTTTTATTCTTTTATTTATGTGTATGTAGCTCTCGTTTTGTGCAGGCTTTTGCTCAAATACCTGCTTTGAACATATGGTATGGACCTGATTCCTACATGGGTGCAAATATCAAAGAGCTGTTCCAGCAGATGACAGAAATGACTGATGAAGAGATTGCTGAGCTACATCCAGAGCACAATCGAGACTCTATTAGATTGCTACTACCCCGACTGCACTATTATCAGGTAAGATCTTATAGAAATATTTGAAAAGCTAAGATACAGTTGAGTTTGTATGCATTTGGATTGGAAGTGATTATATGAACCGTCTTCATGCTCATCCTTCAACTGTTTATGGCTAACTCCGAGCTTTCCCCCCTCACTTCTTTTGATGCTTGACAATGACGACACCTTGATTGATATTTCCATTCATATTCTATATTTTCCTTTCCTCCCATTTTCTAACTTCCAGCTATTGGGACTTCGTTATGTTTTTCTTTTCGAGTTCAGATCTTAATTTTTGACGCATGACTTGTAGAAATTTTCCATTCTACCAGTTTTACACGAGATTTTTCCTGTAATGCTTGAATATCACTTTTGGTTCACCAATTTTACTCTTGAGATTTTTCCTGTAATGCTTGAATATCGCTTTTGGTTCATTTCCCCTTTTTCAAGAGGACTTGAATGTATAGCTAACTTGCCATTTTCATCAACATGTTCTTTTGTGTTTTTCCTAGTTCTAACCATTCTAGTTCTATATTATTCATTTCCTTACTATGGACTCCTGATGTCAGGATGGAACATGCATTGTACATCATCTTTTTGGGCATGAAGTAGTGAAAAAGATAAAAGAAATGTATTGTGACGCATTCCTTACTGCACATCTTGAGGTCCCTGGAGAAATGTTTTCCCTGGCTATGGAAGCAAAAAGAAGGGGAATGGGCGTGGTTGGCTCCACCCAGAACATCTTAGATTTCATAAAGGAGAGGGTTCGAGAAGCATTAGATAGAAATGTAAATGATCATCTCCAATTTGTTTTAGGAACAGAATCTGGGATGATAACTTCAATTGTGGCAGCAGTACGTAATTTGTTAGAGCCTACAAAATCATCTTCTCCAGGAGCAAAAATTACTGTTGAAATCGTCTTTCCAGTTTCATCAGACTCAATTTCAAGAACTTCCTCAAGTTCGACCTCAAGCCCACAATCCATTGCGAGTGATATTGTACTTCCTGTTGTACCTGGAGTAGCGAGCGGGGAGGGTTGTTCCATTCATGGTGGCTGTGCGTCCTGTCCATACATGAAGGTAGGACTCGCCGCTTTGTCTAGCAGAGTACTTTATCTGCTTAGATATTACTTTCTCCATGAACGACAAATTTTAAAAACTGATTTACAGTTGGGTTAATAACTGCAATCTGCAAGTAATTGAGAACTGTAGTTATAAAGGTTGGTCATCGGGGAATGGCTTGAGCATCCAAACTATAATATATCAATGTTCAAATATTATTTGTAAGAGGAGTCTTCTGATGTTCCTTTTTAATTTTCCAGATGAATTCTCTTGATTCACTTCTAAAAGTTTGCCATCACCTCCCTGATGAGAAAGCTGACCTTTCTGAGTACAAGGCAGACCGATTTACATTGCAGACTCCAAATGGGAAATCAGTAGCAGATATTGGATGTGAGCCAATTTGCACATGAGGAACTTCCAGGTTAGTTTTCTTTAAGGGGGAAATCTTTTTCTTGTTGATGTGAGACAATATACTGTTAGATTCACCTTCGGATGCTTCCACAGGCTACTAAAAAGCTTCCGGAGAAGCTAGTCAGTCAGATTCTTGATTCCTAAGACAGTGGAGGGTTGAGGTCAAAAAGATGAGAAGGAGGTGGAGGTGAAGACAGAAGCATGTGCTGCTAATTAACTTGTAAACAATCCTCAATGGAAACATATTCTAGGACCGTGCGAGGATTTTTCTTAAAGCGTGGTTGCTACAACCAGAATCTGTTGTATGATAATTATGTTTCATGTGGGAAGGTTCTTAAATTGCTTACTTACAATGGTCACGAAATATAGTTTGCTTGCTATCAGATAAAAAGGAATGTAATAAAATTTTTGGTTTCTATCCCTCGCCTCTCCTCTCCATGATTGAAATGTTAGTACTGTGCAGGCGTCTGGCATCATGTTTTTCTTTTTGTTTTTGAAAGTTAGAAGTGCTTCCTTAATAACTTGGAGGCTTCAAATGCAGCAGAACTGAATCGTCCGATACTCAGCTGTTGCATACCGAAAAGAACCGATCGGTTCACTGAAGTGAGGCATGGCTGACCAATGGCTCATGAATTTCTCTCAGCAATCAATGCACAGAAAAGATGGAAATCTCATCATTTACTTTGACAGATTTAAATGAATCACTTTTTAAGCTGGAAATGGAACCTCTCCATAATTTTTTTTCAAGTCAGTAGGCTATATTATTGTCAACTGATAAACAAGGTAGAGAAACCTGGATTCAGCCATTCAGGAGGGTAATGAGAATTCTAGTTTCTTTCATGCTACTCTTTTGAAAAGTAGAAGGCAAGGCAATAATATATATGTATATGTATATGTATATATGCAGTTTGCTGATGAAGGTCACAGGCAAGGCAATAATATATATGTATATGTATATGTATATATGCAGTTTGCTGATGAAGGTCACAGAATAACAGAGAAACCGACCATTATAAATCATGCAATGGATTTCTACCCCAAAAAAAAAAAAAAAATTATCCTCGAAGTCTACTATTCCTGGAGACAAAAATGTAACCGAGACTACTGGACCTCGTATATTTGTGTGATGAGAAAATTAAATATGAAATTTTTACGATATCCTTGTACTTAATTTTTCAGTCTAGAGTTATGGGTAATTTTTTCTTTGGATTGTACTATCTTTGAATCATATAGTTACCAACTAGCTTATCAAAATAAGCTGTGAAAACAATTTTTTAATACATTCCTTGTGTTTACCTTAAGGATCTCTCAACAACTCTCCCTTTATTTTAATTAAAATATATATTTAAATTGTAAACAAATTGATCCTAAGGATTCACTCGAACACTACGATACCGTGTCTGAAATCATGCCATACTCGACTCGACCATAAGTACATGCATATGTTTTAAGTTAGCCAGTGCTACGTAACAAAATTCTATCGTTTTATTCCAACAAAAAGGAAAAGAACAAAAAACCAAACTACAAAACAATATCTTTATATTCTGGTTTTGAAGGCAAGGGGGAGCAACAAGACGTGAAAACTGAGAAACAGATCATTCCTCAGCTAAACAACACCCCATCGCTAAAGACATAAATTCCCACCCAAGCCGGCCGGCCTCGAAACATCCTTCAATTGCCAGGTAAAACCTATCGATGATTCCTATGTATATTTATCCCCATATATATTCTCCATCTTCTGGACCTGTGATTGCGATCTCACATAAATAAAGAATCACATACACCTTTGCTAATAGTACAGTACGCACCTCGTATAGCTCTGCATGTGTTGAATCCGTACATATATATGGAGCGAAGGCTTGACAAAGAGGGTAAAGGAGGATCAGTAATGCTGCAAAAGAAGTTGGCGGAGACGCGGCGGAAGTCGCAGCCGGTGCCGGACCTCAGCGACTTCATGACGGACATGTTTTTTGGGACAGTTGACAAGGACAAGAAAAGCTATGACCTTACTGGTGGAGCCGGAGGGGGCAGTGTATTGTCGGAAAACGACGACGATGTTGGATTTGACGACAGCACGAGAAGCAACAGCAGCAGGATGACAGAGGAGTGGTTGGAAGAGGCGCGGCACGTGGTGGCGGCGTCTCCAACACGATGCGACTCACCTCGTCGTCTTGTTGGATCCCCAAGGTTTGCGGCCACTGCACAAGGAACGCCACCGGCGGCTTTTCGGTTTTTAGATAGAAGAGACCCTCTTTCCAGGTCCGCCAGAAGGTACGTCTGTGTAGAAGATACAATTTTGAATTTACTTATATACATAGCTATTGCAGCCAGCTCCGTAATGACCAAAGTTACAAGTTCCCTTTTGGTCAACTGCATATTTCCCCATTATATACATAAAATATTATAATTATAAATAGATAAAAAAATAAATATAAAAACAAATTACGGACATTTAATACAATTTTTAGCCTTTAGATTATGGTCAAATGGCAAATTGGCCTGGTAAGTTTTCTCTCCCGTGGAATTGGTATCTAGGATATTAGATTGTGATTGCTGTAATGTTCCTTCGAATTAGTTTTAGAAATGGTGCAATTTAATCAATATTGACCATAATCATGAACAATTGTGGGAATTAGAGGCAATTTTGCCTTCAGAAAGAATAATTAGTTTCCTAAACTTTGGATTAACGCAATATTTTAATGTAAAATTTATATATTAGTAAAGAACATTGATTAAAAAGAAAAAGTGGATTTGAGTGAAACAGGAACAGAGCAGGGGAAGGGTTCGGTGGGGAGATCCTCTCGAAAACAACTACACACAGCCGAAACAAATCCGACACGTTATTCACTACCAAACCCTCCTCCTCGTTTGAGGATGATGGATCCCCTGCTACGGCGGTCCACAGGTGGTTCTCCAACATCCTCAAACCCTCCAATCCTACCATATCTTCAGACCCTTGTTCCGCCCCCGAACCCAGCAGATCATCCTCCCCTTTCCCGCCTCGTCGTTCCTTCCACCGCAAGTCTCGATTCCAGACCGACCCTTCTGTTCCTCCCCCACAGGCTGACCAAGTCCTTTCCCGCCGGACCTTTAGGACTTTCGCGCCTTCGCCGGAGCCTTCTACTCTCTCACCGCCCAAGAATGTCGTCGAACCTGCCGTCGGCCGGACGTTCTCCTCGCCGAACTCTTTGCCACTGTCTCCCCCCAGAAATCCTGTCCAGTCGGCTCACCGGAGAATGTTGTTGTCGTCCACCTGTTCGCTGGAGAAAATTGCGCCCGGGACGGATGCTTATGGACGGTCCAAGAAGGGAGAGATAACCGTAGATCATTCTCTCAATCGTTTTCTTGAAGAGCAGCGGATTTTAATTCAGAAAGTGATGAACATGGAGCTCAATGCAAAGACCACAATTGTGCTCTCTGGGCCTTCTAACAGTTAAGTCTCACCTCCCCCTTGTCAATATATGTTATCCCTGCTACAAAATATTGGTACTTTCTATACTACTGGAGTCCTTAACGTGGGACATTTCAATCTTGTGCAAGCTTGTTTTATCAAATATGTTTGAAATACCTATCTCTAATTTTAAATCAATGGGAGTACGACATGTGCTAAGGGGAATGTGTGAAGTGGCGTTTAGGCTACAGAAAGTTTCAATTTTATTGCTGTGAAATGTGAAGGTTTAATGAATTAGTTTATGATTTCTGAAGTTGGAAGGTTGGTTGCAAGTGACATATGGGTGTCTTTGTATCTTTTTTGACGACATATGCTTTACCTGCATGAATTAATGTGGAAAAAAAGGCTTAGTAATTCAATTTGTGTAGTGCAGGTATAGCATCAATGGTGGCTGCCATATGTTATGCCTGGCTGTTGTGGTATAGGCAAAGGGAGAAAGATGATGGAGGAGACAATGTGGTAGTTCCTGTTATGAATGTGAGGCGAAGTTCCATGTTGAAGCTAAGGCAGGCTGCTTGGCTCTTTTTCCATGCTGGCCTTGACGCTACCTCATTGCTTTTTGCTGACGAGGTGAGATTTTTGTTATGTTCATACTAAAAATCAATTTAGATGGGACAGGTGTAATTCTTTTTTGCATGTTCAATTGTTGACAATGTCTGATAATCAATTATGCATTTATCCAATGCTCTACTGGCGAACAAGGGTGTCCTTGCAATACTTGACAACCTTTCAGCGTACCCATATCCCAAAATGCTTGCATATAAATGGCCTTACAAGTTATTTGCCTTCACATAAAAGTTGAAAAGCCAAGTTCAATTGAAATATTCTTCTAATATTATGATTTATGGGGAAAAACTGAAGTTCTCCCTCATGAATCATGATTGTCTATCTACTTGGTACGTTGATGTTGTATAAATAAATAGTAGGTTTCACCAGAAAAAAAAAAAAAGTAGGTTAGATGAGCTTTGTATTGGTTGCTAATTTGTTCTGCAAACTTGTTTGCAGGTGGACTTGGAAGACCGTATGGTGTCTGGTCGACTGACCATCCATGTGGTTGGACAAGATATCCTAAGTGCTACTGGCGAGGTATCAAATTTTAAGAACAAGTGCGACCCCAAAGTTATGCGCAATAAAGCTTGGTACTGAGTTTTATATATGATTTTATCTTTATTTTGTTCCTTTAGGTTGGGTCTATGTGTACCATTCTTACTGATAATTATTGTGAAGATGCCTATGATCTACTTCGAGACCCTGTGCTGCAGAACCTTCTGGTAATTTGATGAAATAATGTTAAGTTCTTTTTGGTGATATGAAATCATCTCTCTTGCTATTTCAAGAAGTGATCTGGGAAATATTTAAGTACTATAAGACTGAATAGTCTCTTCCCACGTGTAAATTTGCAGCTTTCTGGCATTCTGCTGGACACTCAGAATCTGAAGGCATCAGCTTCATCATCTATGACAAGAGATTCAGAAGCTGTCCAGTTGTTACTGGTTGGCTCAGCCCCAAACTACAGATTTACTTTATTTGATCAACGTGAGGTTCATTGTTCTCCTTATTGAAATTTATATGCAGGAAGTTCATCAATTATCTGTTTTGTTCTATCAATTTGTTTTGGTTTTTTACCAGTGATGCAAGATCAAAACGCTTGTTCTTTTATTGAAGCGTTACACCAGAACTACGGGAAACCTTCCGATGGAAGTAAGTATCTATATTGAGCTGGGCTTGTGAAAGTAAGTGATTATCTGGCATCTTTAACTGAGCACCATGTCAAAAACTTTTGTGGCTAACCTAACATCTGCAGTGGTGAGAACTATGATCTAATTTGTATATATTGGTCTTAGCAAGTCGAATTTAAAGATTTTCAGGGGAAAGGCTGGATGATGGTTTTGATAGGTTAACTGAAGTGAGAAGAATTGCTATGGACATGTTTTCTTGGAATGGGTTCCATTTTCTTAGAACTAATCACGTTGATAATTGCATTGACAGTTGTCTTCATCCTCAAATCTGTATTGATGGTTACATTTAAGGTGATAGTGACAAATACAACGACAGTTACATTTATAGTTACATTTGTGGTAAAGGCAAAAATATTAGTGAAAGGGGGGATTCCAGTATAATAAGTTGCACGAATGCTAAAAGTGATAGTGATTTAACTAGAAGAGAAAGTTCTAATGATCTAGAGGAAACTAAGAATATCATACAAGGCAACACATGCTAAATAATAACTAACTCCCAATATTCGGCCTCAAGAGTAACAATGTGACCAGACTTCTTTATATACATGGATCTGGAATATTATTCTTTATCTGGATTGGCATTTTGAGATATATCTTGGACCTCATAGGATCATACCCTTCATTATGAGAGTAAGAGTATCATTATTTGTAGTTGGATGGTGACTTCTTTGTATAGTATATAGTTTGATGAGTGAATTATACCATTCATATCCCATGAATAATGCAACTTACTGTAGGTCATGTATTTTATGTTGATTTGATTTGTGGCTGCTTTCATTCGTAACCGCTGATGGGTAACATTACTGTGCTTTACCAGATCATTCCTTGCGGAGTTCCTGTGCTTTTACAGGTGATCAAGATTGTGAAGGAAACACAGAGCAAAGAGTTCGAGAGAAGAAGTTGGCCATTGTATCCGATCATGAAGTGGTCATACCTAATCCAGAAAAGAATTCTACTGATACAAGAGGTGCCACAACTAACAAGGTTTCTCCACAACCAGGTGTATATCAGTTTCTTTTCTCCTTTCCGTAGACGTTACCATCTTATTTCAGACATCTTGTATTAATAATTGGATAGGCTAGGTGTCAATAACTATTAAGCTTATCTTTGTTAGCAATGGAGGCGTACATAGATTGTTAGTAACAGCAGTGTACGCGGACTGGATCTCATCTTATGTTCAAAACTCGGTTCTGTTTTAATTGGGTTTGACAAACGCCATATCTATATATCTTTGTCTTAAATATAAAATTGGTGACTTTTTGTTGCAGCCAAACTTATTTCGCCACCTGTGGAATCACCTACCCCTGCACCAGCACGCACAGAGAAGGAAGCTTCCCGTGAAAAGAGCAAATTCTTCCTGGCAAGGTGGTTTGGTTTTGGTTCAAAATGAGCAGACTTCCTCCTTCGTTTTGTTTATATTGACTCAAAATTTTCATAGTAGAACAGAAATCAAGTTAGAAGTGTATATATGAATTTTTACTTGGATGCTTGGTATATGGACACGACTAGGCAAGCGTGTACATATCAGTGTAAAAGTTCCTTTCTTTCTTCATTTTTTTCTCTCCAAATTATTCATTACTTTCATACTCATCAATAATAATGCCATTTACTTTGGATTCTTTGAATTTGAATCATTCACCGAAACCCTATTATTGTTGGTTTTGTGAGAGGGAATAATCCTTCTTTGGTCAAATTGTTTTAACTGCTTCCGAAAGAAACAACTTGGCAGTTCACTTGCTCTTCATCTCTAAAGCCACGTGGAATACATCAAATGTTACCTGCAATACTATATTCAAACTGATGGTGCATGTGAGGTTAATGATTGGCGTTTCAATGGATGCAAAATTTCCAATAGCTATCCCTTGTTTAAAGGACCTACCTTGTCGCATGATCGTGTTTGCGTGCAGATTCTCCGATTCTGCGTTGCATGTTCTTGTAAAATTAGAGAGATAGTGATGTCAAAGAAAGCGTGTCTCGATCAGTGTGTGTGATAATCCCTCTCTTAATTGTGTTAAAAAATTATAACACTAAACTGTAAGGAATCTACGTTCATGTATATAAATGAATAAAAAAATATTACCATTTGGGAGTGAGTGGACATTTGAATATGTCTTTTACCTACCAAACTCGTTGATTCAATTCTTCACCTACACGTATGTGTCATTAATTATTAATAATTTATAAATTAAATATGGATAAAAGACTGAATGATGATTAGCGATCGGGGAGAGAACACTAAGGTCTCTCTCTCTCTATATATATATATAATTTGTCTAATTATTAATTCTTCACTTTAAACCTTCTAATGCACTAATAAAAAAATTTGAATATACCCAATCTAGATCCCCACCGGAACGTTTATTGGGAAAAGTAGTGATTAGCAATCAAGTAGTATTTGGCAACTTCGTCTGCTGAATATTGCATTATTGGCTCACAACTCATAAATTTAAATAATTTGCTGATGTTATTGGAGAATATCCAATAAAATGATAAGTAAATAAACAATCACTCTCTTTTTGCATGGATTTTAGAGCTTAAATGTCTCGTAGTTCTTTCTACCACCATTCATCGAAACCCCTCCTCTCTTTCCGAGACGCTATTTTATGAGCAAAATACAGACATTCATGCAGTCCTAGTAGTAGTAATCTATTGTGAATTATATTCCTGTATATAAAGAAAATATATAGATTACATATTCCTTTGGTTCATGGATTTTGAAAGAATACATAGCTCTCCTTTCAAGATCAGATCAAGGAGGAGGACGGTGAATGTCCATGTGGTGGATGGAGACAAACAGAGCATGTGTATATGTGTGTGTGATCCAATCTGTCTTGTCCAATTATGCCCAATCTTTCAACTACAGCTGTAATTAACTCCCGAAACCTTCTGTTTGGGCCCACTAGCATTGTCAGTGCCTTCTCTCTCTAACTAGTCCCTATCTTGCCCACTCCATGTCGCTCCATCACTTGCAGGCCCATATGTCCTTTTCTATTCTATTTCTTGCTGGGGTTGATCAGTGATGGTGGTGATGATGATGGAGCTTCAGGTTGATGATAAAATTACTCAACCTTCCAGGCATAGAGAAACAAGCAAAACTCTGATGACCCATTAACGCCAAGAGTTTCCAGTGACCCAAAACTCTCTGTCTGAGATGATAATGGAGTTGATGAAGAAGATGATGATGACAGTGATGATGACATAATTGGCTTAAATATGAATAAAGCATGCTTTAATCCTGGACTAAAGAGCCAATCATGAACATCCCAGTATACCTCTATTCTCATTTTGCTGAGATGAATTGATTCGTTGCCTCTGAATTTCCACTGCAAATGCTTCACATGAATCACCAAATGCCCATCGATCCTTATCTCCATTTCTGGCTCAACCCCGTTTAAGGAATCGCCATTGTTGTTGATCTGAATGCTTCCCTTGTTCTTGCACTCTATTGAGATCTCATGTTTCCTACCTTTGTCATGGAATTTAGCTCTAGTGGTGAACTTCTTCTTCCCAAATATGTGTTCCTTCTTTGAAACCAAAATAGGGTCAATAAGAGCTGGCCTGCAACCTGTCTTTCTGTAGGCATCTTTCTTAAGATCACCCAGGAGCAGAACTATCTCTTCATCACAAACCACTGCTACATAGTATTCCGAGGTCGGTTCTGTTTCTCCATGAAATTTCGCAGCTTTGAGGTCCCAGAAGATATCTACAGGTTTACCATCTAGCATGAACCGCTTGGTGCCTTGCTTTCTCCAGAAGTACCATGGCTTTAGCTCAACCTTACAGGTATATGATGTTTCTCCTTCCAGGCCTCCCACTGATACTGATAGGCCATGAAGCATTGAGTTTTTGCACCATGTGACGGTGATCAAACGGCACTGATCAGCCATCTTTGTTCTATATAATGACATGTAAACCCTCTGGCCCGATCGGGTGACCGCCCCGGGATCATCAGTGAACTTATCTGCAGAAGAAAAGCAAGCCGGAATACCAATGGAGTCTTGCATTGTTGTTGATGATGATGGGTCAATCTGAAGTTGATTAGAGCAGTACAGGCCAGAAATTGAAAATGAGGGGAAAATATATGGACTGGGAGAAAGAAATCTTATGTGTGTGAGAGAGAGAGAGAGGGGGGGGGTGAGAGAGATCCAAGTCACAAGCTGGATGAAGGCTAGATGTTGCCAGAGGTGATCTTGGAAGGATTTATTAGAATTAAAAAGAAAAATATAGTTTCCAAACTGGCATATGGATTGGCAGAGAGTGAAGAAGCAGCCCATATTATATTATAATCTGCACATTGTGTCAAATCTCTCTTACCTGTCACCTGCATCAATATATGTATTTTTAATTTTGGTTAGAATTTAACTTCTCGAGTTCCAAACCCGCAAACATTTTTCTTAATCCTAAGTGACTTTGGTTCTGCTAACTCCCAAGTTACTTATACTTCCAGGCATAGTTACAAGAAGGAAGAAGCCATTTTTCACCGGATTATCAGGATTCTTGACAGCACATGAAATGGGATTCTGATAATTTCATTTCAAAATATAAGGAAACGAATTGTAGTTCAGTTAGGTGTGAGGAATCCTGAGCTGTTTAAGACTGTTTAGACGATATATCTCATATTTCTCTGGTCTTGACACGTTTTCACTAATTTTAATGTTTTTCAACATTTAGTTGTAAGCGTGGAAGAGGAATCTAAGAAGTGGGTGGCTGGCTAGCTGCAGAAAAGCATGAGGAATCAATCTTTGCAGGGACAGATCTGGTTGCTTCAGGACAAATGAGGCTTTGTTGGTCTTCGCTTCAATCAAAAAGGAAATGGCTAAACAAACCGGTGATTTAGCTGCATAAATTATTGTTTTTTTCCCTTATGATAGGGTGATATAGCTGTGTATATTATAATTATTAGTATTATTATTATTAGTAAGCACATGTATCGTTTTATTAGAAGTAATCCTGTTCGAGACACTGTTATTATAGATAAATTACTACTACTATTATTATAGATGAACAAGTAATGAATATGCAAAACAGTTTTTAGATGATGACATGAGTATAAATCTTTGAAATAAGATCTGGACGTTTTAGATTTTAAAATTTTTCTATTTATTTTCTTAAGCAACAGCTTCAACTTATTTAAAAAATGAAATAAAATGACAGAAAATTTATCGTTTTATTTATATTATTCATATATTTAAACAAAAATATAATAAATAAAATTAAAGATGAATGAACCAATTTGAATTTAAACAGCTCAGGCAATGAAAGGTGACCACAGATCAAGGGTAATTGGCTTAGCTCATGGGTGCTTGGTTTAGTTGTGATCAACCAACTACTCTCTGTTTTTTTTTATAAGCAATTTTAGACTCGATTATGTAGATTAAAAAATTAGCTAAAAATAATAAATAGGTAAAAATTAGGAATTTTTTTTCCAAGATATTCTTATTTATTGAGGGAAAGAGTATAAAAAAGATAGTAAGAAAATTATTATAATAAAGAGAATTATGAAATAGAAATAATGTGTAATAGAGAGAGATGATAGTTTGGAAAATGAGATAATAAATATATTGAGTATTAAAATAAGTAATTAATGGGGATAAAATAAGAAATCTACTACAAAAATTTAAAACAACTTACAAATATTGCTTATATTTAGAGACAAGAGGAAAATGATAGTTATTGCTTGTAAAAAGACACGGAGGAAGTATATTACGAAACGAGTATAGTTACGTTTGATTCCTGACTTATTAAAAACAACATTTGGTTGTACAAAACAAAAAGACCATTGAGAAGAGGCATTCGAGTTGCAAAACCTTAACTGCTTAAATATTTGATGATAAGATTTAAAAAAAAAAAAACATGGGATACTAAGTACTAATCCAAAAGGTTATGAAAAAAATGAAAGCGAGCACTCCAACCTTATCTTTTAAAATTAGGATGGCATCCATCTGCCATTTTCTGTGGTGGCTCAAAATGGGAAAATTCAACGCAGGCGTGGTCCATGACTGCAATTGCATTCACTTTAGTGTGTCTTTAAAGCAATCAACGTGATCAAAAGAGATGGAACGAAATATCAAGAGATTTAAAAAAAACTACAAAATAAAATGTATGGGTTTTTACTAGGTAAAATCCCAAAAAAAAAAAAGATTTCCAGAATATTAAATTTCAAATCAGCCTTGTTCACTATATTATAATAACAACTGATTATACTTGAAAAACAAATCACAACACATTTTCAAGTAATTACTGATTATAAATTTTAGAATTCAAGAAATATTGTTTTTTGGATTTGACAATTACGTGCATGGGGCTTACAAAATATTGGCAAAATAAAGTTAAGAGACAAGCAGGCCCACAAAATGGGTAAAGAAGACAGACGTTTATGGGCCGTAATGCAAATTTGGTTGTCCAGCCTGGTCTCCAACAAAAAATCGAGTTAGACTTGCATGGCCCACTTTTTGTATTGGGACATTTGTCGGGTAGCGGGTCCTTCCCTTTGTGCCCTCCAGCCTTTTGTGCATTAAAAAGCACTATCTCTGATTATTGCATTAAAAATTAATTTTACTTTTAATTTGATTCTAAATATAAAATTTTAATTTATATTATTTTTTATATTTATTTATTTATTTAGATAATTTTTGTGGTAGTTACACATATTAAATATTTAATCAATATGACACTTGATTAGCAAACTAATTCAACAAATTTTTTTAATATACTCAAATTAATTAATTAGCTCTTATATTAAGGATTCAAGGTAGTATAAATTTTGGTAAGGACGCAAGGCCGAATTCCTACGATAAAGTTATATAATTAATTTATAAAGATTAGGAGAGTTGGTTGCATTAATTATTTATAAAAACATGCATTGTTTTCAAAAAGACCTTTAATTTTTCTTAGAGATAAGATGTAAATTTGTCCTATAAGTAGACAGTGTCCATCAAAAGCTATAGATATTCAGAAGTTTTTTTAGGAGCAATATCATCCGAAAGTGTAAAAAAAGTAGTAATGTTGCCCTGACCGTTACCCAATTAATTTTAACCAAATTGTGTGCTTATGTGGCATGCCATCTCATCATCTATTCCTTCCTTTGTTCCATGTCACCCTCCACCTCATTATCTCCTTCTTTCTCCAGCCGGTCTCTTTTGTCGTCATCATCTTCCTTCATCTCTCCTTAGCCTCACCTACGGCCTCTCATCTAACTCCACTAATTTGATTGCCTTTCTCTACCTTTCCTCACCATCAACACCTTCTCTCTTCTCCATATTCAATGCATCGCCTTTTACATTATGCAAAAATGGAAACAACTTCATCATCTTTCTCTATATATTTGGCTAAACCAGAACCAGCGACTCCCTTATATTCTCTCAGCCAAAAACACAAACACTAGCAAGGAGATAAAATGCAGAACACCAAGCCAAGATTTTGCACTAGCAAACCATAGTCCTCGACTCCATCTCCATCTTCTTGTGAGTTGAGAAAATGACTTCCATAGAACCAATACCACTAAACAATCATTCAGTCATAATCGAACTCCCCTTTGCAACTCTTCTCCCGCTTTCGATGATGAAGGTCCCAAACCATCTCCTCTCTCCCTGATTCAAATGTATTTGCTGAATGTCTTGATAATAGCGAAGGGTAGAGCTGAGCAGTGATCGGGGCGACGGAGCAATTGCTTAATCGAACCCAACTCAATATTTCATTTTCCATTTAGCATTTAACAATTGAAAAAAAAAAAAAAAAAGGCTCCCCCTTCATCTTCATGGACATGGAAGAAGACGTCGGGGGAAGGGGAAGGAGTAGGAAGACGAGAGGGAAGGAAGGGGGAGCAAACCTTTGATGCTCGATGAGGTTCGAACATTTAATGCAACCAACCATGAGAAGTCAGATATGCAATGATGGGTTCTCTTTTCATTTGAGGAGAAAAGAGAGGGGGAGCATCAAGGGAAGATACAAGGAGGATGGTGGTGGAAGCGGCCGGAAAAGAAGGCAGATCTAGCTAATGGTGAGGAAGGGAGAGGGAGGAAGTGATTTAGGTAGTGATGTGGCTGTGCTGGCCGCTGATTGTACCATATAAGTCAAATTAACAGTCAAAACTAACCTTTCTGATGGATGATTGAGATTGCTAATCAATAGAGTTAATATAAACAGAAAAAATAACAAAAAAACTATAAAAATTACAAAATCGTAAAATAGGACCTATTACAATATTTGTACAAGTTTTGATAACAATTGAATGGCGAATGACAATAATTTTTTTTATAAAATATCTAATTTGGAATTTCACAATTTTCACATTTTGTGAATTCTCCTCACAAAGAATTATAAATTATTTATTTTAAAGTATAGATCGAGGCTTTATATTTAATACTAAATAAAATTCTTAATTAACTCATATATTTAGAATTAAAAAAAGTATGTTATACTCTAAGTCTATCGAGATTAGAGGGAGTACACGTGTTTAATACTATATTTGAATCTTAATATAGGAGCCAATTTAATATTCAATTTGATCTTAAATATAAGATTCAATCTATTTTATCTCTCTTATTTATTCATTTTGTTCTTAAATAATCCTTATAATAGTTGTACATACTAAATATTTCATAAATGATAGTTTTAACTAATACACGTAATTAGTAAGGATATTTTAAGAAAAACAATATCTATTTATTATATACAACTAATTTAAATAATTTTTTTAACATTCATAATTTAATTATTCAGCTATTATATTAAATGTAGAATTGAGTTACATTAGTAGAAATTTGGCATTAAGTCTTTACTTGTGTATCTGGGCTATCAATTCAAATCCCAATTGTAACATACAAAATATATATATAATAATTATTAAATTAAATAAAATAATAATTTATTATTATTAAGTTATTAAAAAAAAAACAAGACAACTTTTCACCGAAATTGGTGAAAAGTTGGGGGAAATTGACTAAGAGAAGAATTTTGAAGAGTGTATTAAATGAAAGAAAAATGTTGGAGAGGAGTAGTAAATAGAGTTGAAAAAAATTGGAATGTAATAAATGAAAAGAGAATTCGGGAAAGGAGTAGTAGTAAATGATGGAAGAAAAAGAAAAAAAAGAAGATACGGATGGAAGTGAAAAACAGGAGAAGGGCGGTGGAAAATTAAATGTGAGGGTATTACATATTACTCCCTCCGTTCCTTATTATAAGAGACGAATAACCGAATTACGTTGATCAAAAAAACAGTTAAAATTAGTTAAGAACAATTAATGTGTAAAAAGTATAATTTTTTTTTCAAAAATGCCCTCATTAATAAGGAGAGAGAGCATGTGATCCTCAATGTCGCCTTGGGTCAAATTAAATTAAATTTAGAATGCAGCAAGTGATGCAAACCAAAGTCGTTCTCTTATTGGAGCCAAAAATTAACTAGGTCCTAAATTAACTAAAAATCAAAATTGCTATTAAAAAGGGTTTTTTTTTTTGTTTTTTTAAATTTAAAAACTACTTTGTAAAATAAATTGAAAACAATTCTAAATATTTTTTTTTGGATTTTTTTAATATAAAAATTGAAAAGATAATTTGAAATTGAAATTGAAAGAAAATTAATTAAAAGAAAAGTAGCAAATGAAAATTTTGGATTTTAAGGAGATATGAGATAATGCTTCTTGGAAAATGGAAATTGGGTTATCCTTGCTCAAAATGATTTGGGAGTTATTTTGTTCACTAATTTAAAATCAAAACCTTAATCACTGATTAAGTCAAGCAATTTCAATTAATAGATGTCCTAAGACTCTAGCTACAACTACCAATTAAAATTACCTTTGAAAACCGATTAGTGTGCAATTAGGATTAGATTAATGCAATTCGGGTCTCTTTGTAAAGAACACTCAACTTGAGATATTCAATAAGTACCATACAATTATAACATTCATCCAAACTATGAAAGAATAGCATAACCATATAGAACTCCAAACTGGATATAAATATAAATCTCAAATTGCAAAATCCAATCTCAATCACAAAAATTCAATTCTAAACTAAGAATTACAACTAATAATCTCAGAAAATTTAATTAAATAATATCAATTCTAACTCAGAAAATCCATTACTCAATTAAATTAAAAGAATTGAAACAGAAAAACTCCCCTAATTAACTCTGAAGCTCAAACCCAATACTCCATTTCCAAGAAGCTCGATGAAATTAGCCACGCATGGTTTCAAATTTTGCAACCACAGATTTCATGCTCACGGCAGCCATGGGTGAATGCAGAGGAGGTTGGCGCTGATAATGAAGGTGATCGATGGGGATGATTATATGTAATTGGTGATAGGAAGGAGTGGAGATCGACGATGCTTAAGCTCTGCAATTCACTATCTCAATTCTGTCTCCGTCTCTCTCTGTCTCAGCGTGTCTGCCTCCAGCTCCTCTTTCCGCGTTGAAGACGATGAGGACAAGGGAAGGTGATCAGGTGTGCGTATATGGGTTGGGGTGGTGGATTAGGATGATGATGATTGTGGGTCGTGCGCGTGAATGGAAGATTGGAGGTGGCGTGCGTGAATGAAATCCGTGGGTTTGAAGGTGGGTGAATGAAGATTGGATGGGTGTGTGAGATGATGATAATTGTGGATGGGTGTGGCCTCCTCTTCTCTCCCTGCGGTCATATCTATATATACACACACGAAGGTGTATATTCTCAAGCCTTGCCGCTATGTTCCGTCCTTTTCTCCCTCCAGAAGGCCATGATGGTGCAACCCTAAATTCAAACCTTGCAATATCTCTCAAATTTTCTATAACAAAATCTAAGATAATGTGATATGATATTTTTTTCAAAAAGATCAATCAGTTAAACTAAATCATAAAAATATGATATTTTTGCCCCCTTTTAGCAATATTTTCATCCAATCACAATTAATCCAATTTATTCCTAATAAATGCAATTAAGCCCAATTTAATTGATAAAAATCCCAAATAAGATATCAAAAATCAATATAAAATCAGGATTTATCAGCATGAAAGAGAACAATAGTAAATTCTTAAAAGAAAGAGAAGTGGGAAGGAGAGAGAGTGTGAGTTGGAGACAATAAATATGGGTAAAATAGGAAATCAATACAAAAAAGTAGAGACAACTTTTAAGTGTCTCTTATATTTAGGAACATGCTATAAGCATCAAATGTCTCTTATAATAAGGAACGGAGGGAGTATCATTCAGGTTATTTAGTCAGAGTAAGAGAGCATGGGAAAGAAAGAGAGAGAGCGAGAGGGAGTAGGAGTACATGCTGTCTAAAAGATAAGAAAAGATTTAAGGATCATTTAGGTACATAAATATATTTCTTTTTATCAAATTTTTTTATGAGTATTTCTTATATATTTAGAGATTTATATTATTAGCACCATTATAATGTTTAGAAAATTTTACCATTTTGGTATAGAATAAATATAAAGTTTTGACAATATATGACCGTAGAAATTTAAAGATACATTATTAAAAAATTTTAATCGGTTTATATTTACTCAATGACTGTTTTGAGAATTTTAAATTAAAATTTTAGTTGAAAAATTTGTTATTTAGATATATAGTATGTTTCTACCAATTAAATTTAGGTTAAATAATTTATTTGAGTTATTTAATATATTATTGAGGTGTTACACCAATTATGTATAAATCGGGGATCTCTTAAAAAGGAGGGGATGATAAATATGAAAGAAATAAAAAGACGTAATCAATCTCTGTTTATATTTTCGGTTAAAAAAAATCTCTGTTTATATGAATTACACTATCAATTATGGGTTTATTTGGAATTGTATTAGATTTTTTCAAAAACATCTTTTCAATCATGATTTACAGAATATGATATAAATGTGGGAAAAAATTTTTATCTTGAATTGCATGAGTAACTGCATTTAGAGATCTTTTTTTTTTGATACATCGGAAAGAGAAAAGAAAAGAAACTTTAGTCACTCATGCACCCAGCTAGATTCTCGGCACTGACAACTTGTAGACCGATGCTGTTCGTAAGGGCTTTCTTGGCGAGGCGGTCCGCTTGAGCGTTATCCACTCGGTTTATTCGCCTTAGTTCCACCTTCCATTATCGTTGCAGCATACCCTTTATCTCCATAATCACGTTCCAGTCTTCGTGTGTATCAGTTGGCTCTGTCTCAATCGCATGGAGTGCATTTGTGGAGTCACTCATAAGGATAAGGTCTCTGAATCCCAGGTCCCATGCTCTTCGGAGACCCAAGAGGCAAGCCCATACTTCAGCAGTGAAGGCGTCCCCTTTGTCAAGTCTGTGGTAGAATCCTTCCACGATTTTACCCTCTGTGTCTTTTAAGATTCCTCCGCATCCTGCTGTTTGGGTTAAGAAAGAAAAAGCTCCGTCAACCTGAACCATCTGTCTGGTATTCACACGGGTGTGGTCACCTCCGGGGCAATCATTCGGATGCGTTTGCATGTTGGTTAGTTTCTTAGGAGTCATTTTTATGCAGCTTATTATTGCTGAAGCTCTTGGGTATATGGATCCTACTTCCATCTTAGTGTTGGAGTGTATTCTCTCATTTCTTCTTCTCCAGAGTAGCCAGCAGATGGTAGTGAACAAGGCTTGCCAGTTCTCGGACTCTACACCCATTGCATTTAGAGATCTAACTGTGATCACAAACAAACATTATAGTTTCCTAATAGCTTGAGAAATATTTATAAGAACATATCTTGAGAGGGTAATACTCCCTCGTATCTTTTTTATAAGAGTTTAATAACTAAATTATGCTGTTTTAGAAAATTATTAAAATTAGTTAAAAGTAATAAATACGGAAGAAATTAAATTTTTTCAAGTATGCCCTTATTTATAAGGAACAAATAAGAGAGAGAAAGTATGAAGGAGAATGTGATAAACCTTTTAATTAATATAACATATAAATTAATTAGGAGCAAAAATGATAAAGGCACGTTAAATGTTTAGACGACTATAAATCAAATCTTATAAAAAGGAGCGATGTAACTCAATTATGGAGTTATTATAAAAAGCAGCTGAGGGAGAATTATCAATTGGGTTAAAATACATCTAGGACCGCGAAATATTTTCTTAGGTGCATCCAGACTATGAAGTGTTTTGTGATGCATTCAGTACCTTAAAATATATTTTATGTGTGTCCAGCACCTTGAATTTTTTTTTTTGTCTTGGTATTGAATGCACCCAAAAATAACACCTAAAAAAATATTTTGACATTTTGGGTGCACCAAAAAATACTTTACAATGCTAGACGTATCTTAAAATAATATTTTTATGTGCTAAATATATCAAAAAAGATACTTTAAAATATTAGATGTATTATAAAATATTTTAAGATATTAGATATACACGAAAAATATTTAGAAATACTAATCCACCTTAGTCCTTATCAATTTGAGGACCTCTCTTTGCTTTAATATGACATGATAGAACGTGATGCCAAATACGATGTTACGAAATGTGGATGGGAAAGTGAAATAAAGAGAAGGGATATAGAGAGTGAAAAAACGTAATATGAATAATTTCAGTCTTCTTGTTGAATCACAAATCAAATCACACACGATTTCTTTATTTTTATTTTTTTTGCCAACCATACACGATTTCTTTAATTACAAGCATAAATATTGCTTCTATTCTTAATATAAGGTTTATTGGTAAGTTAAATTGAACTACAAACTGGAGGCAGCATAAATCCTAATAGATATTTTAATCTTATATAAATATTCTCTACATATCTTAATCCATCCAAACTCTAATAATATAATTAAACTCGGTATAAATACTCCTAATGATAAAATATTATCCAAACACGTGACTACAATACTAATACTATCTTAATTTTGGATTTCTTTCATTTCAACTTAAAAATACAAATTCTTTTTTTTTTGAGCAAATTAAAAATATAAATTCTTAATCGTGGTATATTCCTTCGTTTAAGGAAACATTCTTCTTCTTGTTGTTGGTTTTTTTTTTTTGGGCCAACTTAAAAGGAAACATTCCTGGTCGATACTTGGATGGTCTGTCAAGAAGGCATATGCTCGGTTTCTACTGCTGCAAATTTTGTCTTAAAAATCTGAAGAGAGGGGAAAAAAAAGAAAGAACAGAGAAAATTACAAAATGTACCTCATTTTGTATTTACTCTTTCGGTCCTTAATATAAGACCTATTTAACTAATTTGATTAGATTAAAGAAGTTAGGTAAGTTAGTTAATTATAAGAAATGTTACATGTTTTTTCTAAAATACCATAATCATCTTTCTTAATACTTCTCTTCCTCTTCTACTTGATTATGATTGAGGGAGTATCCATAGGGGTAGTTTAGAGAAAAATAATAAATATGATGAATATGTCTTATATTTAGGACCAAAACCAACTCAACAATTGAGTCTTATATTAAGGATCGAAGGAGTACTTTTTATCTTAATGCTAGGCCAAATCACGCTATTTTTTTATATAATATAATCCTACACATACCTCTATAAGCATTTATAGTCCTTCTAATTTTTAACATGAGAGTTATTGAATTAATTTAAATAAGTTAAAAAGACAAAATAAATTGGTTAATTGTAATAAATATAATATGATATTCCTAAATACTTATTATATAACATTAGCTTATATATCAATTTATAAGTCAGATATATTATTTTCGGGGTGCATCATCATTTTGGCGGAAGCAAGTGATTAGATGATGTCCAACATAAAATCAACGCACATGCAATTCTATTTCTGCTTAAGTTGAGAGAATTAAATCTAAAGAGTCAACGACATTGAAAAAACCAAGGTTTGTCAAACTTCCAAACATCAACATCTGCCTTTTGAAAATTTCATTTGGCGAACAAAGGTTTATAATCAATTCGGTATTATAAACTACTCCTCCGGTCCTAATTATAAGACCCAATTGACTTATTTGAGGAGATTAAGGAAGTAAGTTAAATTGGTTATTTATAATAAATAAGTGTTGTCATTCCTAAAATATCTTTGCTAATTAAGTATATTGGCTAAAACTATCATTATTAGAAGGATTATCTTGGAAAAAAATGCATAAATATAAGAGACAAAATGGATTGGGGTCTTATAATTAGGACCAAATAAAAAGTCAAATGGGGTCTTATAATAAAGACCGGAGGAGTATTTTTTAATTATAATTTGTGAAATTCGAGATATGTACGTGAAAAAAGTTTTATTTCAATTTATATAAAAGGTGTTTATAAATAATTTTAAAATGAGATTCTCTAAGAGAAAAAGCCAAAGGTAGTGTGTTGGGGTTAGGATGAGAATTAAGGGGAACAATACAAACGCCTCTCATGAGTATGACTGTCAGGTTTGGCCCTCTGGTTTTAGACTGATCCCTCGTTGGAATCAGCAAACCAAAGCCAACGGGTGCCCTTGCCTATCTACCTTTCAATCACTAATCTTCCTCCGCCTTTGTTTTTGACTCCACCTTGCCCTTTTGTTTGTCTCTTCGTTTTCTTCCATATATTCCACGCCAAGCCAATACCTCCGACCTTCCAAATCACCTTTCTTTCTTTCTTTCTTGAAAAATTCTAAAAGAAATTATCCCGCGAATATTTTATTGATAAAAATAACTTGATAAATCTTTATACACAAGAAAAACATCGATATCTTGTAAATTTTGTACACGTAAAATACCGATATTTTAATTTGAATCTTTCTTACCAATAAAATTTTTCATGGATATTTCCCCCCAGTTTTTCCCTTTTCTCTCTAAATCAATCACCACATTTTTATTTTTATTTTTTTGAAGTTTCCCATAAATGTTTCTTTACCAAAAAAATTAATAACCAAAAACAATGAAGCTTAATAATAATTTTGTAGATGCTGCTTATCAGCCTAATCATGATTAAATACTATGTTACTTAGGTTAACCATCATATGTCTGCCAAGAAAAAAGAGCCGATCCGATCATACCTAAAATTAAACATATGTAACGGTTAAATCAATCAATCAATTTTTAAAATTAATTAAATGCGAATAAAAAGCAAATTTGGTTTTGGTCTTCTTTGCCGTTAAATTAAAAAAAAATGTTATAAAAAAACCGTGTTACAGAGAAACAAATTTATAAAACACTCAAAATAAAGCAAACCGAATAAAACTCTGATCTCAAATGGGTGGCTACTGGCGGCTGGAGGATGGACTGGGGATAAACCTAGGAAGAAACGGGTGAAATAGAGGCAAAACGACAAAAAAAGCGAGCGTTTTTTCGTTATCCGCTCCAGGTTGAGGTAGACCCCAATGCAGCGACGAGCTTTCAACGGAAATTGAAAAGAAATCGAAGGAATCCGGAAGCATTAAAGTGAGATTTATAAAAAGTAGGGTTATTAGTTGGAACAGTGAGGTGAGTGTATGTGTTCGGTTGATTGGCTTTTGCCAAATTTATAATCACGTAAATGCTTTTCCCAACCTCCGGTCAAAAAAAAAAAAAAAAAAAGCTTTTCCCAACGAAGCCCCACCCATTTGTTTTATCAATTCTTTATCCTTAACACGCGTCGCCTTTTGACTTCCCCTGTATATTATCGCCCTTTCATCATCTCCCTTCTTTTTAATATTTCTTCCCTTTTTGATTGAACCGTGGCATTCAATTCTAGGGTTTTTCAGAATTTGATTCCAGCAATGCCGCAGGATTCGTCTGAACAAGATGATGCTGATTCTGAGTTCGTAGAGATTGACCCCACACGTCGATATGGTCGGGTTGGTTTTTATTCTACTTTCCTTCATTCAATTAAACTTATTCAGATTTTGATTATGGGTTGCGGTAAATTTTGTTTTAAATCTAATTTGACGTCAAATGCCCCCCCCCCAAAAAAAAACTCCTGTTATATTACTCGGCTGCATGGATACTTAAAATTTGTTTCATTGTTTGTACTTATCATTCTCTGTTTGCTGATTCCTTTCAGTGGTAAATGAAAAACTGACGACTTTGTATTGTTTTCCAATTTATATTTTTTTATATAATTATTGCTTTATTTGGTAACTTATTTTCTTGGATTGAGTGTAATGTGCCTAATTCGTTGATTGGGATGGTCACCTAACGGATGTGTTTTACTTATTGCCTTACTCTCCATTCGATGGTTCGTATTCACAGTACAAGGAGGTTTTGGGGCAGGGGGCTTTCAAGAAGGTGTATCCTTTTTTCTTAGTTTTCTATGCTGAATAGAACACATAGTGAACGATAGCAGCTGAATGACTAACGTCGATTCATGTGACACTAAACACTTTGTGGACCATTTGAATGTTCTTAACTTTATGTGAAAATATAGATACAGAGCATTTGATGAGTTGGAAGGAATTGAAGTGGCTTGGAATCAGGTTAAGGTGGCAGATCTGTTGCGTAACAATGAAGATTTGGAGCGCCTATATTCAGAAGTGCATTTGCTGAAGACGTTGAAGCACAAGAATATAATCAAGTTTTACAATTCATGGGTTGATACAAAGAATGAGAACATCAATTTCATCACTGAAATTTTCACTTCTGGAACCTTACGCCAGTGAGTTTATCTGTGGCTTTGGGTTCATATGTTGTGGTTTTTATTGTTTCAAGATAGACCATCGTGTTATGTTTAACTGTTTTGATTTAGATATCGGCAGAAACATAAGCATGTTGACTTGAGAGCGTTGAAGAAATGGTCTAGACAGATTTTGGAGGGCCTTTCTTATCTTCACAGTCATGATCCACCAGTTATTCATCGAGATTTAAAGTGTGACAATATTTTTGTCAATGGAAATCATGGTGAGGTTAAAATTGGTGACTTGGGATTGGCTGCCATACTTCAACAAGCCAATTCAGCTCACAGTGTTATAGGTAACCTGTTTTTTTTTTTTTTGGGTGAAATCATCCCATCTGTGTCTGTTTCTGGATTGGACTAACTGCTGGAACCATGTTAAGAATAAGATTGTTTTTAATTGCAATTAGGTACTCCGGAGTTTATGGCTCCTGAACTTTATGAAGAGGAATACAATGAACTTGTTGACATCTATGCTTTTGGCATGTGTTTGCTGGAGTTGGTGACTGTCGAGTATCCATATGTTGAATGTGCTAATGCTGCTCAAATATATAAGAAAGTGATATCTGTAAGTGCTTAACATATGTTGATCTTCAAAGAATATGTGTGATGTATGCTAAATCATTTGGATACATGTAGTGTTTCTACTTAAATCATAAGAGTATTTGAGTTAGAGGACAACTCTTGTTAAGAAACAAAACTGTATTCTTTTCATGATTTTGATCTTTTTACCAAATCAGTATACAATTCATTTGCTAGATTTGCAGATCCTTTTTTGTTGATTTGTTGTCACGTGGAGTTTCACAACTTCCATGGTCTAAGCTATAAAAACTTCTAAAAAATAAAAAATAAAAGCTTCAGTTCATATTTCAGTCCTTAATGGATGCTGTAGAAAAGGAGGGGAAAATTAATTTGTGCTTGAAATTCCCTGAAATATGATGTGGAGTTTAATAACTAGACTCTACAAGTGGTCGGATTACTCTTTTTTTTTTTTTGGGTTATGGTAGTTACCGAAAAGCCCGTTGTAAGTTTAAGGAATGTCACAAAAATTAAAATGTTGGGAAACATTTGAATATAATTGTGCATTTTTAGGGGGAAAAAAATATAGGGACCTTATTACTGGTGTAATGTGCTAAATATTATATTACTACAGTGAGAATCTATTCAGAAAATGTTACTTCTAAAGTTTTGATTGGTTAGAATCATGACAATTATTTTTAGGGAATCAAGCCGGCATCATTGGCAAAAGTGAAAGACCCTCAAGTTAAAGCATTTATAGAAAAGTGTATTGCAAATGTTTCGGAGCGGTTGCCTGCAAAGGAACTCTTAATGGATTCCTTTCTTCTTCCAGATGATGAAAGTGACAGTGTAGGTCGTTCTTTAAAGTCCAGAGCCCATGATTTAGGTAAGTACCTGTTTTCTCTAGTTTCTCTAATGTGTCATATCTTTTGATCTTCTAATGCACCAAATACAGGACATAGTGATCAACATGTTATTGGTAAACATCTCGAAGAAACTTCTGCTGAGATAGGTAGGGAATTCAGAGTAGAAGGTCAAAGAAGAGATGTCAATACTATATTTTTAAAGCTGAGAATAGCTGACTCCTCAGGTTATCTCCTTCCCTCTTCTAATATTAAAAAGAGTGTCTATTCACTAACTAGATCTGAACTCAAATTTGTTCATGGGTTTAGGTCATATTCGCAACATCCACTTCCCTTTTGATGTTGAAGCAGACACTGCGATTGCCGTTGCTAGTGAAATGGTTGAGGAGTTGGAACTCACGGATCAAGATGTTACAAATATTGCTGAGATGATTGACACGGAAATTCGCTATCTCATTCCAGACTGGAATCCTAATGAAACTCCTACTGCTGATAGCACTGGTCAGGAATTAGCAGTTCCAGGTGGCCATGCCTCTGAAACTAAGGATGAGGCTTCTCCACATGGAAATAATTCTATAGCTTCTACTGGTGGTCTTTCATTTGAACGATTACGTTCAGGTCGTAACTACTGGTCTGACTCACCTAAGACAGGTAGAAACTCTCCACTGGGGCCTGGTGCTTCAAAATTGTCTAGCCAAGCGGATTCAAACACTGCAGGAACCTCAACTGCATATGCAGGGACTTCAACCGAGCAGCAGGATGGCAACTGCAGTTGTGATGGTGATAATAGTGTAGAAAAGAAATCTAGTGGGACTACTGATTCCCATTCCAGTAAGAGAAGCATTGCATCTGGGGATTTACAGTTAACCGATGGAGAGTCTCCTTTGGTAGAAAAACCGATAGAATTGAAAGATGATGAATTAGAAAATGTCAACATAATTGCTGCAAAATTTGAACAATTATTGCTAAAGCAACGACAAGAATTTGATGAACTAAAGAGGAAGCATGAATTAGATGTCTTGGATTTTTTGAATGAACTTCCTATAGAAACTCAACGTAAGGTCTTAAATACATGCCATCAGGAATACAACAATGGAATTGTACGGTAAGAGTTGGGGCCCTATCCTCACTGTTTATGCTCGTTTATTGGCTATTGTTTGGACCTCTTCCTCATCAAGAAAGCTGGAGCTCAAATATTTTTGCATCTTCCTGGGAGTGAATAACCACTTGACGTAGTGTTTTGGCTTCTTCATTCATGCTTACTTGAGAGGGCATGCCTTGTGCTAATTGTGATTGCATGAATGTTCTTGGTGTGATGCTAGAAGACAATGCAACAGTATCATAAGTTGGAAATATTTTGTTGAGGGAACGTTTAATGCATTGTGTTCAGTTTGAAGGATCCAATGCAACTACTGTATTAAATCAAAGGGGCACTGTAGAGGTGAGAATTCACCTGAAAAGCCAGGTCTGCATCATACAGATTTAACCATCAAAATTTCATTCCATAGTTTGATTCAAGTCATTAGATTATCATATACATGTATATAAAGATCATTTACGGTTGTTTTGCCCACATGGAGGTCCTCCTGTCAGAATGTTCAGGGCTTTCGTTCATGTGAATTATTTGTTCCTGCATGTCATGTTATTGGTATGACACTATGGAGTGTTATGATTTGCATTTTTCATGGAAGGCAACCCTAAGTTGCACATTGTTCTTGTGAACCGATACATATTTTTTGAGTTGCATACAATTTGAGAAATGAGTTATATTAGTTATTGATTATGAATAATATGGTTTATTATAGATTGTAAATATGTATTCATATATTTATAGCAGTTTGTATTTTGTGGTAAATACCATTTTTTTTTTTGGTTTGCCAGTGTTAAATACCAAGTTAGTTGTTGTAATCTTATTTTCTTATAGGTTGAATAAGAGTAGAATTGAAAAAATGAAAGTAGGTTTAAGATATGAATTACTTGGATTAATTGGTATATAAAACTTAAGTAATTTTGTCCTATAAATGAAAAATAGAGTACATGCGTACATGGCTTCTAAATAAACTAAGATCAGGCAAACATACATCATAATGGCATCTAACTTATCGTGGTTTTAAAAGCTATCTTAACGCGACAAAATATTGTCAGATTAGTAACCTAATGACACCCAACTGCTGGCTAATATTTTTGTTAAACTATGTACATAATGACTCATAATTGGCGCATGTAAAGTTAGAAGCAGATGTTGGAGAAAAATTGTATGTATCACAAATTCGCAATGAATACAAAGCCATGAAAGTGAGCATTGCTATGTCTGGCTGTTCACATGCATTATGCATAACTTTTCATTTCCATTATAACTAAACTGTAACAAACCTGGGACATAAAAATTATGATTTTGCCTTGGAAAGAAAAAAAAAAAAAGAGTTTCCCTGCATGTATATTAATCATTAGAACTATATATTTCCCACAACAAGAATCAACAAAGGCTCAAATAAACACTTCATTTATGAGCGCATGACATGTGTATGAGTGCATATTTGTGTTTGCGGGTGTGGTGGGCTATAATTGAAGCTTCTCGTGTTTGCTTTCAATATATTGATGTACCTCAACTACAAATATTGATGTACCTCAACTACAAAGTCTGTACTTTAAAAGAAACAAACAATAAAACAGTGGAAGGAGTTAAATGAGCTAAAAAGTGAGCATGAATTAGGTATCTTAGGAGTAACTTCCTTTATAAATTCGACATAAGGTCTTAAATATATGCAAATTGGAGGCACCTAACAATGAAAATGCATAGTTAGAGTTGATGTTTTCCCCCCTTATTTTGATGTTTGTTTTTGGGGCTAACATTGCTTTTTGACCCTTTCCTTGTGTAAAAAGTTACAGTTAATATATTTTTGCATTTTTCTCGACATGAACGGCTATTTAACATCAATATTTATTGGATCCATCATCCGTGCTTCTTGAAAAGATATCTCCTATGCTAATTGTGGTTGCATGAGTGTTTCGATATGATCTTAGAAAATGATATGATAGTATTAAAACTTAGAAATATTTAATTGAGGGTATATCTGGTGCATTGTATTCAGTTTGAACTTTAAAGATTCCGATACAATTATGTTAACCCGAGTAGCACTAGGTAGAGATGAGAATTTGCCTAAAAATGTAATTTCTTCATTTCTTTATATGATCAAAATCTCACCCTAGGATTTGATTCAAGTCATTAAATTATAGGAAGTGTAGATGTACATAAAATCATTTACGATTGTTTTGCTCCCATGAAGGTCCTCTACCAAAATGTTGAGCAATTGAAGTGACTAATTGAGTTCTTTTTGCACATGAATTTTTTTTTTTGGGCCAAATTTGCACATGAATTATTAAGAAATATTATTGTTTAATGGTTATAGTTCATGAACAAATGTGATTTATTATAGGCTTTACTTAACATATATTGATATATTTAATCTCCTAATATATTTGATATATGGATTTTAATCATCATAACATAATTTTTTCATAGATTCTCCAAATTTGCTTTTGGTATTGCTCTTTATTGATTTTCATCCATAATTGGCATTTAAGTTAAATTTGTAAGTCAATTCAAAAGGTTAAATTGAATCAGGATCATATTAATCTATCATTAAAAAGCAAAAACCATAATAATGGCCAGAAGCATGTGAAGAGAAGTTCTATCCACCCCAGAATGGGCCACTCCTTGACGCTTGATTTAGATTCACTTCTGTCTGTAACGATTTATGAGGGAAAATGCAGAACACTTCCCATGCGCCTATTCATCAATGCAAGTACACAACCTTTTCCCTTTTCTTTTCGTCCCCTATCTTGCGTGCTGGACTTCTTTTTCCTTTCTTGTAGGGTTTAGTAATCTATTTGCCTTGTGTCCCCACCCCCCCCCCCCAAAAAAAAACTCTCTTTTATTGTGGATTATCTCCAAGTCCAGCATGTTATACCCATATCAAAACAGGTGATTTTACAATTTCATTTTTCATTTGATTCTCTAAATCAAAACAATTTTATGGAAACAATAAGCAGTGTGCAGCTCATTTTTGCCTACCCTTAGGCATCGATTAAGCTTCAACTTAAATTACTAAATTAGGGTCGAATTGTGGGTTGACTAAAATATGATGTGTTATTACTTTAAGACAGTTGTAGATATATCAAGTACAAGCTAATTTAAATGCGAGCGACTTGATACATAATATATCAAATACACATGGAAGGGAGGCACCCCCTTCACTTTTGGGATCATCATGATAAAAATAGTTGGACTGGTAGCTGAGATCCTTCACTAACTCATGCCCCAACACAAGAACCTCCCACCTGTTGTATGAGGATGGGTCAAGGCCATCCTTAGACATGTCTGCGTGCGGATCTGAGCTCTCACTTCCAGTGTTCCTTAGAATATGGTTGATGCTACCAACTCTTGGACAAATGCTGCCCTCTGCCTTCTCTCTTCATGATCTCCCCCATCACCCACACCTCCTGCTTCTCTCCCATCACTGCAGACACAAAACATCAACATTTTAGCATTGGGATCGACTTCTTAAAATCTGAACATAAAACATCTCACGACCATGATTAAAGGTGTAAATGGACAGAGTTGTTCATGAATGTTAGGTTAGTTTTAGATTAAAAATCTTACGCATGCTAAGGCTCAGCTGAATTATTATAGCTCTAACTGTTATCTTGACCAACTACAGTAATTCCCCCTATCCATCTTTCAACCGGATAGTGTCGGAAGTTTAATTCTACATAATACATGATATATAAAGATGACTTGATAACTGAGCTTCAGAACAGTTTTAGAAGTCAACCAAATAAAGAAAGCTAACCAAATCAAACTCACAAATTTCATAGCACAAAGGATAATACAAGACGCAAAGAAAGTCTTAATATTCAAAAACCAACAAAATATCCTAAAATTACTGACCAAATAACGCCAAACCTCCAGCTAATCTTTATTTCATTAAACTACAAATAAAATTGCTGGTATAACTGGTGAATATAAATTTAGAGGCAGATGACAGAGAAAGACCATCTATATCACCAATTTGCAATGCATACAAGCAATTAAAGACGAATTGAAAACTGAACTTCAAAACAGTTTTAATAGAATTCAGCAATATGCATAACATTTTGTAGCATAAACAACCAGAAGGATTGAATCCCAGTTAGTAGGAGTACTCTTCGGCAGGCTGGACAGGATCACAGTTTGTTAACCCAGTGACATGCTGATCGTTACTCAAGCCTGGAAAGTGAGGCTTTCCATAACTGTTGTCACTATTCTCCAGTTCAAAACCAGGATTAACGACATAAACATTTGACCTACAATTAACTCTTTCTCCTAAAACGCCTCCATCATATGCCAAATTACTGGGTAAATGCAAATTTTAACATCCAGAACAAGTTGTCAGAGAAAACTACAAAAAACGATGAAACTGCAAAATGAGGGTGGTTCATCCATTTTTAAGTAAATTGTATTTGAAAACCTTTTTGGACAAGATGAGTAAATGCAAAAATTAAAAAGGCCAATCACATCAAACTCACAAATTCATAAACACTTGTGCAATTGCAAGCCTAAGCTATGCTACATGAGCACATGTTTACTAAATATAATAAGGACCATACTTAAATCAAATTCCTTATATTCATTATGTCAAATTCTCCAAGGACACATGGCCATGAATCCTATTTTCAAAATATCATCATTAAACTATAAACTCAAAAAAAAAAATATTTTCAATGACACATGGCCATGTGTAATTGGAGAGTTTGACATGTTGGATATAAGAAACTTGATATAAATATTTCCCAGAAACTATAATGAAGCAAATATGTTCCACCACAACTGCACCTGCCTAGCTGTGGCTTTAAAGGACATCACAGCACAAAGGAAAATACGAGACACAAAAGAAAAGCAACAAAATATCACAAGACTACTAACCAAATGACACCTAACCTCTAGCTAAACTTATTGTGCTAATATATATGTAATTTCTAGTATAATTGGTGAATATTAAGTAGAGGCAGATGTCAGAGAAAAACAATCTGCATCTCAGCTTTACAATGAATACAGGCCATGAAACTGGGCTGCTCACATGCACTATCCGTAACTTCTCAGCCTTCCCCAACTGTAACTTTTCAGCCTAGGCAATTGTAGTTCATATACTTTGTATTCTAATAACAACTTGGGATACAACATATTGTGATTTACTCAGGAAGAAAACCTTGCCTCCAGGTAGATAAATATTCAGAGCTTGCTAATATTTCCTACAACAGCACTTAAGCAAAGGCAGCAAATGCTAAAACTCTTATAAGCACATGCTTTGTGTAAGTGCACATTTGTGTGTGTGCATGTGGTGGACTATAAATTGAAGTTGCTTGTGTTTTCCCTCAACATACTAAAGTACTTTAATTACAAAGTCTATATTAAAAAGGAAACAAACCTTTTTACAGCAGAAATGACCAAGGCACTGTTGTTGGAACACTTGTCTTGATGGATGCTGTTAGGGATTGGAACAGCTACGTTGCAGATAAATGGTGACAAAAGTGGATCAGGTGTTGATTCATGTTTGTTTCCCCTGGTATTTGCAGCCAGTTTCTTTTGAAGCATAGCTGAATTACCAGACCAGATGCTGGATTTCTCAGATTTCCACCTTCTCTATAACAAGATGTCATTATATTCCACTGGATCAGGCAAGGAAAACATATGCTCCGAAATCCTAAAATAAGCTAGCTTACATTCACAACAAGGCATTTAATTAATCAGACAACAGATACCTTCAGAGAGCTTGAATGTTCTACCATGAAATGTCTGATCGCATCCTTCCCTAAATTTGCTGCACACAGAGGACAAACCTGGCATGGGAAAATCTTATAGTAGTCAATTATATTGTCAATCATAAAATTAAAATTAATTATCTGTAAGCCACATTTATAAATGTCCCATGCTGTTTTTCCTTAACATACTATAACTGCTGGATTGCTTCGTTATTATCTTCTTAACCAAATCACGACATTGCTGATAGCAACCAGGTAAACAGTTTCTGTTATTGATAAAAGTTGCATTTAAGCATGGAACTGTTATACGTAAAATCATTAAATGTTTTAACAGCCAACTTCTTGGGGGGGGGGGGGAATCAAACTTTGAGATACAGTCTAAAGAAAAGAGACCACGTACAGCACTTTTTAGGTCAAAGCAATGCTCCTCTTGCAAATGGCTACAGAGAACTGGAACTTCAATTTCCAAACAACAGAAAGGGCAAGGAAAATATGATCGGGCATCATCCTCTCCATCCGAGTCATAAAATGCCATATAATTATCTGTGGTTTGGCATATCTCAGTGTTAATATGCAATTTATAACGAGCAAAACAACCGCTTAATCCAAATGCAATGACGAAAAGCATCTCAAAAATTAAAAGGAATAGGTATAACTATAAGCAACACACCAACACCCAACATACTCACTGGTGCTTAGTGCCTTCGGAACACTAAATATCAGTGTATTGCTCGGTATTTAGTCTATTCAAATCAAGATTAACAGAAGTTCAGAACACTAAGTATTACTTAAACTGCTGATTGACTATAAGGCAGACACAAGAAAATTGATGGATTAGACCTATAATAAAGTTTATCACACCGACTAAGGTTTCTTGCGCGACACACTTAAACCAATTCATTTGTACCCAAGGAAGCCCGGATGGGTAATTTTCACTTGGAAAAAAAATTCTCACACAACTAAAACTAATCATTTGGGTGCAAAGTTAATGCTTGCCCTCATTTTTTAACCCATCAAAACAAATTATTGAGAACCCATTTCAAAATACAAGTTGAAAAGTCAGTTAGATTTGCGCATGCTAACAGAGACATCAAAAGGCAAAGGAAGAAAGAATGCCAAAAGAACGCTCAAACTGAAAGGTGGGGGGCGGGGAACTGGAAAACAAAGCAGAAGTGCTTAAAGCAAGCTAAATATCTAATCTAATTAAGAGGGTATCTTTCGAAACAGCTCATACGCATGAGAAGTGATTTTTTTTTTTTTGGGGAAAAAAGGTACCAGAGTGAAGGCAAGCAGCTTGGACGGCAGAGAGATGTTGGGCAGCGTAGATTGCAGAGGCCCTGAAATCGAAGTCCATGAGTTTTAACCTCTCACTTCACTGGCAAGGGGATCGGAGGAAGGAGGAAGTGGGTTGAAGCTTGAGCTTGAGAAGACAGTGGCGATAATGAAATTACAGTGGGAACAGACCCATAGAGTAGGAGAGGACCTGCTGCTTTGGCACCCCATCATTATTTGATCAGCTTTGATTGGTGTGGTGATGTGTCTGACACTGTGAAATCTTTTCCCACACACAAGTTCGGTGCTGGATACTGACACGTGTCGCTATATTAATGCAAACATTGCATACTCAGGCCTCGGCAGATACGATTTACTTCTCACACTATTTATTTTAATATTATAAAAACTAATGTGATTTTTAATTTAATTTTAAATATGATATTTTAATTTATTTTACCTTTCATATTTATTATTTTTTAAAATTAGTTTTTATAATAATTATATAAGTTAAAATTTTCATCAAATGTTAATTATAGTCAATACTCATAATTAATAAAGATATTTTAAAAATTACAACATCTATTTATTATAAATAATTAACTTAATTAATTTTTTTAGTATTTATATATTAGTTAATAGTATTTAGTAAGTATTTTATATTAATTATTAATGTTGATGTTAGTTTTTTTTCCTTTCTCCATATATTTTTGGGGATAAAAAAGCCCCTGTGCTCAGGATAAAAATGGGCACATGAGAGCTCCGCTGAGGAGTAGTTTCGGACACAACTTGTCTGGGCTTTTGTAGATAGATTTTCCTTTAGAAAAGTAATTATGTGAGTGGTGGCATAGCATTTTTTAAATCAAAATGAAAACCTTGATTAAAAAAAAGGAATTACAATTAAATCAAAAAAATTACTAAAAGATTTTAATAATAACGTAAACAATTCTTAATAATAAATTTTAAAGTAGAGAATAACAATTTTTAACATTTATTTTATATTTTTTTTGGAGACCTTACCGCAATCCTATTGTTAGAGAATGTGATTACAATAATTAAGCACGGGAATGACACATAATCCTTATGCGTACTAAAGACCAACAAAATTTCAAAAATTAATGGAAAGGCGAAGGAATATTGTGTTCAATTCAGCAATCTTCTAATAATAAGGTCTAATCATTTTGACTATGAACAAGCATGTAAGACAAACTACAATTACAAGTTCTCCAGTCTTATCTCTTGTTGAGTCCACCAAAATATTGTCGGCTATTGAGTTGAAAAATGTAAATACCAGACATTTTATTTTATTGGACAACGAAAGAAATATTAATAATAAAATATAATATATTAAAAATGCATTTCTAAGAAAGAAATATTAATAATAAAATATAACATATTAAAAATGTATCTTTAAGATTAAGGCTCTACTTGAGATCACAACTAGAATTACTTATAAGTATATTTTATATAAACTGAAGTAAATTTTTTTTTTTACATATTTATCTTATATTTCTTAAATCGCGACTAACAAAAACAATTTATAAGCCATTTTAAATGGCGGGTAAAAAATGTTGGTTTTGGTGGGTGTGAGTGGCACGGATAACACAAAGGGGGCCAAATGCAAAGAATGAATATAAAGAATGGATAATTTAATCTGGATATATTTTACTTGCAATAACAAAGTTCACCTTAGAAGAATATAGTGCCCGTTTGGTAAGGTGTTGTTTGAGGGAGGAAAAAGTAGTTTATAGATGTGATATGTCATTTTGTAACTTCGGGAGTAGTGTGTCACACTTCTGATTTATTGGTTAAAAGTTGCTTTTTTAAACACAGTTGTAAAAACATCTAAAACTTATATATGATTTTTCAAAAGCAGTTTTTTAGAATTAAAAGACATTTTTGCCCTTATGTTTAAATTGTTCTTGTGCTTATCAATCAGTTCTTAGTTATTTATTATTAATATTCTCTTAAGTGAAAATAATGTTTAACAATTTTTATAATATTTTTAATTTTAATATTATTTTTCATTTTATATTTACATAAATCATGTAGAATATATCATCCAATTAATTATATAATATTATTTGGTTCAAAAATTTTCACATTACTATTATTTCTAATTTTATATTACATAATCTAACTTTTATCTAATATCACTTTTCTAAAAGTCAGATTGAAAATAAATTACTTTTTCTATCATTAATCCAAACGGACCCATAATACTTTTTATTGCCTGCATGGTGACATGTAACTGCAATTACCTGCACTGTAAAGCACATTTTCTCTAAAAAAAATCTACTTTGTTATGAATTACTGTTTTGCATAAATACAGTCCTTTTCAATTTTTTGTAAAATGATCATCTTATTTTTGATATATATGCTTTCTTTTGAAATAAGAAGTCATCTATAGTTATTATTTATTATTTTGTCGAGGTTTTTTTTTTTGGTAAAAAAAGTTTAGGTGAAATTAATGTTTATTCAGTCCAATTATTCCTTTCAGCCCATTCAAGAGCCCATTTCAATATAGTGAGATTTTACCCCCTCCCCCAAAGAATGGTGCATTGAATTGTTTTATTTTTGCATTTCAGTATGTTTATGTTAATTGTTTTTCATTGTTTAAAGGGTTAAGGTGCGCCTAGCACCCCAAACTATTTTCTCAGGCGCACCCAGTGTCCTAATGTAATTTTCGGTGCATTCAATGTCCCAAACTAATTAAAACGGTGCATCTATATCTCGGGCTAACAGAAAAGTTAAGTTTGACCGTTACCTTGTTGACTCGGCCAAAAGTTGACTGAAAAATCCTACGTGACGGACACATAAGCGTCTGATGTGTATTATTTTAATGGGTTAAGGTGTGCCTAGCACTCCGAACTATTTTTTCAGGTGTGCCCAGTGTCCTAAAGTAATTTTTAGTGTATCAAGTGTCCTAAACTAATTAAAACAGTGCGTCCACATTCCAGACTAACAGAAAAGTCTTGTTTGACCATTACTTTACTGACTCAGTTGAAGGTTGACCGAAAAATCTTACATGGCGGACACGGAGGCGTCTGATGTGTATTAGTTTGACTGAAAATTCAATTTATTTCCTCCTCTTCTAATATTTATTTTCTGTCAGTTTTTAAACTTAAAAAAAAGAAAGACCATCGATCCACCCTCTTAAATCTTGGTACATATACCACCTCTTCAATCCCATCCTCGTCTTTAAAATTTTATCCCATTTCTTCCACCACTTCGATTTGAAACCACAACTGTCGTCACAATGCACTTCCATCTCCGTTTTTGTCAACTCCTCATCCTACTCGCATTTGCTTTCCTCTTCGGAGAACGCAGTAAACCTCTCCTTGGTTACTTCGTCGATATCGCCGTCGCCTTCTGAGAAAACACCCGCCATCGCTGGACTCGTCTCGGGAGCTTTAGTCAAAATAATACACATCATATGTTTGCGTGTCCGCCATGTAGGATTTTTCGGTCAGTCTTCAGCTCAATCAGCAAGATAACAGTCAAATAAGACTTTTCTGTTAGCTCGGGATATAGACGCACCGTTTTAATTAGGTTGGGACATTGGATGTATCAAAAATTATTTTAGGACACTGGGCGCACTTGGAAAAATAGTTCGGGGTGCTGGGTGCACATTAACTCGTCAAAATAATACACATCAGACACCTACGTGTCTGTCATGTAGGATTTTTCGGTCAACGTTCGGCTGAGTCAGCAAGGTAACAGTCAAACTTAACTTTTCTGTTAGCCTAAGATATGGATGCACCGTTTTAATTAGTTTGGGATGCTGGATACACCGAAAATTACTTTAGGACATTGGACGTACTTGGAAAAATAGTTTAGGGTGCTGGACGCACCTTAACCCTTGTTTAAATGATATAAGATTCCAATCTATTTTATCTTTGATATTCATCCATTTTTTTCAAAGTACTTCTTGTAGTAATTGTGCATGTTTAAAGTTCGTTAAATAGTAATTTTAACTAATATACATAATTAGCAAGGGTATTCTAAGAAATATAATACTTATTTATTACAAACAACTGATTTAACTAATTTTCTTAATCTCCCCAAACTAATCAACTAAGTTTTATATTAAATGTTGGAGATAGTATATACCCTATGATCCTATATATATAATACAAATAATTGGATTATGTGGATGAAAAAATTGGTTAAAATTAATTAAAGAGAACAAATGTATAAAAAATGTATTTTATTTTTTTTTAAAAAAACCTTATTTATAGAAATGGAGTGAATGAAAGATAAGGAATTAGTAGAAGGAAAGATATGAGATAATTAATGGAGTAATGAGGATAAAAATAAAAAAAATTAATATATCTTATAAATGGGATCATATCTGTCTTAAACACTATTTTTTTATTTTTATTTATAAGTTACTTCTAATATGTTCCATATAGACTAAGAAAAATTTTAAATTTTATTGACTTTCATTTAAAATTTAATAATTTTTTAATTTTAGGGAAAATTAATCTTTTGGTCCCTATCGTTTTCACTCATTTGTAACTCAATCCCTATACTTTGACTTGGTGTAACTCAGTCCCTCTAGTTTTGACTCGGTTGTAACTCAATCCTTGAAGTTTGACTCGCTGTAACTCAGTCCTTGAAGTTTGACTCGCTGTAACTCAGTCTCTATAGTTTTGTCTATTTTATAATTTAGTCCCTCCTTTTATTAGATATATAATTTTACTTTTAAAAAACACAAGGACTAAATTATAAAATAGACAAAACTATAGGGATCGAGGTACATTGAGTCAAACTTTAAGGACTGAGTTACAACCGAGTCAAAACTAGAGGGACTGAGTTACATCAAATCAAAGTATAGAGACTGAGTTACAAATGAGTAAAAATTACAGGGACCAAAAGATTAATTTTCCCTTAATTTTATCTTTATTTAACGTACATTATACCCATTGAAATAAAATCAATATAATAATAAATAACAAGTAAAATTGTGTATTAAAATTTTTCTATATACTCTACAAATGGGACAAAATTTTTTCTTTCTTTCTCTATCTTATAAAGGAGGAGTATATATTAACAACTTAACGCTAACTTAAGTTCCATCAGAGCAAGGGAAGATGGATATAGAGAATGTTTAAGGTTTGGGAGCTCAATTCCTGCTAAGTGTCACAAGAAAAGGAAAAACAAATAAAGTTATCCATATATTTTATCAATATTAAAAAACTGTGAATCACAAGAGGGTCTTTTTTGTGAATGACGCCGATCTTTTGACGGACCACAAGAAGGACAAAAATAATGAGACTAATATGCGTGTTAAACAAAGGATACTGGCCGGCCATTTGCTTTGAAGCCTGTGCCCAAAATTGACACTTTTCATCATTGAGATTGTGGAGAAAAGCAGAAACAAACCCAAATGATTACCCTAAACAAATTTAACTTTACCCTCGTTTTTTATCAAAACATCTGTATCTTGCAGATAGAGCCTGCCCCGGAATTAGCAGGCACCTTCCCAACACCACCATTCCTTTAGTCAAACCCAACTCCAAGCTTTTAATGATTAATGAGGAAACCTCAAAGCCCCATTTTGTCTTCCAAGTAATTAACAGAGTTTGACAGGAGCCTCAAGCCATTGAACCAGCCAGTTCTTTCTATAGCTGGTTGGATTGGAGTTTGTGGTTCGAATCAAGCACAGTGCGTTTTGCTTCAACTGTTTTGCAAGAGTCAACCAGGTCATGATGGTCTCATCAGTGAGGCGTCCAATCACTTGCAACTACTACCGTAGCCCCCTCACTAGCTTCTATCCCAGCTGCATTCTCCTATATTCTGTTGTTTATGATCTTTCCTGGTTTGAATAGTTTTAAGTTTGGAAAATGGAAGAAAAATAATAAAAAATGGAGTGTGAGAGGAAAGAAAACGAGTTTGCTGTGTTTCATACATAATTCTTTCACTTTTTTGTGCCCCCCCCCCCAAACACATCAGTGAGACTTCAACCTGAAGAGACTCGAATTGGATCTTTTAACAGAATGGAATAGGAACTGTTCACGTTCACATAATTTCACACTTTTTTTTTTGATATAAATTTCACACTTGAACTCACTTCAAAAGGTTCGCCTTCATAAATTTCTTTCTATAACGTGTCAATGAAACTTCAAATCCTGAATAATCTTGACTCAACCTGTTTTTTTCTCATCCACTTTCCTTCTCATGTATTCGCTCACAGGTGCATGCGATCTCATTTCTGAAAATCTCAGTTACAGGCGCAAGCATGCCCAACGGCAGCTTATATGTGTGTTTGTGTGTGTGTGTGTGTGTGTGTGAGAGAGATGAAATTATAAAAGCAACATGAAAGTCCTGATTACGCTGAATCTTTATTACGTTTAAACTCTTGAACTAGAGAGGAATCGGAATATTTATTAATAGAACAGATAGTACATGATGAGAAAGATTAACAATAAGAAATGGCAGTGAAGATCTATCATAACGCACCGACTGTTATTGCAATAAAATCAGTAGTAGCACTATCATTAACTATTCAGAGCTACATAGCTGCCTATTCACTCATCTGCAAAATCAAACCTTATATACTACAAACAAATCCTAATAAAGCTAAATAACAGGCAGACTCAGACGAGAAATGATAAATGAAAGCACATGGAAGAAGAAGAAAGGATGATTCGGACCAGGAGTGCTTAATTCCCCGTGGATGTGAAGGAGGCCGTAGCTTCCATTTCATTTATGTTAGCTAAAAGCAAAGAGCTCGAGACTCAGGAGATGTCGTCGGCTGCAATTAACGCTTCCCATTTCATGAAAGTCAGAGATGAACAACATGTACTGCCTCCGTCTGACTGGAAATTGATGAATCTGGTGGAAGGCCAAGGACGATGGTGAGAGAGTATATACATGTTCGTACTTCAACAAACTTGTGCAATAAAAAAATAAGAGAGACTGAGCTACATGTATGGCGGATAACATAAGATATAGCCAGATTAGATTTGTAAGAACATATATACATATATACATATATATATATATATATATTAGCCTCAGATTGTGTGATAAAAGTGGCTATGTGGGGTACTGAAATATTGCGACGCACGCATACTGTTGAGGGGGCCAATCTTATATTCCCGCATGCAAACGTTTTCTCTTTAATGTACAGAGCATGCACGTTTCCACAAGCAGAAAAAGAAAAGCAGGAAAGGGATGGATACAAAATTAGACAACGAGAGAGTTAAAAGGTTAATTTTCTATTATTGTTCTTCCTTTAGCAGCAAAGTGCTGAAGTTAACCTTTAAAAAGGGTCTTTTTCTAATCAAGGAGCTTCAAGTTTATCTGCTGGCCACTTGCTGTTGTGCCCTTGATTTGAATATTTTACATTTACTCGCATATAATATTTCTGGAGAGAGAAAGAGAAAAGAAATGAACATTAAATGGTGTAAAGATGAAATGTCCTTTCTAATTCCACACATAATTACATTATGTTTTCTCGTTCTCTCATCAGATTCTCGAGCCCCTTTATTAATTTTCTTGCAGCAAGTGTGGCACACATCTACAGTGACCTTCACCTTCCTATTTCTGCATATAAGGGTAAGAGATCTTTTTTATGGGGGAGAATGATGTCTTCGCACATGGATAGAAATGAGTGAGCTGAGATTTAAATCTGGTTTATACTAATGGTAATGAATCTGACATAGACAGATACTAACATGCACTGATCTGTTCCAACGAGCGTGGTCCTACATATATTAATGCCACTTATATGTACATATATTATCCTCTCTCCCTATGGCTAGTTTGATCCATAGGAATCAAAGAAGACCTTTAAGTTAATGATGGCCCCAGCTTATGGCTGGCAGAATAACAGGTTTTACTTAGGAGAATCTGCATAAGTACAGCTTTGGCCGCTTAATCAGGAAATCTCAAGTTTGTGTGAATATAGAAAACATCTTTGGGAGATCAGACTTACTCTCAATTGAACCTGACAATGCTCACATAGACATATGAAAAAAATACTAATACACATGGGCCATGGTGTATCCAAGCTTAACAGGTATTGAGCAGAAGATTATGAAACTTGGGTGGAATGTATCTAAGAGGAGGCCAGGTGGGTGGCCTAGTGAGGGGGACCACTTGCAGTAAAGTGTCTTTATACTATCTTTGTTTTTTGGTCATTACAAAGTGTCTTTTATGTGTAAAAATGAGCTTTACGGTTTCATATGGACCACCATTACCAATCACATGTTGCGTAGCGTGGGTGACACTGAAACTGAAATATTTCACTGCGATTCCGCCACTAATGGGGAAAAAATGGGACCTTTAAATTTACCTGAAAAAGTGGCCCCACAGTCGCACGCCAACGTTTGTTTTTGTTTTGTCTGTGGCAACCAAAATTTGGCGTCAAAGACAACTCTGTCGCCTCCAAAATTCAAACTCTCACTGTTTCCTTTGAGTCGCTCACTAACCACAAACAGCACAAAATATGGAACCCAAGGTCAACGCAAATAAATGCAGGAAGGATAATTCACAGAGCTTTATGTATTGTATAGACACGCGCGCTCACACACATGTACATATTATAGTCACCGAGATTATCAGACTGACGTCTGAGATTTGTGAAACACTGAAACTTATGCAGACACATAGGTTTTCAGACGGAAACCCCTTGAAGAATTTAGGTTAAAGGAAATCTCTCTGATATGAAACTAGAGGCCAAGGAGTGTTGCCATTGATTTTCCAGACCAAATGAAAGGTCAATCGAATTAACTTTTCGACGATAAGGGAAATAACTTGACTTGCAGCACTACAAGAAGGTTCCTAGCAAAGAAAACAAATTACGTATGGTATTGGTTTCCAACATCCGAGTAAAGATTCACTCGAGTTATATTTTAGCTGTTGACTATGCAATATTGTCACCTGTCATAAAAGTGCAAAGAGGAAAACCTGTGAAAGAGATGAAAGTCCAGAACTTAGGAATTCATGCCTACTGGCTTGCCACTTTCAGAGATTCATTCACTGAACAAAGAATGTACAATGATTCTGACCACCTGGGATTGCCTGTATATATCTGAAGTTAAGACAGAAACGGGGTGAGTTCATTTTCGTTCTTTTCTTGCCACTCGTTTAAATAGAAGAAAAAAAGCTTGGTAGTGTAAGGAAAAGAATTTGACAAACTATTATATTAAGCTTATTGCACCTAGATATAATAATTGCTCATTTCTGAGCCAATGCCATAAAAATGTTCTTCCTGTCAGAGGGGATCGAGCTAAGTAAAAGCATGACAAAGAATGATCATTTGTACTTTACAGCAGTCAAAATTACCAATTATGCTCATTGTCTGCCACGCAAGACCATGGATATGGACATACGTGTAATTGCACAAATGCTTCCATAGTTTACTGGTCCGACGACAAAAAAGGATCATCGAACTTCTCAGTGGAGAGCAAACCATAAAAACCTTTGCCTGAGACGATACTTAAATATTAATCTGCAAAAGCATGGTCAGTAAGGCACCATTTGTTGATTTAAGCTGCTAAAAGCCTTTTCTGCATTCCATTTAGTTCTTTTGCACAAAGAATTCTGTTAAGTTTGGGCATGAGTGCCTACCTTCTCTGGTGGTCCTTCCACCCAGGCAATGCTCTGATTACCAAAAACAAAAGAAGAAGACAATTCAGAGTAGCAGCATGAGAAGGGAAAGCGAGTCCTGTATTAGAGACAAGCAATATTGCAACGGAGAAACGCTGCACAGTTAGCAACTTATATAGCGTTGGAATGAATCAGACAACGCAATGTCTGATAAAGGAAAGTCAGGTCATTTAACTAACATATCCATAAAAAAATATATATATATATATATATATATATAGATATCAAACTACACAATAATAAATAACAGGTAAAATATAAATAAGGCCAAAAAAATCTTATTTTTCTTATCTTATAAATAAGATCAAAAGAGTAGTAGCCCATTCAGTTCACCAAAAATTTCTGCATACGCTGGGACTCGAACTCGAGACCTCATTTAAGCAGTACCAAACCGCTTACCACTTGGACCAACTCCCGTTGGTTATCTTACTAGACTTTTTAAATTTGCTAATCAGACATCAAGTTAAAGATCTGTCACTTTTGGGCCTGTGGAACTGGAAGTGGGAAATTTCATCGGCCCTGTTTCCATTTCCCAGCTTCAATATAATTGAGTTTTTTTTTTTAATAAACATGTTGGATGAGGATTAGTGTTGATTAATAGCCAGGCTAATCAGCAGATTATAACAATTGATGTGAAATAATTGTTTTGGACTCATCCACTTGAACAATTCGTATTAAGAAAAAATTGTTCGATACTTGATATTTTATTGAATGGACTAGTCATTTAATTGCATAAAAACGTAATACACTGGGATACTTGTTTTCAATATTTTGTTCCATTAAAGAATTACGCGGCTTATCAAAAAAGAATTACAGAAAGCCTTAGGATAACATTGCACGGTAATCACTATTAAAATCATGTTTCATATAAAAGAGTGATAAAAAGATGATGAAATTGTTAATGAAGATATTCTCTTAATTTGATAAATAAAAATAACAATATAGTAAAATACTTCTCCAGTCCGAACTCTTCAATGTAAATGCCACTTAACTAATTTGAAAATTTTAAAAATATTAAAAAATTTATATAAATTATATAATTTTAACAAAATTAAATTGATCTCTTTAAAATTCCTCTATATTGTATCAGATTGTGGATCAATTTTTAAGTTAAACAAATTCGTTTAAAAAATTGATAAACAGAAAAAATAAAATAGAATAAAATATTATATTTAGTATTAAAATTAGGGAAAATCCCAGCAAAATCCAGTTAAAATACCTAAATTCATATTAAAGCCTACACTTTTAGTGTATATCTAATTAGGACATGATTCCAATTTATGATTTTTGAATGTTGTTAAAAAATTAAAATGTTTCTCTTTAATTAAAATAAAAAATAATTATTTTACTCCTCCAAGTGACCTCTCACCTCTTATAATTATTTTTAACGCTAAAAAACACATAAAATTTTTCTATATATAACTAAAATCTTCAAAAATATTTTAATAAAATCTTTTAAATTTGAACATAAATAGCCTTAAAATAAATATTTTTTATTTTATGTCTGTAAATAATTATTTTAAGATCTTAAAATATTTTAATTACAAAAAATATTTAATATTATATTCTTATAATTTAAGTTAGTTTTATTTATTTAAAAAAATATTGGATTCCAACCCAAAAACGTAATTTGCAACAACTTAATATAAAATATTTCTTGTAATTAAGATATTTTAAAATTTTACATATAAGAATTTACAAATTGAAAATACAAAATATTTATTTAAAGGGTACTTATATCATAATTTAAAATGTTTGATTAAAATATTTTTAAAGGTTTTAGTTACATATACAAATTTTACACATTATAAAATTACTTATATGTTTTTTTGCCCAAAAAAATAACTACAAGAGAAAAAAGTAATTATTAGGGAGGGGTAAAACAATCAATTTTTTTAACTAAATAAAGGCATTCTGGTAATTTAATAATATTAAAAAATTTCTAATGAGGCCTCATGACCTAACTAGAAATTTGTTAAAAATGTATGTCTGAATTTAAATTTAGGCATTTTAATTAGATTTAATTAGAATTTTTTTCTTAAAATTAAGAATGATATAGTATAATAAATAGGTAAAATAAACTATTTTTAAAAAAAATGCGTTACATTGGAATAGGACGAGTGAATTAGATGCAATTATGAAAAGAATTGCTCACCAGGGACCTTCTGAATGCTGAGAATCACAGAAAAGATGATAAGCAAGAGAACATGTTACCGTCGTCCTCGGCTTATCCCTTTCCTTACTCCTCATGAGGCCTAGTTTTCTCGAAAGCAACATGACCCAGTGAACATCATGCTTCCTCTTGGAATACGCCATGAAGAAAGACCCAGAGCTTGATCAGCTCCATCACCACAACCAGCAGCAGCGAGACTTGGAAATCCTCAAAGCCGTCGCTCAGGCTATTTACAATCATTCCGGCAATTCTAGGCCCATCAGTGAATTCGACGCTCATCCTCGGAATTTCAAGTGCAAGCCTTCAAGATTTCAACCCCAGTCGGTGACCACCAAATCTTCGACTATCGAGGAACCCGGCGTTGCTCCCACCTGGGATTTCAATCAGTCGCTTTGGGACTCATACGAGCTCGTCACTGTCTCCCGAAGGTTAGAGACAGGCTTAAGTCTGGATACCGATGACCCCTTTTCTGTCTCGAGTTTGAGTGGATTCCTTAGGAGGCGTAGGCAGGAGAGTAACAATAGCCTTAGGAATCTGTTCAATCAAATGTCTTCTCGGAGATTTAATGAGAACCAAGTTCCACGCCAAAATAATAGTTAAAGTTTTATCTCTGACAATTTTTCTTCTTCTTTAGTTTGTACATTTCATAGGGGGGAAAAATCAAGCTCTTCCATTATTCGGGAAAAACCAATGAAGAATCTGTAAAAAAATCTTCAGCCTATTCTTCATTGTATTGTACTTTCAAAACGTTGCAGCGTCAAAGTTTGTTATTCTTACATCAACATTATGACTTTTGCCAATCCAAATCCTCTGTCTTTTAATGGATGGTGATTGTTTCTGCACATGGTTTTGCCTTTTCAATTTGGTATTTGAAAATACTCTCACATGCGTATGGCGACTTGTCCGTTGGAAATTAACCGTCCAGCATATAGAATTGGAGCCTTGCTGATTTGGTCAGATATTAAGTGATAATCAGGATTTAAACTGAGCATATCCTAAATTATGCTTGCTTCAGTTTTCATCACTAGAACATCAATCTTCAGAGTTGATGGTCATGTGGTTCATATAAAGAGCGCGCGCGCACACGTGGAGGTGAATCCTGAAGGTGAGTTCTGATTGGAATTATATATGCTAGATGAATAACACGCTTGAAAACTATAAAAGTACAGCATATCTGCTTTCATTCTTTCATATTAGTAAGTAACACCCCATAAGTAGGAGAGTACAGTACAATAACAACAGTAGGGTAAGGTAGGCAGGCATTTTATTCATACAAGCAGCCATTTAGCAATGGTGAGGGATTTATTAATGATATATGACCTGCCTAGCAAATTACTGGTTCATGTTGTGTGTGGAGATCGATGGTGGTGAGCCTAGTCCCTGTAGGTCTTCCACCTGTAGAGCTTGTTGCCCCTGGGGTTGCCATATCGGTCCGCCTCATATCGGTCAGACTCTTCATAGACGACTTCAGTGTTGCCATAGTTGTCAGCTCTCTCGTACTCTACCACCTCAACCCTCTCTCTTTCTTCAGGGTTCTGGTGGTGGTGGTGGTGGTAGCGAGGTCCCTCGTCTTCGTAGACGACCTCCTTGTTGAGAGCCGCATAGGCATTAGGGTACCTGGGAACATCAGGGAGAACACTGGGAGTCCTGTGCACCTGTGAGATGTGGCTGTGGTAGTCACGAGAGTTCAACATTTTTGCTGTGTATCTCCTTTTGTGTTGGATCTATCAATCACAGAGGTAAGCACAAGACGTAATTAAGAAGTTGGCAAGGCAGGGTGATATTTATAGGCGGCTGATTGCAACTGATATGGTGTTTTCATGGATTGATTCTCCTCAAGTTGATGAGATTGAGGCTGAATCTAATTCGATCCCCTGGGGCTTTAGTCTCTTTCCAACAGTAGATTCCACCTGAGATCTGGAAAAGGTGGGATTCCCATGGAGAGTGAACACAGGTAAGGCTGAGGAAGACGCAGAGAACACAGAAGGGTACAATAATTCAGGTCGCGCAAGCAAAACATGTTCCTCCTCGACAGATGGCGACATCACTTGTAATAATAGAACCCCTTTTTATTCTTTCCGCAATTCGCATGTCAATTTCCACACTGCTCTGAGATTCACAATGTAGACATATAATTTTAACGGTGTATATTTAAAATTTTTAACTAATAATTTTTTAATAGAATTTTTTCCAAAAAATAACAATAAAAAATTGTTTTTATTTTAAATTTTATACACATTAAAATATGGGATAATCCTACAAAAATGATCGTTAAATTTTAAAATTCTAAATTAGGAATTACTACAAAAATATGTTGATATTTGCTTTTCGCATGTAGTCATTTTTTTTTACGAGTATAGTAATCAATACTGATTTGAAATTTCAAAATTCAACAGTCTTTTTTTAAGATTTTTTCTTAAAATATTAAACTACTAAAAATAAAATTATACTAAATTTGGATTGTCCAATTTTAATATGAATGGTCTCAATTTAATGCTCATTATTTAAATGATAAGCACCCAGACTGAATACAGTTTGACACAATTCATAATAACGCAAAATATTAGGAGTAAGTTTGGTCTTCATATCTTAGAAAGTAAATATGTATCTATAAACTGTTAGTTACGAGTAATGTAACTCATGATCACATTATGTGGAAGGTAATGTAAAATGTATTTAGTTGATACATAAAACGAGAAGTGTGAAAATAAATAGGGAAAATAAATAAGTGAAAAAACATGTATTTTTATATATTTTTTGTGAATCAGAAATATATTGAAAAAGTTATTCCCATTTAAAATCCCACAGCATTAGAATTTAATTTAGCATGATATAGAATTTGGTCGTGAAAGAAAGATGTAAAGCAGATTAAGGAAATTAAAGGCTAAGAGGAATATGAGAACAACTTGATGACAGTTAACGACAATTCATAGATTCTAAAATTGTAGCCAAGGGATTCGCATAATGCTGGATGAGAGACAAGCGAATATCCGCTGAATGTGATGCTAGTTTTGTTACGGACCTAATTTTGTTTTAATCTCAACCATGAAACACGTTTTTGAATTGAAACTAAATCAAATTTTCTTCCACATTGAAACAACCTTATGAATCTATCAAGAAACAAAAAAACCATACCTGACACTAAACCGATTAAAATAGTAATTCAAGAATTAATGGGTCCAACTGAGTCAACTTAGGATCAAACTGGTTATATTAAAATAATATAATTTAATTCAAAATAACAAAATACAGCAATATTAATAATAATTAATAACAAAATACAAGGAAATGTAATAATAGTTTGATTATAATAAAACATAACAATATTGAGAATTTTGATCTTTACATTTCTTCAATAACTAAAATTAATAATTATTGATACAAAAATTATCATTAAAATTTATTTAAATATATGGTAACTGAGATATTAGGAGTTGAATAAGTAAAAATAAAATCAATAGCAACATAATTATCTAAACCTGTTTATCACTGGTTCACACCAACTTCCACTGATTTGACCAAGTTAATACTGGTTTGACACTTAAACTAGACCAAACCACTAGCTGGTTTACTAATTTTTCGCTTGGTTTCATCCTATTTTTTGTGCCATGGAATTTATTCTTACTTTAACTACTTTATAAAATGATATCCCATTTGAAAAGATGGCGTCGGTCCATATTTTAATTACTACTTTTGAGTACCGATCTTTTATTAGTTAACAAATATCCAACAATTCAATACAGATATTTGCAAGTTTTTTCCCCCAAAAAAATCCGATTAATATTACCCAAATTACCAACAAAAACTTTCATTTCTTTCTTGGCCACAAAAGATTTCATCTCATTTCCAATACCTATGACTATGGGTCTCCCTTCGCCTTTGTTCGTCACTAATGATACGGTAAATATATAATTTTAACCATCATCTCGTTTTTCAGGTACAATTTTACTCTTAATTTTTTTAGTAATGCAATTTCACTTATAATGTGAGATTCAATTCATTTTTATTTCCTAGTTAAATGACTTGGCAAGTCAATCAGTACTTCTAAATGTGAGATTCAATTAATATCAAAAAAAAAATGTGAGATTCAATTCATGTTGCAAGAAAATTTTCATTGGCACACCCAATGGTAAAAGATTTATTGTATTGTTAATTGTAACATTTGGAATTTTTATTTTTAAAATTTAGAATAATTAAGGAAATACAATTGTGGGGTACATTTAAGAGCAAGATTAGCCGGCAAAAAGGAAAAAGAGCATGATTAACTTTAATAGGTGAGAAATAAGATAAAATTAATTAGAAATCAGCTAAGAAAAGATAAGTAGGCTTGTCAATTTATGAATTAAGGGGTGTGGGTTCCGTCTATGTTAACCCGAGCTTGTTGTTTTTGGCGAGTTAGCAAGGATTTAACTTATATTACCAACTTTAATTATTATGGACATGTTTCAAAATTGAGACACAAGGTATTTTACCCTAAGCATAGCCTATGGTAGATATTGATGAAGAATAGTTTTCTAGTTCATAATTTTAGACGGAAACTAAACTAGAAAAAGAGGGTTTCGAAGGTTTAGGGTTGAGTTTTGCTTACTAAGTTCGTATGTTCAACTTTTTGGAGGGTTCCAAGCTTCTAGTTAACCTTTAAGGCAAGTGATGTGTGAGATCTGAGGCTTTGAAGCGATGAAAAGTTTGGTTTATTGTATCTTTAGATTTGGAGTAACTTTCGACTGATCTTTGATGTGATTGTGAACCATGCGATATCTCATATCTCATATCTCATATCTCATATCTCGCATACACGCAACCATTATCACAAATAAATGGAGCGTAAAAACGATGTCGTTGCGGAGCTCTAATTCTGACGGACGCTTTTTGGCCGCCCTTCTCGGCTAACGCGCAACAGCTGCTAAACGCATAATGGCGGCGATTCCAGGGTCTCTGGTTCCCGCCAAAACTATAACTTGCATTCCTACCATCCCCCAATTTCCTGAAAACCCGAAGTCCATAATACTTCAGAAATGCAGGACGCGCAGGGACCTCAACCAAATCCATGCCCACCTCATCAAAACCCGTCTCATCTTCAACCCTTCCCTCGTCGAAAACCTCCTTGAATCCTCGGCCATCATTCTTCCCAACACCATGGACTACGCGGTCTCCATTTTTCGCAAAATCGATGATCCCAAATCTTCCGCTTACAATGTCATGATCAGAGCCCTCACCTACCAGCAATCCCCTGATGAAGCCCTTCTTTTGTTCAAGCAAATGTGTGCCTGCGCGGTACTTCCCGATGAGTTCACTTTTTCCAGTGTCTTCAAAGCTTGCTCCAAATTCAAAGGCTTGGTTGAAGGCCAACAGATTCATGCCCATGTTGTGAAACGTGGGTTTCAGTCGCATGGGTTTGTCAAGAATACGCTAATTCATATGTATGCAGTATGTTCTGATATGGAGGTTGCTCGTATGGTGTTCGATGAAATGCCTGTGGGAGACCTTGTTGCCTGGAATGCAATGTTAGCTGGGTATGCCAAGAGCGGATGCTGGGAAGAGGTTGTGAGCATGTTTCTTAACATGCGGGAAATGAATATCGGATTTGATGAGGTTACTATGATTACTGCTTTGACGGCATGTGGCAGAGTAGCTAATCTGGAATTGGGAGAGTGGATTGCTCAATATATTGAGGCAAAGGGACTGAAGGGGAATATTAATTTGGCAACTTCGCTTCTTGATATGTATGCAAAATGTGGTCAGGTCGACACAGCTAGAATACTGTTTGATCAAATGACGCGGAGAGATGTGGTTGCATGGAGTGCCATGATATCCGGGTACAGTCAGGCAAATAGATGCTATGAGGCTCTTAGTTTGTTTAATGATATGCAAAAAGCTAATGTCGATCCTAACGAGGTGACCATGGTTAGTGTACTGTACTCTTGCGGAGTTCTGGGAGCTCTGGAAACTGGTAAATGGGTTCATTTCTATATCAGGAAAAAGAAACTGAAGCTCACCGTTACTCTCGGCACTGCACTCATAGACTTCTATGGCAAGTGCGGGTTAATAGACAGTGCAGTTGAAGTTTTTCAAAGAATGAGTACCAAAAATATCGTCTCCTGGACAGCGATTATCCAAGGGCTAGCTAGTAATGGTGAGGGAAGAAGAGCTCTGGAGTTTTTTCGTTTGATGCAAGAAGCGAATGTTGAGCCAAATGATGTGACTTTTATTGGCGTTCTTTCTGCTTGTAGTCATGTGGGTCTAGTTGAGGAAGGTCGAACACTATTCCTCAGCATGAGCAAGGACTATGGAATTGAACCAAGGGCAGAACATTATGGCTGTATGGTTGATATTCTAGGTCGCGCCGGTCTACTGGATGAGGCACTTCAATTTATAAAAAACATGCCTATGGAACCAAATGTAATAGTTTGGAGAACACTTTTGGCTTCTTGTAGAGCACATAAAAATATTCCAATAGGCGAAGAATCATTTAGACAGATAGTTCAATTGGAGCCGGCTCATAGTGGGGATTACATACTTCTATCCAACATATATGCCCTAGCAGGAAGACTTAAGGATGCTTTGAAAGTGAGGTCTCAGATGAGAGAACTCGGAATTGAGAAATCCCCTGGTTGTAGCTTGATTGAGTTCGGAGGGGTAGTTCATGAGTTCTTTTCTGAAGACAATGAACATTCTCATTCAAAAGAGATATACAGGGCAACTGAAGAAATGATCAAAAAGATTAAGTTAGCTGGATATAAGCCGAACATTAGCGACGCAAGGATAGATGCAGAGGAGGAAGCTAAAGAAACTTCCGTGTCTCACCATAGCGAGAAGCTGGCTATTGCATTTGGTCTTACTAATACTAAGCCGGGTTCTACAATTAGAATATCAAAAAATCTTAGAATTTGTACTGATTGTCACAATGCTACGAAGATAATATCAAAGGTGTATAAAAGAGAAGTCATTGTCAGAGATAGGAACCGATTCCATCATTTCAAAGAGGGATCATGTTCCTGCAACGATTACTGGTAAACTCAGCCGCCTAGACGTTCAAGATTAAGACGACTGATTATTTATGCAGGTCAAATTTTCGTAGGTAGCAGGTAGGGGGCCGGAAAGGGGTTTACTTGGCCTGTTCTTGTCGTGCCTGTAATTGTCGGATCCATTCAGTAAAAGAAACGCCAATTCAACTGCCTATTTCGTCAGAAGCATGTAAATTAAAGTTCAGTCTCCATTCATCCCTTGGTAGGTTATTGATCTCTTCAGTGAACAGTCATTATATGCGGCTTCGTTCTCCCTTCCAATCATTTTGTTTTCGGAAAATTATTCAATTGGAAAGATATAAGCTTCAACTTGCGAGGAAAGCATCCCATACTTAAGATGAACGAATGATCCTTCTTATGGTCCTTACAATCTCGGTGTGACAAAAGACGGCGGGTCAGCTCTATCACATAAAACGCTAGCAGTTGCTACATGGCCTTGACTTATCTCTATATTTTATTTGCTACTGCTCGACACCTACGAGAAGAAAAAACGAACTGCTCCCTAATATCTAGGATTCAATGGTTATAGGAGTGTGTGGGAGGAGCCAAAGGTACTTTTAAAAAGTATTTTGACAAAACTCTTCTTACGTATTTATTTTGAATTTCGTAAAATCACTTATAAAATCAAACACTTCCTGTATATTAGACAACTCAAGATATTCAAAGTGAGAAATGAACATCTCATATGATTTTGATTCCAATCAATTGGCTGTTGTTGAAAGGTCGATATCTTAGCAGCTACACTAACACTACCAGACTCCAATTAGGTTTCTATTGGTTAGAATCCTCATACGGAATATGATTTATGAGCTGCCAACCACCATGACACCAAATGATATTAAGTAAGATGAAGAATCATCTCCCAAAAAGCGCACTCTTGACTGGAGGGAATTCCACTAATAGTGTATTTACGCTGGGACAACCCATGCTGCTCAACCCAAAACTTGAAGTCTCATATTACTTTGATCTCTATCAACTAGGCTACTATGGGAAGTATAATTCACACCCCAAAAGATATTCAGCCTGTTTGGGTTAGCGTTTAGATCCAGAATAAGTAGCTTTTGCCACTTTAAGTATGTTTAGGCTCTTAATTTGGCGTTTGGAGAAGCTTTTTACCCATTTAACTTGTGGTCAAAAGTTGGTTTCAATCCTTCTTCTTTGAAAAGCTTCTCCTCCCTACTTATAGCTTATATGTAATCGTGTCTTTGATAAGTTTTTATGAGTTGGTGGGGCCATTTATTATTCTCTCTCTTCTCTTCTCCCTCATCCGTCTCATGCTTCTCTCTCACTCTCTTTGTTGGCAACGCAAGCTCATGTACACATATGTATGTGCATAAATAGTTTTGAATTTCTTAAAATTATGTTTAACTTTATATTTATAAAAAAAAATTTATGATATCCCTAATGTTTTAAAATATATTTTAGTCAGTAAATTTCACTTTTTCATATTAAAATAATTTAAATTCATCATATTATGTAAATTCATTTTTTTATTATTTTTTATTATATAATAAAACTCATACTCATTTTTGCAATTTTACAAACTAAATTTACTTTTATTCAATCATAATCCAAACAATTTTTTACCTAAACTAATTTTTACAAAATACAATCCAAATATAAATCATATTACGTAATTTAAATTTTATTCAATTGAACTTTTACAAAAATCAAATTGAAAATAAACTATGTTTTCTATCATTGATCCAAACATACCTATTATGGGATTTAACATGGCCAGCTAGGATGAATAAAGTGAAGGACAACCTTGATTCATTAGATTGACTTGACCTGAATTCATGGCACGAAGAATGCTCCCCACTGTGACAGTGTCTAGAGTAGAACTTTACCACAATACGAGATATAATTTCACATGCTTAGAACGATAGGTGAAAATCTTGCACTATTTATAGATGACTACTAATTGGTATGATCGGAATCCTACATTTAAATCTGCATCAGATGTAATGCCCGGTAGGTTTAATAGACGAAACAGATAACTTTCACTGGAAGTGTAAAGGAATCGTTTCGGACAATTTACAAATTGCCAAAAAGATCTCAGTGGACTAGATTCTCAAGTGACCTCGTTTATTTTTTTTAATCTATTTTACCCTTGAAGGGGATCTATCTTCTTATTCAATTATTAAAAGCATTGGTTGAAGCAAGAAAGAAAGCCATTAGGCTTGTGTTCCTCCTTTTTTCTGGGAGTATCTCCTGTGTTGTCACATTTAGCCATCAAAGAACTCGTGCCAGGGGACTCTGGTGCGAAGATGGTATTCTCGGAAGTGAATATTCTTGAAGGAATCATCGGTTTAGGGGGTGAAATAGTGTAAAGATAATTGAGCAGCATTTGGATTATTTGGGTGAAGTTGGGCCGGGCATTCGGGTCTTCTTGCCAGCATGAAGTCAGAATTACAGCCAATTCTTCAGGGAGATTCTCTGCACTGGGTCTAACATTCTGTAAGCACAAGAGTATTTCAAGTTACCAGGCAAATAAAAGCATATAAGAGACTTGGGAAAACAATATTAGATAAGAACATCTACGGAATAAAGCAGATCTATTTACTTTAAAGGCTGCTGCATAAGCTGCCTGGAGATTTGACATGCCTTCAAAGGGCAGTTTGTTATGCAAGAGCTCCCACAGAACAATTGCAAAGCTATAAGCATCCACTTTATGGTTGTAATGCTTCTTCTCTCCCTGCTTCAGTGTGACAGTGCTATACAACTGCAATTTTGAGTTGACGTAATCACTCCATACTCTTTACATACTCAGTTCAAAGAAGATAAATACAGAGAGAGCACATCCATTCCATAATAAAGTACCTCTGGAGCCATCCAACGGTAAGTTCCTGTTTCAGCAGTCATCATCTCTGTCAATGATTCCTCTCTAGCTAAGCCAAAATCTGCTAGCTTGACTGTTTTCTGGTCTTCAGTCAAGAGTAAGTTCTCTGCATTTAAAAAAAGGATTAAGGAGGATTTTCATTATGTATATGATTTATGTTTCAACAAGTTACCACCTCCGTCCTTAATATAAGAGCTAGTTAGGAGATTGGATTTGGTCCTAAATCTAAGACCTCAATCCACTTTATCTTTCATCTTTTCTCAAAATATTTCTATTGATTGCAAAAGGTTCCCGGATAATTCTAATCATCCAATGCACATGATTGAAGAGCATAGTTTAGGGAGATTAACATACATTTGTGGCAAATAACTAACTTAACTAATTTCCTTAATATCCCCAAATTAATCATCTAGCTATTATATCAAGGACCAAAGGTAGTACAAAATTAAGAAGAGGAAGATTCAGTACTCACAGCTTATAGCAGAATATTAATCAAATTCCTTATCTTGTTATGCTGTGACTGCTTGGATAATTTGAGGTGTTTAGATAATGTTAAAAGAACGGTATCATGTATATGACGTTTTCTTAAGATCGTTCCCCTGTATAAAAAGGCTGGTGACCCCACCTCTCTTAGCAGAAAGATATAATTCATGAATATCATACTCCATCAATGTGTTTTTAAATTTTAATGAAACAGTTGGATTAACTTTGAATTACTATCGGAATTGTAACAATAATCCGAATCCCCATATGTAGATATGGCGTGGCAAATATATGATATGATGATGCTAACTCTTCAGAGGGGTAACAATATAAAGAAGAAAAGAGAACATGGTTATGCAGTTATAACGCATATTGCACTATTGGATCAATTTTAACTCTATTTGATGTTTCTTCTCTATTGGCCATTATTCATAAACTCTATTTGATGCATCACGTCTTGATGAACATAGCAAATCTGTTTGGATAGGCAGTTAATGATTTACTAATTCAGTTATATACGGATATAAAAATAAAACCATGACCCTCCAGGGCTATTTCATGTTCTTCACTGCTCTGTTAGATGAAACAGCCATCAAATTGCATATCTTGGTAACTTTAATAATTTTTGTGTAGTTTCTCATTACTTGCATAGAAATTTTAGTAGACCATAGCATGGGTAATAGTGAAGTTATGACTTTTCATTAAGATAACTCCTCTTAAAGAAGTTTGGGCAGTGTTGACATAAAGTTACAACTACAACAGCATGCAGACTAGACTAAGTAGTTTGATGTAAAGAGGGTGATTTATTGCAGAAAGAAAGTCAAAGAAGTTATACCAGGCTTCAGGTCACGGTGAATGATCCCATGAGAATGCAGGCACTCCATAGCACGAGCAATATCAAGGGCAAAACCAATAGCAACATGTATGTCCAAGCAATTTGGCCGCATGTTAAGCAAATACTTGCGCAATGTTCCTCCCAGTAAGAGTTCAGTGACTATCACCATTACAGGCTCTTTGCAGGTACCAATAAACTGTTAATACACATGGTGACAACTTTTACTGTAAGGTGTTGACTTAAAAGTAGTTTTTGTTAGATCATAATATATCTATTGTTGCTTCATTGACGAGTTATAGGCACAAAGGACAAGAATCAGGGAGAGCCTAGACCTAAGTCCAACCTTCACCAAGTTCTTATGTTGAACTCTAGACAACATCGCAACCTCCCTAGCATATCGGGCTTCTCTCTTGGCAATTTCTTCTGCAGTTTCCCCTTTATGCAAAATTTTAATTGCAACCGTCTGGTTTTTGTATCTGAAACGAAACCAATAAAAGAATTATGTAGATTGTAGGGTAGAATATCTGCAACTTAAACTCATTATAAAAGCAATTAAAGAAAACCCAAATCTTAGAGAAGCCTAACTCAAGATCATTAGTGATGGCTGTTGCCATCACTTTTATCAAGAAAAGAATCTATAATTAGCTTCCAAATCACTATTTCATTTGAAGCCTGAGCAATGAAATGCATTGCATGGAATGAAGGCGTAAGTAATCAAACAGTGGACAATAATTGATTTGCTGGCACCCAACAAGCAAGTACCATTGCTCATCAAGATGGAATATGCAAACTCTGCAGAAAAAATGAGACGCTGAATTTCGAAAAAGCAAACTTACTTGCCCTCATAGACTTTGCCATGAGCTCCCTCTCCAATTCTGGGCCCTACATATAGAAGCTTAGGATCAATTAGCCACTTTGGGTCCAATCTGAGCTCATCGACAGAATAGAACCCTCCTCCAGATTCCATTTTTGATATACTGGAGAAGAAATATTCAAGACATGCATCAACCAGTAAAATCCAGCAGCCACCGTCACACGAGAACCCTAAAGAGACACCATTTGAGGTCTGATTCGCATGGCAAATAGAATTGCTGACATGAAGCAGAGAACTGTACAAAACATGCTCTGGAGCGTCTCGTTCTGCAACTGAGAATCAGAACCACATCTCGAAAAGTGAGGCCTCTAAATCAATACTCATTGATGATTTGCATTTCCTTGGGGAGGCAAAAGCATGGAACCCACATGCTTGAAAGAGAAAGGGAGAGAGAAGAAAGAAGGGTGACAATAAACGCAAGCAAAGCCCAAAGCCCAAAATGATTTCTTGAAAGTTCGTGGGGGCAAAGAGAAGAATCCCCGGAAAATAGAAGATGAGCAGGAATCTACCACTAATTGCTCAAGTAAAAACGAAGTCTTTTTAAGCTATGGAATGTCAACACTCACCCCCAGAGAGCTTCAGTTCAATGCTCCAATATTTATTTTTAATGTTCTAATATTGTAATCATGGGTCTTTGCTTCACCACGAATGCTTGATCTGCAGACAGAATCATAAATAGGAGAATTAATAAAGAATTTAATAAAGGAAGGCAAAAGAAGCTCTTTTGGGACAGAAGATAGGCACTTGGGAGGGAAGAGTGGTTTCTGAAGACTGTATGAGCCATAAAATAATCAAGGGCACGTGGAGACTGATCTTGGCAGCATGTGACGACCCGATTCATGAGCAACATCTTGAGAAATAAATAATATATATTACATATCTTCCACATATCTTTTGCTCATCTTTAATCGGAAGCGTAACGTTATTGTTAAAGTAACCATTTTTATGTTCTACATGTAGACAGTGGACACACAGATATGGGGTTTAAAGGCATTTTCGTTCTGAACTATTTCAAGATATATATGGGATATCCTAAATTATTGATTAAATCAATATCATTTTTAAAATGTCAAAATCATTGCAACGTTGTTCATTGACTAACCGATATTAACCTTTACTACTCCTCCGGTCCTTGATATAAGACTCAATTCTTGAGTTGGTTTTGGTTCTAAATATAAGATCTATTTCTTGTATTTATCATTTTTCTCTAAATTACCCCTATGGATACTCCCTCAACCATAATCAAGTAAAAGAGGGAGAGAGGGTATTAAGAAAGATGATTATGGTATTTTAGGAAAAATGTGTCACTTTTCTTATAATTAACTAACTTACCTAACTTCCTTAATCTAATCAAATTAGTTAAATGGGTCTTATATTAAGAAGCGGATGAGTATTAACTTTGCATTAATTTTGGGTTAAAGAATATTGGAGTAATTAATAACTTTTTTTAATTGAAACATGTGGCGTCATGTTAAGTTGTCACATGTTTTGTTATTTGGGTTGCCAACTAAAGATTCATTAATTTAAAAAGAACACTGTTTGTCAACCCTCCACTAACAGTCAATTGATGATGTGGTAAAAAATTATATGCCTATTTTACTTGGCTACAAGGTTGACTGATAAATACTTATGTAATCTATGGTGTTATACACAGATATAACGTGTAACGGTATCTAGTTGGCAAGGTATGTCACACTCTAAACATATAATGTAACACGCCTCCTTGGGGGGGGGGGACAAAAGAGGATGCCAATTTTTCATGTTATTAATTGTAGAATGCGGTGTGGAAAAAAAAAATGTAGAATGCCAATCACTCCATAAATACTTTGTGGCCAAAAATGGTTTTTAACCCAAAGTCAATTTGAAACTAAATGTCAACATCAATATTCATAAGTCAAAGGATAATATTGTCACAACGTTAATATTTTTAAAAAAATGACTTGCTTCTTAGGATATCCAATATTTCTTGCAAAATGGTTCATGATGAAAGTGTGCTGTGACTATCCTTTTCTTCTTTTGGCCTTTTATGCAAGCGTGAGCACACCGGCAGGTCTCGCCGTTGACGCTACTCGCATCTAACTGAAGTTGCTTCTGTACAGAGTCATAGTTAATGGATGAATATTGAAAAATCTGTTAATCTTTGATCTAAAGTTGATCGCTTTTTTTAATCATCATTGATATTACTGTGGATTTCAGCTTTTCTGACAATACTTTGCTCTTTTAAAACTCATTTTTCTCATCATTATGAGTTCAAAAGCAAGCACAACATGCGCTTCCTATGACTTCCGCTGATGTCAGGGGAGTCCAAATTTGCATCTGCCAGTGCCATCCACTTGATTGTAAAAACTGTGTTAGTGGATAATGGGTACTCTTATTATCTCTGGATTTGCTCAGTCTTATTACTTCCACTTGAGCACAACACTGTTGATGGTTGAATCGTTAGGCTGAACCAAATATGCCTTCATCTATTCCTCACTATTCTGTTTGCTTTACATTACGACCAATCCACACCTTCAAGGATAATTAATTTGTGCGAGCTTATTCACCACTGCAGCAGCCGGGGCCCTTTCACATACATCCATGGCATGATCAATCCATTTCTTGAACTGTGTTATTCACTTCTTACGTTTCTGGATTTTAGTTTTTATGAATCATCCCTTTCTCTGTTCGGTTTAATGTAAAAGCAGACAACTTTTTCATTCCCAAAACCACTTAAGATTGCAACACAAACGCAATACACTAAACAAAAACAACTGATGTTACTACTTGAATTCGTTTCGAGGGAGTTCCATCTCCTTAATAATTACAAATAAAAACATATTCTTCATACATATGAATGTATGTATAAACAATACATGTACAGGTAAAAAAATAATAACAATAACAATAATGATAATCTCGTACAAATGTGATTCTTTTACCTCGACAAGGTCACCGGAGGGCAGCAAACAAGCTCAGCAGAGCGGCGCACGCCACAGCGAAGAAGCGCTTCCGCTTGAATATGGCAGGGACGAAGTAGGTGGTGACTTCACCGGTGATGAGGCTGCCTCGTCGAACCAAAACCCGGCGGCGATTGCCGGCGAAGGCGAGCAGCACCAATACGGTGATCCATGCGATCATGGTGGCTCGGAAAGCCATGAGCAGCCACGCCAGTCCCAGGATCAGGGGCAGCACCAACCATCGGAATTCAGATCTCGGAGAAGCGACAAGGCAGAACAGAGTCAAGGAAAGGAACAAGGTACATGTAATGATGGTGGTCTTGGACGACATAGGGGCGGTTTGGAGAAGAGAAGATGCAGTGTTGGAGGGAGAAAGAAACCTAACGCAACAGAAAGTTGGGTGGCAGGAGCAAGGAAGCCAATGATGAAGGAATTTGAGAGCATGTGGAGCACATGGAGAGCCTGGTAAGGGGTGGCTATTCTAATGCCTACTCGCACAAAAGTCAGATTATATTATTGCATCCGAAAAAGGCAATCACACCTAAAACTGGCCTTCATAGCCCCTTCGTGTGTGCTTTCTTTAAAACAAGAGCACCCAGGTGGTGTTGTCAAATCTCACTGCTTCGCCTGAGTAGAAACTGGGCATTGCCAACTCAAGAAACAAACACTGATTCTAGTTTAATAAAACAGTGTCTTGAATCGGAGAAGAAAATGGTCGGAATTCCATTCCAGCTAACCGCGGCTGATTGTTCAACTTAATCAAATGTCGCATTTTTACATTATAATTCGGCCAATTTTCGTTGAATTTTAACCGCTCACATAACATGAATCTATTTGGCGAATTGGTTTTCTCCGCTGCCCCGTTGCGAGGTTTTCAGTCCCTCTTTGGGCAGAAAAACAAAGAGAGAGAGAGAGAGAGAGAGGCTCTTGCACAATCGACTCGACCCCATCTTAGGAGGAAATTATTAGTTAGAGTCCCCAAATGAAGTTGACATCAGTGAAAATGCAGCAAGGATAAATGTAAATAACATTGCGAAAATACCATGATTACTCTGGCACTGTCACCTTGAAAAATACACCTAAATTAGAGCATCCAAAAATATAATTTAAGACCGAAAAGATTATCTGTCGTCAGGCAGACAGGAATCGGAAGCAAGGGTCATGAGACCAACTTATAGGACCTTCGCTTTATAGCTGCTCGTTAAGATAAGCCTGTTTGGGAGTCTTAGGCGACGTGACATACTCTGCAACGTTCTCGGAGACGCTCTTCAACCAGGAGGTGCTTCGCGTTAACCACCCCATCTGGGCCTGTTCTTGCATCGCCACCCTGTTTCTTTCTTCCTCGTTTAGTATGTTCACCAACCTCGTTGTCATGTAATTCCTCACGGCTTGAGCTCCTAGCCTCACAACCTCTTTTGGTGGCACTTCCACAGGGTTCTGCTCCAAGTTGAGTTTCCTCAGATTTTCCAGGCGACCAAATGTATCTGGAAGCGCGCTGATCTGATTGTTGCTGAGGTCCAACTCCATGAGATTAATCAGATCACAAAATGTCGCAGGAAGTTCTTGAAGGTCCGCGAAATTACTGCTCAGGTCCAGCACCTCAAGGTTAGTCAATCTTCCGAATGCGCTTGGAAGTCCATTCAGCTCATTGAAATGGGCATCTAGATAGCGCAACGATCTCATCTCACAAACAGATGAGGGAAGCGACCGAAGCTTGTTCAGATTAATCAACAGCTTCTTTAAGTTCTGTAATTCATACCCAATATTTGTAGGCAAATACCTCAGACTGTTGAAGCTAGCATCCAACTCCACTAATGACCTAATCATTGATCATACAGACTTAAAATTTCCGGACGAAAGAATTCTTCTGATCAGAGCAGAAGAATTTGTTGCATGTTACATGAAAGTAAGACATCTGTAGATTTTTCTGTCATCACCACCGTTTTAAAACCCCGGGATGCATAAATGGAAATGGACCAGGGTTTCATACAATTTGTAAGATAATTTTAAAAGAGACACAAGTGGAAAAACAACAAAATTCAATTTTCAGAAGCCATAATCCCTGAAAATACCATGCTTTTACCACAGGGATGTTATGTTAACAGTCCAGATAAATATTACTAGGATCCCCAATCACTAGTCCGTACGTACCTTATCAAGTTAACAACTTAACAAAGACGCAAAATACGCTGCTCTTGTAAATTTCTATGTAGTATCTGTTTTTGTCACATACATACCTGCAATGGGAGATGGAGTCAGGAAGGGCGGTCAGTTTGTTTCCGGAGACATTTAGGATTTTCAGCTTCTGTAGCAAGCCAATTGAATCCGGAAGTGACTCCAAATGATTTGCAGATAAGTTAAGCTCCTCAAGATTTTGCAATCCGGCTACCGCGTCAGGAATCGACTGTTATGTTACACAAAATGCTCGTACATACGTAAAATCATAAGAGAAGAAATAAGACTCGTAAAAACGTACTCGCACTATGCCTTTAAACATATCAAGAAGCCATTGCTTTCATATGCATGAAAAAAATAATTATGTTATCGCACAATTCGTGCTGATTCTCCTGATGATTTTATCGGTTTCCTTTTGCTGTCTTTTGTTCGTTTAGACTCACAGGGACAAATGAATCAGAATATGCTATAAAGATATGAGATATCTACAATGAACTTTGATGGATGCGAAAATCAGTATCAGCATCAGAATGTGATTCTGTTAATTAAGAATCTTAATTAATAGGGCTTAAGCGAAATCTAAATACGCCTACCGTCAGCTGGTTGGTGGAAACATCAAGCGCCACCAACCCCGAAATCCGCCAAAAGGCCTCGGGAAGCAACCTCAGGCCGCGATTCGAAAGATCAATTCGCTCTATCCCCTGTCCATAGGCCTTCTGCAGAATCCCAACGACCTCTTCGTTGACCTCCTCTGTCTCCGTCTTGTCTTCCTCGGGATCTGGTATTCCGTCGGCGGAATTGTAAATCGCTTCCAATCTTTTCTCCGCGTCCTTGAGCAACTTCTCATACGCATCGTGCATCTCATCCAATTGTATCACTGCTTTATACACTCGCTTCTCATCCTCTGCTAATTTCCTGCACTCCTTCTCTTTCTCGGCCTGCTGACTCCGCCATTGATTGGCGTCGAGGTGAGGAGGCCTAGGCGAGAGCACGATCTCCTCGAGCTGTCTGGACAAATGAGCGTCCAAATCAGCGAGCTTGGCCTTGGCATTGTCGACGGTTTCATGGTCCGGTCGGTCGCCGAGGACCTTGAGCATGGATCGGGTCTGAGCGACGTCGTAGATGGTACGGGTAATGGAAGCCAACAGTTTTGGGTCAGTGATGCGGGGCATCTGGGCAACAAGTTCAGGATTTTTTATACCAGAAGAGGACGAGGAAGAGGGATCGGAGGGTGAAGGGAGGCGGGGCTGTTCGATATCGTAGGGCTCAGGATTGGAAGAGGCAGTGGGGCGAGAGGAGGGAGACGGGATATGAAGGAGGAGAGAAGAGGGAAGCTTCCAGGGTTGGGATCCATGGCTGGTGGTGGTGGTGGTGACGAGTAGCTCTGTGACTGTGACGAAGGAGTGTGAGCGATGAAGGATGATGGCTGTGAAGTATGGCCTTTAGGGTGTGCTTTGAGAATATCGGTCTCCTTCGTATGTTACGATAAGGCGGGCATAGCTTTGCTCCTAAGCTGTGAACAACTCGCGCGGGGATTTTTCTAACTGATAACCGAATTTCATGCAACTAACTTCCCACGTGTCACTTCTACACCTTCTCTTGTTACAGTTACAACTGTCATAACTGTCATCCGTTCTATGTTTTCAAATACTTCTCAGAGTAAAACTTTCTCGTTATTAGAGGAAGGAAAAAAAACAAGATCAGCAATCATATAAGTTGTAATTTTTTTGTAGAGTAAAATAGATTTCCATTAATAATAATAATAATAATAATAATAATAATAATAATGATAATGATAATCAATTTCTAGAAAGATTTTCATTCCCTAATTGAGTTATTACATCAATTCCACCGACTTTAAAACAAGTTGAATCATTACTACTAAATGCTTGTCAACAAGATAAATCATTATTTAAAAAAAAAGAGATGAAAATATTTTACTACTAGTAATATATAAGCTGAATTTTCTTGCTTTTACAAAGAAAAAAACCGACAAGAAAGTCTCGGTGAATTCATTGATTCCCATTCTTCTTTGATGGGGTTCCGATGACATGAACACTGATAATTGGATTCTGCCCCTGTTTCGTCCCTTGTTTTTCAGTGGGTTAAAATACTCCAAAACTCCTTATCGGGGAAAAAAAGAAAAAAAAAAAAACTCCAAAACTATCAAGAAAGTCAGTGTAACTGGCATTAAACAAAACAACAACATCACGCTGCCATAACTGAACAGATATGCCAGAAATGAGGATACATCTGTACTGAATGCTAGCTTAAAGCTTCAATGGAGCTATCCTTCTGAGATATGAACAAAACCTCTTTTTGAAGCATTTCAAATATTTCCTTCAATCGATTTGTAAACTTAGCCGTTATGTTTTGATTGATCCTTTGCTGAAACTTGGAGCTTTTAAACCATATTATCTTAATGTAAGCTTCGCACTTGCAAGCGCAGTCATCCACCGGAGATTTCTGAATCGGTGTCTAAAATGGATCTGCAGGCAGGGATTTTAAAAAACAAATCAGGAAGTGAAACCCCAATTTTGGAACAAAATGAGCCAGATATTTGGAGACCAAACCAATCATGACGAGACACGTACGCAGAACAAAGCTGTGTCTCGCTGAAAAATATTCATGAAATGCTTCCATATATATCTAGTCTAGATAGGTTCAGTCTACCAAAGAATTTTCTGAGATATGAAAAATGAGTTTTCAGGGTCACATACACGAAAGTGATCAGCAAACGGAACACCGTGAAGGGCCATGACCTCGTTCACAATCCAACCTTCAGTGTTTTCAATGGGGACTTTTTGTTGTGTGCATGTGACTTCACCACCGAAAACTGATACCTGGCGGCTGAATTTGTAAGATACTCTCCTTTGAAAGACATCGGGTTTTACAGATTCCCAGGAGGTTGTTCCATAATTAATACATCCAGTTCGCTGCATAATCTTATGTTCAAGTTTCCTCCATCAAACAGTTCCAGCACCGTTCTCATCTACAAGAGTGATACGCACAATAAAGCCACCGAAACTTTGTAAATACAAAGGGAATAAGTACACACTCATCTAGTGGGAAGAAATATGGCAGTTTTCAGGGGCAAAGAGCAAGACAACATCCTAAGGTAGTCAGGTGTACAAAAGATAGGTAGACCCAAAAAATTATAAAAGATGCGTAAGCAAATAAAAAAAAATGGTCTATCTATAAAAGTTGAGGCCAACATAGTTACATGTTTATTCATGATTTTCTTGATCTGATCAGCCTAAGGATTTTGTAAGCAAAGAACCAAAGATACATGACAGCCTACTCCAGGCCAAATTCAGTGGCTTAAATCAAGAGGAATCAGTTAATTTTTCAGATAGCAATAGAAACTTTCAATGCTGATTCAAAAGGCCATGAAGCTTCCAAGCGCATCGATGCTTAAGTTCAACCATTAGAAATAAGGTGAACAAAAGTATTATTTCTGGTCTCTAACCAACTTGTCTTTTGTTCGATCCATGAAATAACATGAAAAAACTTAGTCTTGTCCGTGAGACTAGCAACCACCAACTTACCTTGACTGGAAATTCTGCTGAGTAAATCTTGGACATTTTTGCTTCCTCATCCAGCATAGACCCAAAGTCACCAGGAACCACAGAGCCCTCCTCTTGATCCCCCTGCTCTTCTGCAAGACGTGCTTTCAGATCAGGGTCCAATGTTCTTGTCCTCCACAAGGCCTTTATTGTCCTGCTTTAAAACAAGGATTTCTTCTTGCAGGTAAAAGGAGAAAAATTCGTCGATTCTGCAGATCATAATGTGAACCTAAACATGAAGAATCACAATACCTGGAGGCTGTACCGAATGACACAAATGATTGAAAATGGAACCTAAGCCTGCCTTCCTCATCTTGACTCTTTGCGGCGTGCCTAGCATCAAGACCTCGATCCTTTCGCAGAATTATGACTAGTGTAGGGCTGCCTATTGACACCAATGAAGGAGGGAGCACTTGCATGTCTTCAATATCTTCCCAGAGGAAGAAAAATTTGGTTTTCTGCCCAAAAAAGTTGGCATAAAAACCCAGAATTCTTGCAGAGAGAAACAGCCGACCCTGCAACCAAAAGGCATATATCTTAAGGTTTATGAGGTTCAATATGTCCAGATACATTATTGTGGTAAGTTCCTTATGCCATGGTATCCAACAATATTCTATTTTTCAGTACTAATACAGTGCGTGAAGTTTTAAACAAACGTATCAACCATACACAGAACCTGTAAAAGCAATTTTCTCTTCAGGTAGCAGGTGAAATCACTGATTAGAAACTCTTCTGGAGGCAAACCTAACAATTTCTGGAATGTGGAATTTCTTTGAGGGGATCGAAGATTCAGCTGCAATCCACTTGTCAATGGTTAGATATACAGCTCCAAAACAAAACACAGAACAAGTTGGCAGTAGAGCTTTTCTTTTTCTTTTTATTTTTTTTCTTTTTTGGGTTGACTATAGTTAGCAGCGTTAAGGCCAGAAGAAAGAAACAATATTACAAGACATTTTTTAAAAATGATTACATACTAATGCTCAGAGAAGCATGTAATAAGGCAAATTGACAAATCAGATATCTGGTCCTTAGTGTCTTACCCTTTTGCCTACTTCCTTTCCCTTCTTCATTAAATACCCCCTAATTGTTTCAACTCCTTTATTATTGTCCAAAAATATTCTCAAATGCAACTTTGATTGGGATGACTGCGCAAACTTTCCTTCTAGGGAAACCCACATGTCCGCCAATTCAGTAGATGTGTGCTTCAAGAAATTGATTTCAGCATGTCCAAGGGAAACATCCTGGTCAAATGGACCATCAAAATCGAAAACTTCCACATTTAAAACTGATGGCGGTTCTTCCATCGCATCAAACTCTAATATTTCTGCATATTCATTGAAAGATTAATAGAGTACCAGTAAACATACATCCATGTAAAAGATATATTAATGCAAATAAGTACCAAATTAAATTATTAGGGGGGGGGGGGGGAACCCACACCATTCCATTGAGGAGCTCTTGTCTCAAGCTTGACAGAGCTTGACCTTGTTTTTCCATTGCAGGTGAAAACCACATAAGGGTCTGATAACCCCGATGACTCTAAGGATGCCAGATCAACCCCCTCAATTAAGGCCACAGTTAGAATCCATCCATCCCCATGGGCTTTCAGACCATGATCACTTCCTGTCAAAACGGATGGAACTCATCATTGAACCCTACGATGAAGCCTAAACCGAAATAGCAAGCACGGGAATTCTCAAAATGAAATACAAATGATAGTTGGGATAATTGTCCAGCTTATAAGCACATTAAACTTACCCATTTGAAATCTAGCTTGGAAAAAGTGAAAGAGCATGTTGTAGACACGCTGCAGCTGGATGACTAGAATTCCACTCGTAATGAGCTCTCCAAAACTGTCTGGCAATTCTAGGCCTTTAAATTCCAAGCCTCGGATTTCGTTTGGACCACAGCGGAAGATATGCACCAACACATATGAAAACATGACAATGGTGGAAACTACTGTAAAGTTCCAAAAATATTTGATTGCCAGCCGCCAATTGGACAGATCTTCTGTTTGCATAGTTGACAAGACCTGTTGTTTGTTTGATAAATTAGAGGTGTCTAGCTTCTTAAATTTCTGAGCAAGTAGGTTAGAGAACTGATCAAAACTCTCCTTCAGTCCTTGACGAGCACCCCCTTCTATCATGCCTTTCATCATTGTGCTTTGCATGAAGACAATGCCCCAAGACACCACAAGATGAGAGCATTTTTCTGCAGATTGCTCTTTTTCGGGCATTATCTTGTAAAGCAACTCAATCTTAAATGAATTTCCGTATGGGACCTCGGGTGTGCTTACACCAACAAGTATAGCATATTCCTCTTTATTCACCCTAACATAGGTTTGCTCCTCGGTGGCCTTAACTGCCTTAACTAACTTCGTGGGAGCTTGTGTATAGGAAACAACTCGTGTTAAGCAAGACATGTCTCCAGATTTCCATGTCCAGGGCCCCTCTTGAACATTTGTTGTTCCTTGCAGTTCTGCCAACTCTCTCCTGAACTGTGAATCGGGCGCAAAAAGGAGTGCATTAAGATCATAAGTAGACACTAGATAAATCTGATCTACCAGGATACCAGCAGGCAGATTTTCAGGCATTTCCAGTTTATGATCTCTTGACTCCATTAATGCAATGGCTTCTTCAAAGCTACAAGGAGATGGACCATCACGAACAATTTCTTCATTATCAGATAATGAAGTGGATGGTTCTGAAGAATCATCACCTTTTGAACTTTCTTCTTTCTTAGTGAAAACTTTATCCAAACGATTGGCGTATTTAGCAACAACCTTCATCAACTGTTTCCCTTCAGGCATTTTACAGCGAGGTACTTTGGGGATAAAAATGTCCTGAGATGAAATATGTGGACCTGCCAAGTCTTTAGAGTCCTCCATAGCAATACCGGAACTTGGAGGATGCATATGATTGAGGAAAGAAGCATGCCCTTTACCACGAAGAGAAGTAGTAAGGAGAATTTTCCCTGAGTATATAAGTAAATATTAGAGTATACCTTAACAATGGAATAATCAACTGGAACAAACAGAGCAGACTGAAAATGTGATCGAAGACGCAAAAGAGCAGCAGTAGCACATTAAACCATCCTTTAGATGCATTAAATTATAGCTTTTCCATTTCAAATCCTGAGCAAATACTACTAATCTTCAGGCTAACTAGAATAAGTAAATTAGAGTAAGGAGAAAGAAGCGAACTTCTAGGCCATAAAAAAGTAATAAACCAGTTACTCGAAACCCGATGCATGAAAGACCAATTGTCGTCCCAGTACACAATTTCCAATACTCCTGTAATTGTTTATAGAAAAATGCGACAAATTCATAAATTAGCCCCGTGCATGTTAATCTGTAAATTTCAGATTAAAATATTAGAAAACAAGCATCCACAGATCGTTCCATTAGACATTCTAACACAACATCATTCTAAAATTCTAATCCAAAACTTGTTCGATGAGCCCATTGATAAAACTAACGCTGAAAATGCAATCTCACAAGATAATTTTAAGCATAGACAGGGAAACAATTTAACAAACCACAGTATATATTGACAAATTTCCCACTCTTGGGACATTCAAGAGAGAACCATGTAGGCGGCAAGGTTTGCTTATCCTCACAGGCAACCGAGCCTACAGGAATCCATACCTCGCCCAACAAATCGAGACAACCGTTGGCGACTACAGATTCATCGTTATGATTGAAAACAGAAACAATAAGCTCCTCGTGTGCGTCATGAACCCTGAAAACGAACTCTTCATACCAAACAGGGTTGAAGGTGTGCCTCAATATCCTAGTCCTGGACTTCAACTTGCCTAGTTTAAGTTTCACGTAGGAATTCTTCACGGGCAAGTCTTTAGCTTCTAAAACACAAACGTAAAGTCTCAACATTGAAATAAAAAAATGTCGCCTATGGAAGCTGCAAAGCAGGGAATAATGCTAAAAGGAAAAAGGGTTTCAATGGGGTTTACTGATAAAGCAAAGTTTGGGTCGCTTCGGTGGACGAAAGCACGAGAAAACGTGGAAGTGGAAGGAAAAGGACACGAATATAGCCGGTTTTATGGAGTTTGCGATTAAGGAGAAAACGGGTCAAAAGGATTATGGCTGCATCGTAACTTGCGTAAGATGGTTTGCTCGTGGTTTACTGATTAGTACGTCAGCTTTTGATTTTTGAATGCCATTAAAACCGAGCCTTTTCTTGGAACGCGATCGTGTAGCTCGTACGCTTTGTTACGGTGCCAAGCGGTTTCAGGAAAAGAAGCGGGAAGATACTGGAAATGAGTGGACTTTCTTTACTTGTTTCATTCTATTCCACATTGTCGGCACGTTACCAGAAGTAACATGTTTAGCCGGCAGCAAAAGAACTTACAGAAGATGAAGGGCTTCCAAGATGATGAAAGAGATACATTATGGAAAAAAGAAAAGGATTGGTAGAAGTTTACCCTAGCAGGCTTTGATGCCTCTGAACGCTTGACAAGTCCTTTGTAATTTCCAGATTTTGCAATTCTATTTTCTATAATGTTAACTAAATATCCAGTGTGATATATAGATACATGGTATCTCTCGTGTAGAGTTGTCTGTAAATTTTCACAAGTTAAAATTAAAATAAGGTGAAATTTTAAATACCAAATTACAAAGGCGAGATCAAATTTTGAAAATTCAAAGTGATATTAATCATGCTAAAATTGTAAAGGCATATTTTCTATTTTCAAAACCTAGATCTTAATCTTATTTTTAAGAAAAATTGGAAATATATATTTAAAGGTTTCAAATACTTATTTAGTGGTTGAATTTTATATTAAAAATTTACAAATTTTAAACTATCATTATGATTTTATTTACAGTTCCAACAATCTTTAATGACCAAGTATAATAAGTTCTTTAAATCACCACCTCAATGTAGACCTGTACGGTCTATTTTGTCGCGCAGCAACAGAAACAAGCCTGGGCCCAGGGCGCCTTGGTCTGGTTTGGCATCCCTCTGGGTTTAAGAATTGATGATCATTAATACAAGAGCCTTAATGGGTCTTTAGAAATAAGGAGCTGGCTCATGATCATTCTGCTGAGCCTGAGTGAGAGGAATGAAGTTGCTGTTCGAGCTTTTACTGGCGTCAAGTCAAGGGTAAGAATGCTGATAGTGATAAGTAAGTGGAGTTATGTCTTCATGAATCGTTTCTAAGGGATCAAGATATAATCAGGCCACCTTTTGACTCTTCTCTGACCATAAAGGCCGGGCTCCTGAGTCCTAGATTTGAGAGCCGAAGCTGTAGTAATTCACAAAATGTTCAGTGTCCGGCGCATGTGACGTAGTTCCCACTGCCGACGAAGACGATCCCCACGACGTCGTTTCTCAGTGGCCTCATCTCCATAACGAAGAACTCATTCCTTCTCCCCATTTAACGAAGACCAGAGAGTTTACCTCCGATCGATTTTCCTGTCTTCCATACTTCTATTCCATTATTTTCGAAATCGCACTTCTGCGCACACAGTTAGCTCAGAAATTCAAAATCATATGAGAAATGGTAAGCTGCTGGTATTTCTATGTTTGACATAGCTTATATTGGCGAATGGCGATTCCTGGTCTGAAACAGATTAACTTGCCATGGATTGCTACATGCTACCAACATCTGAATTGTTCCATAGGATACAGATCAGCAGAGTAAATGAAGCAGCTTGTACTTTACAAGCATGCAGTCTTCGTTAGTGATCGATAGGCTGAAAAGATCAGTATGTTGGGAACCTCCACGAAAAAATTCAGTCAAATCCGATAAGAAATAAGAAATCGCCTTCCAATCGTTGTTCTGATCAGAGGTTGTATAGGCTGAAAACAGAACCAATATGAATTCTCAAAAGTAAAACCAAGAACTCTCTTTTTCCTCTCTTGCTTCACAGTTCACACTTATGGCAGCCACGCAAGTCAACTCTTACCAGGTTTTCCTTCTTCTTTTTTTCTTTTTCATAAATAAGAAATGCATGAAATAAAAATTGAATAGTTAAAGTATTAGGCTTCTACGTAGGAGTGAACCAACAGAGACCTCCTCAAAGAAAATCCATTGCATTCCTTTTCTTTTCGATATTCATCTGCTTTGATGATATGAACTATGCTGACTTTTTCTTTTGACTAGTTACCATACCTGTTTAATTCTCTTAGAAGAGCTTCACAGTGCATTAAGGGAGTAATCAAGCACAAAGCCGTTCACTTTTAAGTCTGCAAAATGTGGTTGCATTGGAGAGAATGGCCCTCGTTTAGGATACAAAAAAATGCCAAGTGGTCTCTCCTCAGTGTTGGTATGAATCATTTCAGTGCAACGAAATCAGGAAGATGAATATGAACCTATCTGGAAAACCTCTACCGATAACGAGAGAAGGAAGACTTTGATAATGATGCTGCTGGCAATGCAGAGGAAGTGGAGCAAGAAACTGTTTGAAGAACTTGTGCATCAGTATGAACTTTCATATTTGTTTGTAAGAACATCGGTTTAAGTGCAAATTCCAGTGCAAAATTATGCATTGGCCCCGCATACTGCTGCAGTTTGCTTGCTGTTCTTTTGCTTGTGTTGCACACTCTTGGTTATGCTTGATGTTAACCCTTTGTTTGGTTTAGCAGGAGGGAATTGGAGTGGAAGGAAAAGAAAAGAAAAATTTTAATGAATTCAATTCAAAAAAATTTTAAAAATGATGTTAAAAATTTTTAATTAATTTTTCTTACTTTTTTATTTTAAATCTTCTCTTTATCAAAATTTTATAATCTCATTTTTCTATTTTTCTTAATCAAATTGATTAAATTTTTTCCCTCTTTTTTTTTTCATTTTCCCCATATCAAACGGAGTTTCTATAGGTCACTTCAATTTGGCAATATAATCATATCCATAGTGTGTACAATTTAGCCAAAAAAAAAATGTCGTATAATATTTTTTTTGAGCTGAAAAATGTCTCATAATATGAAACAGAGTCCTTACACTTATAAACCACCGAGCGTTTAAATCAATTGACAACAAAGTTATTTTAGCTTAACCAAAAGTTTTGAGTTCAAAACTTAAGAATGTAGCAACACAGGTGGCAAAGCTGCCACTCGAAAGGGGCCCAAAATACTCAAATCCAAATTAGTTGGGCCCTGTTGAGTTTCTCATATCAAGGAACCAACCTAGAATACTGGATGGACATGCAAAATATAGAGTTTTTACACTTATAATTAAATTATAAAAAATGTGATTCTAGCACAATTCTTTCTATAACCTGCAATGCTGTTAAAACAAGGGCAATTGTAGTCACAAAAGAAAATAAAGGTTGTTTTGGAAATATCAATTAATTAATTATAAATGATTCCTTAATGGATGTTAAAAATTGAAGGCAGGACGCGTGGCATACGCAGGACCGGGTTGACCTCGTCAACTTGGGAGGGAGGAAATGTTTGCTTGAGTTGGAAGGAAGGAGGAAGCGAAGCATAAAGCAAGAATGATGATGGGAATGCGTGCAATGACGTGTGCTGCAGAGTGAGGGTTGGGACTTGGGAGGCGGAAAGCTCTCAGAAAAGCCGCAGAGATCGCTCAGATGATGCCACGCAACACACCAGCAATTCATCAGTGATCACCCCGCATCCTATCTCTTTCCTATTTTCTCTTTTTAGAAAGGAACGCGTCCCAACCTCATTTCCGAACAGGATCTCTTAACACGTTTTATAAATAACTAATTTACCAATATCTAGGAATGGAAGTAGTAGTAAATATAAAATGAAAATTTTCTTATATAAAAAAATTTTTAGAGTGTTTATGTCGATTTTTAAACGCGCACTCGTGTTTCAATATGACAAGAGTTATCCCATCTCAAACACAAAGATCCATTGAGTTCAGTAGAAAGAATTAATCAGCTCCTCAAAAATCATAACACATATAGCGCATCAATGTATAAATGCTCATTGAAAAAGATACTGATATTTAATACTATCTCCGGTTCTTAATATAAGACATCGTTTGACTTTTATTTAATCCTAAATATATCCCCAGTCCACTTTATCTCTCATATTTATGTATTTTTTCTAAGGTAATCCTTCTAACAATGGTAAGGATATTTCAGGAAAGATAACATCTATTTATGACAAATAGTTAACTTAACTTTTTTCTAATCTATTTAAATTAGTCAACTAACTCTTATAATTAGAATCAGAGGTAATGGATTCTCTCTAATAGAAAAATAACCACTCTTGCAAAAGTGTCAGTGGCTGGATCCTCAAATATTTTTGACTTTCCAAATGCTTGAAACTAAAAAGCGACATCAAACACAATTTAAAATTTGGTCTAAATTAAAAAATTAAAAAAAGTTAGAGCGTCGAATGTGACTTTTAAGACCATTAATAATAGGACTGCTACAAGAGTTTGACCCTGCCAAAAAAATACTAGGAAAAAAGTCACCATTATTTCAAAACTTCACAATTTTGATGTTGTAATGCTGACTATTTAAAACAATAAATATTTTTTTCAAAGCAATACAATCTTTATTATATATTTTTCTTCTAGTAGAATGTTAAGAACTTTTATTTTGAAATGTTTAAATTTTGACCTTTAAATATGATTTTTTTTTTAATATATTTGTGCAGTCATCAATACATACAAGTCATCACAACTCAATTAAGTTTAAAATAAAATCGTCCCACAGGCGAATTTAACCCAAGTTATTGGCTAGTGGCCAAATCATTTTGGTGGATAAAAAAATCAGTTATATATAAAAGGGAGAATTATACAACTAAGACCGACATTAAAGGAACTGAGAAAAGGGAATTCAGTAAAACATCAGTCGTGTGAAAAAGAGTGACTAGAAAAAGAATGAAACAGCATGTTAACCTCCTTTGCTAAGATGTCATTGGAAACAGAATGACCAAGTAGACCGTTGAGCAGATTCTTCTTGTAAGAATCAGGGTTGATATGATTCAACGATCCGGAGAAAGCTTGAACTATTTGAGTAATGCAAATCATTAATGCAATTTCCTAATATTTTTTACATTTTATATTAATTAACATTGATAGCATGATCATATTTATTTTCATTTTTTAAAATGTTTTGATTTTAAAAAAACCATATATTCAGAGAATCCAAACTTTTCCCCAATAATCCAATTCTAATTGTGTTGTTGATGATAGATAGATCCTAGGAGCTTTTTTCTCTATAGTCAAATCCCTCTGGACCGATTATTGTTTGGTGCATTTCAATAATTAAACAAAAATAAAAATAATTAGTCCAACGAGCCTGTAGCAGCTCTTATGGACTATTTCTTCACGTTGTCTTGGGTTTTAAGAAGAATCAAATGTGTGAAATAGTACTACCAGTCACCATCCTCATGGCCTGGTGAGCTGCAAGTTGGGGAAAAAAGGAAAGTCACAGAATATTGGTAGGGTTTGGACCGTTGCTACCAAGCAACAAGAATATTTTGACCGGTAAATTGGGGCGAAGCTTGCTCTTCCGGGTCTTTGGGGTCAAAGAACACTTCTTTCTTAACCGAGCAAAAATATTTTTAAAATTTATTTCCACCCTAACACCTTTTTCATTGGTGAGGGCACACACGTTAGTCAAATTCACACGGAAAATCTGCGTCCCAGAACCCAGAATTTTAACTCAAGGACTAGAGACGGGAATATCTCCGACGTCATCGGAATGAAATCCTAATCCTTTGGAAATTGCAATCCTATATTCTTAATAATTAATCGAGAACTTTGAACCCTCAAGGCGATCCAGAAACATCAAATTAAACAAAATCATCGTGTTAAATAAACTGTACTCCGCTCTTTTGATATGTACTCCATATATTTTTACTTCAACTAAAGTTTTCATCATCATCTATTTAAATTCAAGTATGTTCTATGTGTTATCCGAATTCGAAATAGTCCTAAAACCCTAATTCGTCGAACGAGAATCAACTCAGTGGCAGAAATTGGGGCAGCTAGGTTTCCGGTTTAAGAATCGAAAGCTTCTGTCGACTTGGCCGGAATAGCAGCAAGCTTTTCCCGACCCGTAACGGAATCCTACCGGATACGTGACCGGACGGAGAACACGATATACAGGGGAATACGGCAACGATTCATTGGAGGAGTGAGCCGATCCAGTTGAAGAGAGTTCGGCGCTCGATCGCGAAGACGAAGCAGGAGATACTTTCTTGAGAGACCTGGGCGGCGAAAGAATGGCTCTGATCTTCAACGGGTGAGCCTTAGCCGAGGAGGCTCGCTTATATTCCTGGATAATAATGGCCAAATCCTCATCGTTAGTAATGGAAATCAACGTCTCGAGGTCGCCGCTGGGCAATGAACACTTCAAGGTTACGGACGAACCACAGAACTCTACAAGCTTTACCATGAGGTCTGTAAACAGCAAAAAAAAGATCAGTTTTGACTGGCATAATAGAATCATCCAAATCAAATCACGTGTGTAACGTTAATAAGAGAATAAAAACAGAGGAACAAACCTGAAAAGGATATGGAAGGATCAACAGAGAGGACTCTGGTGTGGCCGCCGACGTAACGGAGGTTCCCGTCGGTAGAACGGGGAAGAATCCTGCCGCCGTAGCTGCAGAGGAATTTAAGAGTGGGAGTGTGTTTGGAGTCCATGATTCGCAAGGTTCGCCCGCGGAAACAAGTGTATCACCGGAAAGTCGAGGAGGAGTGTGGAGTTTAGAAGTTGGACCTTGAAAACCTGAAGAACAAGGCGAGGGTGGGACTTTATAGGCAGGGGGGGCCCCACACGCTTAATTAAAACCTAATTAAATTAATTCGTGTGGGCCCTCATTGGCCGCAATCCATGTTATCTCTGAATCTACAAAATTGTCGTCAAAGATTTTATATAAATTAAATTTGATTTGGTAAACAATTTTTTTTTTTTTCAAATAAAGCGATTGGGTGCGTTGAAGAGCAAGATGCGGATATCCTTTTCTTTTCTTCTCTTTTTTGTGGTCTTGGTTTGGCAAAATCAAAAAGAAATTTCATGCGAAGGAATCAAACCGGAAAATTATATCTCGTCATACAAGACACAAGCGTTAAAAAATTTATGATCCGAATTTTTTTAGGATGCCAATTTATGATTTATTATCGGATTGAAAAAAATTATATCCATCTTTTTTTCCAGCATATAATTAACGTTAATACTAAACTTCGCATGCCAACGCATAAAATCTAATTTAGTAACTCTAATTAAGTAAATATCCTCTTTTTTTTTTGCCTTCATATCTTTTTGGACTGAATTTTTGGCCTTCATATCTAATTATCCCAATTCATGAATTCTGGCGATAAAATCCATCCTTATTGCCTAAATTTAAGAATTTCTGCTGGCAGAGAGAGAGAGAGAAGAATTTCTAGTTATAAAAACGTTAAGATGTGTTTTAAATGAACCATATCTGTTGATCATATATAGAATCTCATATAAATCTACCAGCATAGATAATAGTCGTGTGATTTGTGCATTGCATCACTGCATGACTTCTCCTTGTAACTCGGAACTTACAAGTTATATGATGTGACCCGGATTAAGCGCCCTGCCTATACATTCTCATCTTTTTCATTCAATTATTATTTTTGACTATTTGAATTCTAGTTTTAAATTTATCCCCAAAAATAAAAGGCATTAATTTATTACACAGTTAATACCTTTTCAATTTATTAAATTTAATCCTAGTTTGATTTTATCTTTAAAATCTTAAACCAGTGGTTTTAGAAGAGTATTTTTATTCCTGAAACCTTATTTCCACGATTAAAATTATTGTTTTCAAATTTTAATAATCAAAATTAAAATAAATCAAATTCAGAAATTAAAAATAATATTAATCTTTTGTTACATAGCATCCACCACATTTTTAATTTTACTTAATAATATCAACCTTTTAATATTTTAATGAAAAAAATTGTGCATATCACTCTTATATGTTCAATTTTTGTTCCACTGATATGAGCAGTAAAAGCTCCCCAGTGTACACCCCTACAGTCTGTTAATAGTAAACGCTTCCTAGTATACACTCTTACAGTCTTATTGATAAATCACTTTTAATATGTTTTACATAAATAAAGAAAAATTTTAAATTTTATTAACTTTTATTTAAAATTTAATAACTTTTTAATTTTATCTCTATTTAATATACATTATACCTTATATAAATAAAATCAACACGATAATAAATTAGTGGTAAAATTATACATCTATACAAAAAATTTCTTTTAGTACCTTGTTTTATAGGATTAACAAATATCTTCTCTCTCTATCTTATAAATAGGATCAAAATATGTAGCAATCTCATTTGGAGGAATATACCAAAAAGAAAAAAAATGACATAAACACGCCTATTGAATTTTAAAAGATAAATAGCTCAAACTAAATATTTTTATAATAGTTTTAACATGTCAAAATATATTAAAATTACCTATCAATCATTTTGAAATTAATGAGGTATTTTTTCATCATTCTCCCAAAAAAACAATAATTAAATACATCAAACTTTCCGCGTGATAAATTGAAATTGTGTATTTGATTGATGTGGAAAGCAGAAGTACAGTATTTGACTGGGGCCCCCCTCACCAATTTAGCTAACGCAGTCACATGCCTGTTTCGAAAGCATAAATGGATTGAATTGCATATTTAGAGTGTGTTTGAATAGAAACCAAACCATAATTTTAGAAGTGTTTTTACGGATTACGAAGTAAATATGTGGAGAAGATTATTTCGTTTTGCGGAAAAGTATTTCTGAAACCACGATTTTAGGATATCTAAACAGACCCTTAATGAATTATTGATGATTTATTATACGTAGCTTTCAATGAGAGTCGAAATTTTAGGCAAGCTAAATCCATAGACTCTGTATAGCTTTCTTTTTCTCCCCCCCCCCCCCATTAGTATTAAGCATGGCTATTTCATTTACGCCAAAACATGACAATCTTTATTTTTAAAATGAAATTTATGTCAGTTGAAGTATTTAAAAAAGAAAAATAGGCAGGCGATATATTACAAAATATCACAAGTGTTCATAGGCTTGTTTTGCAAGTACATACATTTGACTACTAAGCATTATAAAATAACAATTATTCATATAAAAATTTACAAGTCCAGACTTACATTATAAGTTACAGGTTCTGATACCAAAAACAAAAAAAAAATTTAAATCTTTTTACAAGTACATATACATATTTTAATATAGCAAAATAACAAGTGTTTATAGGTTTTATAACATTTTTTATATATCTCTCGTACAATTACCTGACTCAGTTTTAAATAGTATATGGTTTTAGGTGTGAGTATATTTCTTAAAGTAATTTTTTTTTAACATTTACGAAGTTTGAGTAGTTAATCTTACTTAATAACCGTATATCAACCCCTTCCCCTTAAGCTGACCTGACTTTCCATCCTATGCAACTTTTTCTTGAAAAGTTTAAAAATTCTATAGCTAACATGTGTGTATATCTAGTCACACCTTTCTTCTTCTGATTCAGGTGCATTATATATGTACATGGATCTATTTAAAGTCACACCTGTCTGTTGTATTTTGTTCTGTCCTCTCTTTTTCTTAGCTGTATATGATATGATTCTAATAAAATGACCCATCACCACTGAAATTTGGGCATATAAGAGCTCATATCAGATTCTCTGTGACGTGGTGGGGTGTGCTTTGGTTAAGCAGAACCTGAATTGGTTTGGCTTTAACTAAAGTCGTGAAAGCTGAAATTGATGGCTCTATTTCCTTCCAAATACTGCAAAATATGAACTGGGTAGATCCCTTTTTTATTTTTTTTTCCCCCATTTGTACCGAAAAAAGGGCGCAGTTCATCTGTTCCTTCCAATTCCATTTTGGAACATATTCAATTCAATCAAACAATTGACTATGTGAAAATGTCTGTTACTTGTTTTCTCCATTCTGTTGATCTTTTCTCTGCCTGATTATTCGCTTTATTAGATATTCATCCAGTTTTTAATGTAAGATTTAATTAACTAATTCAAGTAAATTAAAAATATTAGTTGAATTAGTTAATATAATATGTTTTTTTAAATATCTCAAACATCTTTTTTAATTTTCTTTTCTATTTCTACTCGATTATTATTGAAAAAATATCAATAAAATTAATTTTAAAAAAATAATAAACTTATAAAAATAAGTCTTATATTTAATATAAATACTAACTTGGGAAGGGGGAAATATATCTGGGAAAAGTATTTTTTTAACCCCAAAAAATGATTGTGGGACCCACTAGGGGGTTGTGGTCTCATGGACGATGGATCCCAAGCTAAACGTCATCGCAGCCGTGAATCAGATGCTACCATTGTATTGAATGTGGGGGAGGGCTTGAGAGGGGGGGCAGAGCACATGGGCACAGTCCTTGGACGTAGCCCTAATCCCGGGCATTATTGGGACTCGCTAGTTCGGCCTTTTGTCCTAATTTTAACGTTCCATATTCGTGGAAGGCCTAGGAGGTGCCACGTCAACACCCGCCGGCGATGCTGCTACGTGGCGACATGCAGAAAAGTATGAGCTAATAATATTCCTCTGCTATGCCACGTCAAGACACAGGAAAAGACTTCTGTTCTTGTCTTCTTTTTAAGGCCAACAAAGTCTCATGTTCTTCTGTTGGAGGATTACACACCACACCGCCCCATTATTTACGCTGTCTTTCACATCACTCCTCCCCCCCACCATTATTTTCACAATTTGACTTTGAAAGCTTATTATGAGGCTTTTTCATTTTCTTTTTTTGGTATTAAATTCTTTTCTTGGTATTTCAAAATGGTACAGTAGTAATTGTCTTTTCCTTTATCATATTACAGGCCCGTTTTGCAATCTAAACCTGGAGGACACCCACTCGGCAGTCAGCCCTCAGTGAAGCTGGCCCATGATAGTGGACTCAGCCCGGGCCCAAAACCTCCCCTTCAAAATATTAATCTCAAGCGAAAACTACTTTATCATAGTACAATAAGCTGTTGGTTGATATAGTAAGCGGTCTCACCTTTGTAAAGAAAAAAATACAAGTTTAAATCTCGAAAAGCACATTTGTTCAGAAGGTTTTAACATTAACGCTTTTAGTTCAATGGAGATTAGTCTCCAGCTCAAAATGACTTGAGTATACTCTGAATCATACTAAAAAAAACTACTCTCCCACATAAGATGCTTTGCTTGCTCTGACAAAATATTTTGTCCAAAAAATTTACTTTTAGTCTCTATAATTTTGAATTTGCTGTAAGTTAATTCTGAAATTTTGTCATGAGGTAACTTGGTCTTTATAATTTTAACTCCATTACAATTTAGTTAAAACTGTGTGGGCAAAAGATTAATTTTCTTCTATTTTGTTTTTACAATTTATGCATTCTTTTAATATCTAAATCACACTAAATTATATGGATAAGTATTGAAAGAAAAAATATCATGCCAAGTTGAATGATATATAAACTTATTCACAGGAGGGCCAGGAATAGTTGTTGGGGGTTGAGAGTTGGGACTGCAATCATGTTTTCGTCATACCATCAATGAGATTTGAGTGACTCTTTTTGGGAAAGAAATATATATTACGTCAAAACATGCTTATATTTTAAAAACAAAAGATGATATACGTCAGATATTTAAAGAATTCATATAGTGATCGAAAGAGCAACAGGAATACTACCTCTGATCTTTAATATAAGATTCTATTTGACTTTTATTTTGGTTCTAAATATAAGACCCCAATCCATTTTATCTTTCATGTTTATATATTTTTTTTTCAAAGTAGTCATTCTAACAATGATAGTGATTGAAAGAGCAAAAAGAATATAATTTAGTGAAAAACACAAAATCAATGTAGCTAAAATATATTTTAACGAACATAAATAGGGAAACGGCGTGCATGATATTGGAATCCAAATGAATTCTGCTTTATGCTTTGTTTGTTTCATCACGTTGTAGAGAACTTACTCATTCCATTGTATCTAACTCCTGTTGCTTGTTCATTAAAGTGTTAGTTTTTACTCTTTACTATTAATCTCGTCGTAAAAGTTCTTCCCTCCAAGTAAGAAGTGCTGCAGATTAGATTTCACTCATATTCAATGTCTATATTTTATAATACCACAAAGTTAAACGTTAAGAATCTTGAGACACAGGAGAAACATTGAACTAGGATTACTCCGCCAAACATCCTTCAGCCTCCTCGTCAATCCCATGTCTTGCTTTTCAGCGGATGCACCTGCCTTCTTGTTTTCACTCCTCTTCTCTTAAACTGCCTTGCCTTGTCTTTATCTAAAAATATAATAATTTTTTAATTTTGTATTCATATCACAAACTTTATGATATAACTTATAAATAGTATCCAATAATAGTGTACTCCTTTTTCTCTTTGCTTTAAAATAGAACCAAAAGAGTATAGATTAAAAGGAGAATTACAATTAAATCTCACAGAAGAGAAATAATTACTAAAAAGTTCTAATAACAACTTGAGCAGCCTGTAATGATAAGTCTTATAGCCTGTAATGACAGGTCTTGCGGTAGAAAACAACAAGTTGACAACCTATATAATTTATTTTGTAATTTTTTTCTTTTTATGAGATTTAGTTGTAATTCTCCTTAAACTAAATAAGCCGACACAGCCAGCAATATCTACTGTCCATAGAATGTTAATGAATAATTAATGATCAGACATTGGCACCAAGCGCAACTATACCACTACGTCAAAATTTTAATAATTAATTATCTCCACAGCTAATTTTTACTTGGGGTCTACTGTGCTGGTCCAAATCCAATCTCCAAATCATCATTTATTCTTGTTTTATTTTCTTCCCCTTATAGAAAATAAATAAAGTCGCCGTTAAACTGAGATAATCCCTAGAATCCTGTGCAGCCCATCGGATTCGCCCCTTAATGCAGACAATAACCACATCCACCTGACCCCGCTCCTTTTCCCCTCGCCGGGGACGGTGACGGGTTCCGCTGCGATGGGGACGATCTTCTTGCTTCTCTTCTTCCCCGTCCTCTTCTCTCCCATCTCTGCACTCGACTTTCTTTTCAATTCCTTCAACGGCATCGTCAATGGCACCAACCTTACTCTCATCAACGACGCTCGCGTCGACCACACCGTCATCCGCATGACCAACGACTCCAACCAGTACTCCTTCGGACGATCCTTCTACCCCACCGCCGTTTCCATGAAACCAAACTCCAATTCCTCCAATATTTCTTCCTTCTCCACTTCCTTCGTCTTCTCCATTTTGCCCCAGATCTCCACGAGCCCAGGTTTCGGTCTCGCCTTCGTCCTTACCAGTACCATGTCTCCCGTCGGTGCCCTAGCCAGCCAGTACTTCGGTCTCTTCACAAACGCCACACGGCCCGCCGTCACTCCACTGTTCGCCGTTGAATTTGACACTGGTCAGAACCCAGAGTTCAACGACCCAGATGATAACCACATCGGAATCGATCTGAACAACATTGAATCCGCCGTCACGAAATCCGCAGGCTACTATAATTCCACTGGTGGTTTCGTGCCTATTCGAATGCGTGATGGTCGTAACGTTCGAGCTTGGATAGATTTTGATGGCGCAAATTTGGAGATAAATGTCACGGTTGCGCCAATTGGCGTTACTCGCCCGTCTATGCCGACGCTTTCGTATAAAGACCCTGTTATAGCGAATTACGTGTCGGCAGAGATGTATGTTGGATTTTCTGCATCGAAAACGAATTGGGTTGAAGCACAGAGACTTTTAGCTTGGAGCTTCAGCGATACCGGACCTGCGAAAGACATCAATACGACAAATTTTCCAGTCTTCAAGCCACAATCGTCGCCTTCGAAGCTTTCAGGTGGGGCGATTGCGGGGATCGTCATTGGATGTGTTGCTTTTATGGTGATTTGTGGTTCTGGGTTTTACCTGTGGTGGCGAAACAAGAAATTGAAAGAGCAAGAGGACGAAATGGAAGATTGGGAGCTAGAGTACTGGCCCCACAGATTCTCATGCGAGGAGCTCAGCGTGGCTACTGATGAATTCCGCAAGGAAAATCTTTTGGGTTCAGGAGGATTCGGAAGAGTCTACAAAGGAACACTATCGAACAACACAGAAATCGCAGTCAAGTGCGTCAACCACGATTCCAAGCAGGGGTTACGAGAATTTATGGCGGAGATCTCCAGCATGGGCAGGCTTCAACACAAGAATTTGGTTCAAATGAGAGGATGGTGCAGAAAAGGGAACGAGCTCATGCTTGTTTACGACTATATGCCTAATGGAAGTCTGAACAAATGGATTTTCGACAAACCTGCCAAGCTTCTGGGCTGGGAACAACGTCGTCGAATCCTCGTCGACGTCGCCGAAGGGCTAAACTATCTACACCATGGTTGGGATCAAGTGGTGATACACAGAGACATTAAGTCGAGCAACATATTGCTGGATTCGGAAATGAGAGGCAGATTGGGGGACTTTGGTCTTGCTAAGCTTTACCAACAAGGTGAGGTTCCAAACACGACGAGAGTGGTAGGTACGTTGGGGTATTTGGCACCTGAGCTGGCGTCGGTGGCTGCGCCGACGGCGGCGAGCGATGTGTACAGCTTCGGCGTGGTGTTGTTGGAGGTTGCGTGTGGGCGGAGACCGATAGAGACGTCCGCGCCGGAGGAGGAGGTAGTGTTGATTGACTGGGTAAGGGACTTGTACGCGAACGGGAGTGTAGTCGACGCGGCGGATGCAAGGATTAAGGGTGAGTACGATCAGGGAGACATGGAGATGATTTTGAAGCTTGGTTTAGCTTGTTGTCACCCTGATCCGCAGAGAAGACCAACCATGAAGGAGGTTGTGTTGCTTTTGTTGGGCGAGGAACTCGGGGCGGCGCCGGTGGAATCGTTGTCTGAGTTAGCTCGCGGCGAGAGCGGCACCGTGAATAGTGACGGCGACAGGGAATCACAAGAGGCGGCGCTACAGGGGACCACGCATGCGGTTTAACTCTCTTGTTTAATTATTTTGACTTGTGCTCTGGTTTGCTTTTAATCAGTAAATATTGTAATTAATGATTTATTACGGGGTAATGGATGTTAAACTTTTTGTGGAGGTTCCGAAGTCCGCCGGGGAAGAAAAGTTTTGTAAAGGCCGTTGTGATTAATTAATTTTTTAAGAAGTAAAAAGTAACTTGGCATAAATCAAGAAGGACAATGGACTAGAAATTGTGATTAAATGAATATATATTTCGGATGCTTCGTAACTTATCTTTTTTTCTTAATGAATTTTTTTATGGTCATCTTTTTAAGGTTATAGGCCAAAAGTTATTTTATTTCTATTTACATATATTAAATAATTAAAACTTGAATTTAAACGGCTTTAATCAAACCAGCTTCTGCCCGGGGATAAAAATTAGACGGTGTGATGGTAAATACAACACAGGGATACGTTCTGTATGTTTAGCGGCAACATTCAAGGTAGAGAGATTGGTGAGGACACATTTGAGAATGGAATAAAGAAACTTATCTCGGAAATATTGGAGTTCGAATTTTGGAAAGAATATCTTTGGAGAAAGATCTACTTAATCACTAATCAAGACCCTAATCCAACTTAGTCGTACTAACTAATAGTCCCAGTCATATATGGCCACTGGATGTGGGAAAAGAAAGAAAGAAGGCTTATCTTGCGAAAAGTAAAGATGGTGACATAACCACGCCTGCAAAAGATCATATATAGTGAGATAGTTGATTAAGCAACATGGTCCCGTGTCGATTGGGTCCATAACTTGGTTTTCAAACATATCACATATTCAGATTTCAAATACATCACATATTCAGATAATTCTTGCCTCTTTTGAGTGAAAGACAGGCATCAAATTAACAACATCCATATCATTTTTTCTTTTTCCTCTTTTGTTTGGGAGGGGTACGTTCACTGAAATATTTAACTGAAACTAGAGTGTAAAGTTGAGGGAGTGAAAAGTAAAGCAGGCTTTGCCTTTTTTGGCACCTAAATTGAAATGCTTGGATTTCTGTTGGCAAATCATGGCCACCGACTCCTTCATACTCTTTGGTCCGCATACCAACACTCCAACATTTGTTCCTCCACTTTCATTTTCAAACTCCCCAAATATATCTGTTCAATTCAATTCACCAATGATATACGTTAAGAGCTTCACATCTTCCTAAAAATATTTGAGCTTTGAACCTATCATTTTTTTTATCATGACCTAAGACAGTATTTAGGCATTTTATTATTCAGCATCAGTTTCTTTTAAATATCACTCTATATAACTTTTTTTTTTTTGGCCAGCGTCCCTCTATATAACATTGTTTTATCAATGCATCTAATAATTGTCGGTGAATTTATTTTAGTTCCTGTAATATAGTAAAATGATTTGCAAATGTTGACAAAAAAACAAAGAAAGAAGTCAGTACCTTGGAAGTTTGGTCGTCCCCCAAAATGGACTTCATGTTCTTCAAGGGTACTCCTGCTTTCAGTAGAGCTTAAATCGAGGGGTTTAGATTCTTTCTGGGAGATCGGTGGTATCCCTTTCTGCAACCGTCTCCACCTCAAAAAGATTCCCATCAAGGTGCTGCAAGCTAAAGCTATGACAAAAGAAGCCATAAGAAACATATCTACAACCCAAGAAGGTGTCTTGTCTTTGGACTTTTTTGAGCCCTTCTCAGGCGGAATTATATGGTTGAAACATATAAGAACAATAAGAAAAATGATGGAGCAAAATCCTAAAATGGCAGCCATCCAAGCTGGACTCTCTGGCCCATGTACTGGGTAATTCGAACACTCTGTGTTCAAGTGCAAAGTTTTTACTTCGAAGAATTCATTCAGTAGGTCTCTAAGTCTCATTCCTGGCTGATTTTCTTGGGTTATAAAGAGTTTTAGCTTCAAGTGACACTTTCCAGGCGATTCCTTGAGCAAAAGATCGGAGATTGAATGCAACAGAGAGAAGTCTTGTGCCCTCTTGATAACATACACAAGTTGTATCCTTGAGGGGAATCTCTTTTTGCTGGTGGCTGAGGAAACTTCTGCCAAAATACTCAGAAATGGGGTTATTCCACTCCCTCCAGCAACCAGAAGTACACTGTCATATCTGCAGAAGTACTTCTCTGAACATTTAAAGACTGTATAAACTAAAAAGAGATTAAAAAAAAGTGCTTGGTATAATGTTGTTTTCTCACTTCAAGAAGTCCAGAGAAGCAGGTCCATAAGGCCCTTCAATTGCAACAGGTATACCCTTCATTTTCGCAGAATCTCTGCCCAGCTCAGCATGTATCATGTCATAAAGCGAACTCGTCCACCATCCTTCACATTTAATTATCACGGACATCCTTTGTTCATCAGCAGTGGAACTAGATGTTACACTGAAGGAGTGCCACTGGAGATTTGATATGGTTGGTACCTTCATAAATATCACACTTGTGGGAGCGTAGTTTAGTCCTGCAAATGACAGAAACAAGCACTTCATATATTTTTCAGATCTCTGTATTTCTAAAGCTACTTCATGGAAAGGAGATTAAGTACTTGGATCTTTGGGGAGAATGAGCTCCACAGCCTTGCAAGGGAAAACTCGAGCTGAAATGATGCAAGTTCTTGGCCTTGATTGTATGATACGAAGGAGTTTGTCAAGACCAAAAAGAAGAACTCCTGGCAAGACCATGTAAAAGTGCCTATCTCCACCATGAAACAAGAAAAATACAAGAAACACAGAGTACAGATGATGGGTGTAGTAGAAGATTTCGAAGTTTCTCCTTCTAATTTGAGGAAGTGAAGTGAACCAGATAACCATCCCCGTAACAAGTGTAATCTCTCCAGCAAGGTATATTCGTCCTGTCTTCTGCCACTTCCATATCTGATTGAAGAGAGAAAAAATAAAATGTGAAGGAGGAAACAGGAGTTAAAAGGGATGAGAACTTGTACACATCTCACAACGGGAAAACTCCATTTTCAATTTCTCATTTCATTTGTTTTAGACTCTTAAATCTCAATCTAAATTGAAAGAAACGAGACGTGGAGGACAAAATTGAGAGTACCCTTTTTTCACCAGATTGAAAACAGAAATGAAGTTTACATGCTGCGGAATCACCTCATTCCGTATGTGGTTGCTGACACCCCAGATGAGCAAAGTGCTCCCTCCATGAATTGCGGCGAAAAATATCATTGCTGTTCCAACCCAGGTGTGATATCTCACTGAAGCTTCAAATTGAATGCCAAGTATGCGAAACACGGCTAGTCCCCTTAAGACAGGAAGAAGAAGCAAAGCCAGGGACGCTTCTGCTAGCAAGCCAAACCTGGTTGCTACTCTGAGATACTTGAGTTCCCATCTGAAATGAAGGCAATATCTTTGTTCTTTTAACTATCCAACATGATAGGGAATGCATCAGGGTCAAAGAAGAGCACTTACAATTCCAGCTTCAGATTTATCAGGTATCAGCTTCTTGAAGTCGTTAGAGATGCGAGCGTAAAAAGTCCATGTTAAGAAGAGGATGAAAAGAAAAACTAGCAGTATCTCGATACTGGATAGGATTCCCAGAAGACTATTCACCACTAGTGGACTTGACAAGAAAGTGGACAGACTCCTTGCTTTACTGTAACATCAACAAAGTAATTTTCAAGCGAAATGTTTATCAGCAGTAACTTGAAATTTACACATGTATGATGATACCTGCGTCTTCGTTCTCCAGACTTTAAATCCAAGAACACAAGTCCTATTATAGCGACAGCAATTACAGGAAATGTATACGCAGCATAGTTAAGACCTGCAATATCCAATATCACTTGCTACTGGACTCACAAAATTTTACGACAAGACTTTCAAAGTCGAAGATCTAGTGATTACCATAGTACCCAAACACAGTATTATCTGCGTTATCTTCAGCATCTTTCCATCTTTTTGTCCAAAATTGCGTAGGCTTCAGAACCCACAGAGAAGTCCAGACCGCACATGTGAGAATCAAAAGACATGTTAAAACAGAAGGAAAATTGGAGCTTGCCATGCTGACTGATCTAAGATGGCTTTGAGGTTTGTTGACCTCATTTAGAAAGGGAAGGATCAATATATAACGGAATCTGATGAAAAGCAGCTTCCTTTCAGAGGTTATAAGATTAGATTAGGCCCCATCAACTCCATTAAGTGCCTGTCACCATCAAAGCACTTCCCATGCCAATATCTAATCTCTGACTATCATTAATTTAATTTGTAGAGTTCTTTATTGACATTTTAGCTATCATGCCATTAAACATATAATCATAGTTATGGCAACGAATCATCTTATTCTGCTTAGTCTGGATTAAGATGATTAGAATTGGCTTGATTGGCACGAAAAATCAATTAGTCAATCATTTACTGGCCAAATCGGTCAAAACTAATTTGAAATGGCTATATTTTTAAATTAAGAAATTTAAAATCCAAATAAAAACTCATATCTTTGTAACTTCTTAACCATTTTAAAAATAGGACCTCTTTTTCTTTTTACTAAAATTATAAAATAACCTTTAAATTATTTCTTTTTACATCGGTCAATATTTTTGTAATATTACATTATATTTTTAATTAGTGAGATTATCATTTATACATTTGTTTTTCATTGATTCGGTTGTGATTAACCACAGTGAAACTCATAATATGACTTCTCCAACTACTAGACCTATAATTGATATTTAGACTGGTTAAAATAACTTTCTGAATTAATTTTAAAACTACTCTAAATGAAAGTAGTTTTTGAACTGGTTGTTTAACCAGTCTAAAAAAGTACTTTTCAGACCAATTTGAAAGGTTAAGTCTAGAAAGTCATACTTTTTAGACTGGTTCTAAAGTTGAGTTTAATTTTAAACACCTTCATCTAGGTTCTCTTTAATTTTTCCTTCCTTTCTTGACAATTTAAGAGAGAGATAAGTACATCTATCTTGTGTATATCTTATAAAACTGTCAAGAAAAATTGAATAAAGATTCTTAGCCAAAAAGATAAAAATTAGAAGATCCAAGCAACTGATCCTTCACTATATCGTATTCAAGTGTTGATGTGGTAGGCTGGCAGCTGTATATTATTGGCTTATTATCAACTTGACTGCTTGCTTAATGGTCCGTCTAGGGAATAATGGATTCATGGCCCAACGCTGAATTATGTGAATCTAACTTAGGATTTGTTTCTTTCCCTAACTTTCTTCCGCAAAAGAAAGGAATGGCAGCCGTGTGTGCCATCCATTACGGTCAATCAGCAATGAGGGGATCCATTATCTGTATTGAATACGTGGCGGAGATATATCATATGTTTGTTCATTGAAGGACAGACACTTAATCGCAAACATATCAGAAACTATAGCCACCACTATATTGTTGGAACACGATAGAAGGATAAAGTGTATAATATTCGCCCATCATCTAGCATCAACTACAACAATAGTCATTATGGAATAATTGACTCACTCGTAATGCGAACTAGCAAATCATATGATATAGCAGTGTAGGATAAAACAGAGCAGTTCCACCACCACCACACTTGCTGAAGTAAAAATTTCATTAAGGCGAATCATCAAACAGCTTGAGTGCGATATAGAGAAATTTAAAAATCAGCCAAGAAACCAGGCTCAAATCCACCTACACATGTTGTTCAAGTTCAAATGTGCAGAAATGAACTATTTCCTTACCTTGTCATCTTCACTCGATCATTGATCTTCTAGTGCATGTATAATTGTGGAGGGTCGCCAGTTCTGCAATCGCATTTTCGTAAAGCAATAATGATGGTAATCTGCTGCGTAGCAGAATTTGTTGCTTCGTTTAGTGGATGCTCAGACGGAGAGCATCTAAGTAAATTAAGTTTTTGTATGACTTTCTACCCCCAGCTTTAATATAGCAGGCCTCACAAAATTATCCACTGTTGTGAATCTAAATCTTCGATAACAACTGAGCTAACTGAATCACCTAGGCCTTCTAGTAAAACGCAACTAGTTTCATTGTTTATCACTTGATGATAAGCTTATCAAATCTAGACAGTTTATATTTAATTTGAATATTTCAGATTTAAAATATTTAATTAATTATTTTTAAATAAAAAAATTATTTTTTAAAAGAATGATAGTAAAAAGATTATTTTTATTTTAGATTCTATATATATTAATATAATTATTTTAAACAAATAAAAATAAAAAAGAAATCAAATATGAACCATTAAATGAGATATGAACGATCTAGATTTGATGAGTTTAAAGTACTCATCAAAATATGAGTATTAAAACTGGTTCCAAGTAAAACGGCCACTATGTATAACATATAATTACTCTTTAGATCCTTCTTCAAGCTCCAACTACCATTTACTTTTTTGAACATTTGAAGTAACTTCAGTTTAATTGAAATCAATATAGCAAATAAAATATTTTATTGCACATAACGTTAGATTGGGAGATTTCCTATAAATAACATTAGTCTTTTACTTCCACTTGGGGAACAATTTAAAATAACATATTTAATCATTTATATTGGAAATCACTTCTACAAATAGAAGCACCCTTTTAATATCTCCAATCTAGGCTATCTAAAAATTTGATTTTATAAAACCTCTACACAATAAATCACCTCTCATGAAGTGCTCTCTAAATCTAAACTATCTAATAATTACTTGTTCTTTACGTTAAACGAAATTTCCTTGCTAGTCATATGTTCAAATTAAATACATACAGGGAAGCGTACAAGGTTAGCGACTGAACCATTGATATCTACGAACAATACCAGCTCCATTCTCAATCTCTTACTAGACATTCAAAATAAGACATAGGACTCCAGCTAAAAGAGGCTTTGTATTAAGGGGAAGAGAGAAGACACAAGAAAACCAATGAAATAACCAAAGACACTGCGGATCTTGACAAAAGGAGAATCTGTAATCTCGGCTTAGTTTTGAACGAACCCTTGCTCAGAGGAAACTGCGGATTCGGCATCAGCAAACTCATTATCTTTCTGCTCTCACCCTTGTTTTCCCATGTCACAACGAGGGGCTCAGACATGGAAGATGGTACTCCCAAACCAGCAGAAGCCAACGATTACTACACCGCAAAACGATGGTGGCCTGAGAATGAACAAGCTGTTAATGGCGTCCCTTCTGCTGCAACTAAACATAACTCAGACTACTACAACTCCAAGGAAATATTTACGCCACAAGTTCCCAGGGAAGGCGACCGAGTGGTATTGAAGGATCTGATTGGCATGGGTGGTGAGGAAGACGACGACGTTGAGGAGAGGCGTTACTTTAGGCCAGCTGTGTCATCAGAAATAGAGGAGATATCTGAAGATGGAGAGAGCGAAACAGATAACAGAGAAAGTGGAGCTGAGGACATTTACGTGGCTGTTGGGAAAGATGACATAGACGTCGTAAAATGGGCTCTGGATCATGCCGTTTCTCCTTCTTCTCGGATTTTCTTTGTCCATGTTTCGGTTCCTGTCACTTTGATTCCTACTCCAGGTACCAAGTACAACTCCATCATTTTACAGCAGAAAAAAAATCTCCGAATAACTTTATTGTTGCCTTTGTTTTACAAGACAATCAGTTATACATGTTCTGGTGTGTCCATAATATTGACTGCAAACAGCAGTGAATTGCAGCCCATATGCTGATGGTATATATTTGTGACAGTGGGTAACTTACCAATAAGCCAATTAAACCAGCAACGAGTGAGGAGTTATGAGAATGAAGAGATCAACAAGACGAACAACATCATGCAGAAGTACATCCAGTTAAGTAACGATGCTCAGGTACATACATGTATCTATGTATCTAGAACTGTTTATGTTGTTTCTGAACCACAAGCGTCATATTTTTCCTCTGACTTTGGTTTGGTGTTTCGAATAGGTGAGGGCAGAAACGGTGCATCTGGAGAACAATGACACAGCCAAAGGACTTCTGGAACTTATTTCTGTTCTGAACATAAGAAACCTCGTCATGGGAATAAAAAAGCCTCCCCACCCATGGTATACATATGCTTGGATTTTATTGAGCTTAATTTTAGTATATGGCATGCCATGAAACAAATTATAAGTTGGTGTTGCAGGGGTAAGAACAAACTGAGCAGGGGGGAAATAGTGAAGCAGAATGCTCCGGAGTTCTGTGAGGTTGCTTTGGTTTGTGTTGGAAATGAAGTGGGGAAGAAGAGCCATTATGACATTGTTTCACAACGCAGACACCACTCCTCAGGCAGATTCATGTCCTGTTTGTGCTTTTCAGGCAAGTCCATTTAATTACTGATCTTATCTTGAGCTTGTTTTCATTTGGAAAAATCCTAAAAAATGATTGTTGAATTTTAAAACTTCAAATCAGTATTGGTTACTACACTCGTAAAAAAAATAATTACACTCGAAAAACAAATAACAATATATTTTTATAGTAATTCTCAATTTAGAATTTTGAAATTTAATGGGTTTTTTTTGTTGAGATTTTCCCTTTTCATTTTGTACAATTCTTGAATTTTCTGTTTCTTTATGTGCCACCTCTCGCTCTAATTTAATTCCTATCCATTTCAGGAGGCATGAATGGAGTAGATGATTAATTATTTAATTAGTGATGGAGTGGGTATTATCATTATTATTGTTCAGCTTGTTTTATATATTTATTCATTTTTTTTTCTAATTTCGACAGTGTTTCCATTTGATTAGAAGAATGTAACAATATTAATAAGTAAATGCTATGTTATCATTTTCTTGTTGGCTTTAGAATTTGATGGTTTGTTACCCAGTCATAAGAAGTGCTCATGCTTTGGCACTTGGTTTTATATACAAAGCAGCAGCATCGCCTGACCAAAGTCCGGTCTGAAGCTTTGGATTTTGATCCTTGGCGCTTGGGAGTGAACCACCACATCACACTCAAAACAGTCAAACATTATAAATCATCATCAAGAAGCTAATTTGGCTAACCTATGAGGTAGATTTCAGAGCATGATATTATTACGTAGACTTGGGCAGTGGTCATAAAAGGAGAACTTCGTTTGAAATGGCGATTGTAGTTTCGAAAAACAGCTTTCCAATTGCTACTTAACACTAATTTATACTGCAAAAGATAAATATATTATAAAATTTTTTTGTCAGTTTACACAAATATTGTAACGAAAAACAATTCTATTATATGAATAAAAATTAGAGTCAGCAGGTAAAGTTTTGAATCAATCTTTGTCAGAATTCTGTTTTGGCCAATCGTATTAAAAAATACATATACTAATTGTAATTAAAGTATGACCAATTTTCTTCTTATCTCATCTTAATATGCTTAATAATCATCAAATCAAAATCTTCAAAGGTAACTCACAAGTATTCGGGTATCAAATTCGATATTTTGGGCTCCATTATTGGATCGGTGGGTCAGATATTTTATTACTTTCCCTCCCGGCAAGCGGCGACCTATATTTACTGAAATTTGGATTATCGAGTTCGCTTCTCTGCGCGCTTAATTTACAGATTCGGAGACGCAAGTAATCCTCTTGACGACAGACTGTTTTTATTCTTGAAAGAGATACTCAGAACACCACCGAATTCCGATAACCCTAGGTACCTTCTCTGTAATCTTAGTCGTGGGTGCTAGCTCCAAGGATCTGAACATGAACCCTCACGACAACAGATATGCAGACTCGACTTCTTATCGTAACCGCAGGAGGTAGGTTGCGAATCTTGGCATCCTATTTGCTCGCCTTATACATGTGCCTCTTTTTTGGCCCCTTAAACGCCTGTTTGTTCCTTTTAATGCAGTGATTTACTTGGATCTATGCCGCCTATGGTCCCTCCAGTGATTGGCGGTGCCAGCTCGAGCTACGGCCGGGGAGGTCCTGCCTCCTATGGTCCTTCACCGGTTGGTTATAATATGGGAGGAAGAGGTGCTGGGAGTGCTCTTGGAGCGGCACCTGCCCCAAACTATAGTGAGTTGCCGTCGTTCATGCCGCCTCCTGGAGGCTTTGATATAGGGCGTGGTGGTGTCTCTAGCCAAAGGGGGTTCGGCGGTAGACTTGGAAACGGTCCTGTTGGTGATAGAAAAGACGACGTAGGTCGTCGCGGCAGTGGAAGAGATCGGGGCAGCAGTTTGATTGGAGGTCGGGGAAGTGGTAGATTTGGTGGAGCTCACGGCGAAAAGACCTCTGGGAGAGGAAGTGGGGCTGGAGGTAGAGGTTTTGGTGGAAGCGCAGGATTTGGCCGTGGACGTGGCCGTGGCCGTGGCGATGGCGGTGGGGTTAGAGGAGGAAGACATGGTGGATCTTCCAAGGATGACTTGGACACCATAGCACTCCCCAAGCAAGATTTTAGAAATTTGGTTCCCTTTGAGAAGAATTTTTACATCGAAAGCCCATCGGTGCGGGCAATGTCTGATCATGAACTTATGGTTTACCGTGCCAGTAGGGAGATCACAGTGCAAGGGCATGACATTCCTAAACCAATTCGAACGTTTCAAGATGCAAATTTTCCTGGTGACTTACCTTTCCGTGATATATTGATTGTTGATAACTTGTCTTGACTTGTTTTGCTGATCATGTTATTCGGCATGTTAGATTACTGCCTTGAGGTGATTGCCAAATTGGGTTTTGTGGAGCCTACACCAATTCAGGCTCAAGGTTGGCCTATGGCTCTGAAGGGTAGGGATTTGGTTGGCATTGCGGAGACTGGCTCAGGAAAAACACTCGCGTATCTGCTTCCTGCTTTAGTGCATATCAGTGCACAACCTCGATTGGGTATGCATTGATTTCCATGTTCGCTTATTTTCAAGTTTCCACTTTTTCTGGCTTTATAGCATAGTTGATATCTTGCCTGCTGATTCAGTACAAGGTGAAGGTCCTATTGTCTTAGTTCTAGCTCCAACTAGAGAGTTAGCTGTTCAAATTCAGGAAGAAACTGTAAAATTTGGTTCTCGAGCAAATATTAGAAGTACTTGTGTCTATGGTGGTGCCCCAAAGGGACCTCAAATTCGTGATCTTAAAAGAGGTATTTTTTGCCTTTCAGTAAACATAAGTTGCTTGTATTTTGAGCCTTTATATGGATGAAGTTTATGAGAGGATGAGACTATTTTCTGTTGGCTCTTTGCAGGTGTTGAAATTGTTATTGCTACACCTGGTCGCCTAATAGATATGTTGGAAGCTCAGCACACAAATCTGCGAAGAGTGACTTACCTTGTGTTGGATGAAGCTGACCGAATGCTGGACATGGGCTTTGAACCTCAGATAAGAAAAATTGTTGGGCAGGTACGGATCATAGTCACCATACTGTAATGACTTTATACAACCATGAACCATCAAATATACATCAACATTAGAAAGTGGTGAATTAGATAACCTCGGAAGTTCATTGATCCCTTTTATTTTCAATTCCATATTTGGTTCTTAATAAGTTGGGGGAAACCTTTCAGTTGTAGTAAACTTATACCCGGAGTTTTGCTCTAGTTAGATGTCTACCCTGGTCTCTCATAGCCATGGCCGAAGTTCTAAAATCAAATCTGAAGCTGTTTGGTGTTTGTTTGGGTGGTTTTTTTTTTTTTGGGGGTGTGTGTGTGTGTGTGTGTGTGTGTGTTAAAGACGGCCAAATATCTAAAATTCAACCGAAGGGGGCTGATTGTCAGTTTAAAAGCAAATAATAAAAGACAAGACCCTTGCTATCAAATTGGGTAATTATTTTGTGAGTGCAGTCCATTTATGTAGAATATAGGCAACAATTAATGATAAATCACGATCATAAATCAACCCTTAAAGAAGCCAACACTTGGGTGTACTTGATTTGTGAAATATATGTACGTGTGAAGGTACCTTTGTCATTATATCTTGTTCATGTCATTATTGGATTTTGTGGTGCATTTTCAAATTCCAAAGTTATTTTTTACATATGACAGATCCGGCCTGATAGACAGACATTGTACTGGAGTGCAACATGGCCAAGAGAGGTTGAAACTCTGGCAAGACAGTTTCTACGCAATCCATATAAGGTTACTGTCATAGGATCTCTATTTTTCATGCTATTTGCTGTGATTAATGTATGATTGTGTTGATTTTCTTATGGAACTAAGGATTGAGTTATTTGCTTTGTGGATATCATCGTCTTTAAGGTAATTATTGGATCAGCAGATTTGAAAGCAAATCAATCTATAAATCAGGTTGTTGAAGTTTTAACAGAAGTGGAGAAATATAATAGGTTTGTCTTCTCACCGATAAACAGTATAGATGATTTTTCTGCCCACCAGATTAATGCTTATAAGCTGGTTGTGCAAATGCAGATTGATCAGACTGCTTAACGAGCTGATGGATGGGAGTCGAATTCTTATATTTATCGAGACAAAAAAGGGTTGTGATCAAGTTACAAGACAATTGAGGACGGATGGCTGGCCTGCACTTTCTATCCATGGTGATAAAAACCAGGCCGAAAGGGACTGGGTCTTGGCTGAATTTAAGAGTGGCAGAAGTCCAATAATGACTGCCACTGATGTCGCTGCACGGGGTCTTGGTAGGATCACTGTGTGTTAGGAATGTTAGGCTTTTGGGATTGGGCTAAAAATTTAGAGACAGGTGAGTCGGCCAGCTGCTGTCCAGTTTCAAATTTGTGGTTTGGGTATGCAGAGATTCCATATTGTTAGTTGATTGGAACTTCCTCTTACTTGACCGAGGGATTAATGAATTGCACTGAAAGATGATGCTCTTTTTTGCTTCCAGTAAACTGCTTGATGTTGTTGTTATGTTACTATCATATTTTTGGTGGTCATGTTACATGGATACCTGGAGCACAGTTCCGTTAACATGGCTGGGATGCTGGCCTATCATAGGCTCCTGCAGTGTGGGGCTAAGTAAATTAGATAGGATGGGGTGAATGCTTGGCGATTTAAGGTCAATTGCCAATCACGCACTAGTGATACAACTTTGGTCCCTTGTTTAAGAACTTGGTGAAATTGATTGCAGCCCATCCACAGTTAAGGAGCTGGTTGTCTCTGCAGCCTGGTTGACTCATGCGTGCTTAGTGGATAATTGGATATGGGAGGTGGAAATGATGGTGAATCTGCTCCTTATCCCTGCAAGGTTAAGGTGGGCACATTTATGTGATGAATGTGTTGACTTTGAGTTTGATCTCCATAATCTTAGGGTTGCAGGGATAAGGATTTTCGCAGTTTTCTCCATATTTAAATCCTTGGATATAAATCCTAATGATGTTTTGCTTTGTCGATTGTAGATGTGAAGGACATAAAATGTGTGATCAATTATGATTTTCCCTCAAGCCTGGAAGATTATGTCCACAGAATTGGTCGAACAGGTCGTGCAGGGGCTAAAGGAACTGCCTTCACCTTTTTCACTCATGCAAATGTCAAGTTTGCCCGGGATTTGATCAAGATCTTGCAAGATGCTGGCCAGATCGTGAGTCCTGCTCTATCTTCATTGGCTCGGTCAGCTGGTTCTGGTCAATTTGGTAATAAAATTTTTCCCCTAACTGCATTGAAGTTTTAAGTCGATCATTGGCATGATTTGTGATTGTTTTTAAATTTTGTAGGATCTGGGGGAAACTTCCGCTCCAGGGGACGGGGAGGTTATGGCAACCGAGGTCACATATCAGGATCCAATTCCATTCCTCTGGGTTCAAAGAGGCCTTGGTAGTCGGTTTCCGCTGCCTTGGCATTTTTCTCATCTCTCTTTTGTTAACTTTAGGGGATTTGCAGCTGGTAGTTACTTGGATTACATTTGAAAGAACGCATTAATTGTAGCGTCTCTAAAGAAATCACTTGCGATGATGACTCGGTACGTAGGTATGGTGGTCTTCATTGGCTATCCGAGTTCGACTGTTATGTAGTATTGAATGAAATTTATTGCAAGAAATCAGAGTATGAGCACAATAGATTTGTGGGGAATCCAGTTTGGTTAATGGGGAGTTCTTAAATCAAATCAGTTGTAAATAGGTATGTACTGAAAAAGTGGGTTTTATGGCAACATGCATTGGTGCTAACAAATAGTTGGGTCAACTTGAAGATTTCTTGCCCTTTCTGTTTTGAACTCTTCAATCCTCATAATGAAGACCGGCAATGCCAAGTTCCTGGAGACTGGGTTCTCCCTGAAATTGTGTATCAGTGAATTTCATCTGCGCCCAAGTAGATGACTCATGACTCAGCTAGGTTAAAAGTTAGGCCGCCTTTTAACCGTTGTGATATATTACAGGTTAAAAAAGTCGGTTATTGGAGTGACATGGATTGTGCAGATGTGTAACGCGGAAAGTTGGTTAACAAATCCTTTATTTACCTTGAACAATATGTATTAGAAATATAAAGTTGGCAATAAACATCCATCCTACTGTCTAGATATTTATTTATCTTCGCTGGTGTAATTATTTAAGAATTATGTACTGATACATGAGAGTAAAATGATAAGAAATTGGGGTAGATGAAGGGGAGCCATCAGGTTCTTTATTTCAGAGTGTTCTGATAAGGTGCGTTTACTCTATTCTTGTTCGATCAAAATATAAATTCATATTATTTCTAACATCAACTTTTAATTCTAGTGTCAATATTTAAAGCAAATTAATTTTTAGATATGTCAAACTCGTCTGATTTCAATCAAGCAATTTTTTCAATTTAAATAGACGAATATTTCATTTTAATTAAGATTTTTCTTTCTTATGATGTTTACACGATAGTGCTTAGTTAATATTGACAGTGATATTTAGCTTATTGTGGCTAAAAAAAAAAAACTTTTAACGGTATGTTCCGAATTTTGAATCTTCATGCCATCTTAACGTGACTCAGGTTTAAAGTGAAATCTGATATCATCCTCTGGTGGAAAAAGTTCTTGTATCATCCTAATGAATGTTATGTTGTGCGGCCCAAGATGGTAATCCTAAGTCCATATTGAATCGTTGGCCCAAAAATTAGAATCCAAATTGAATCATTACCTTGTAGGGTTAAAAGAGTCAAATCATATAGAGTTCCTATAAGTATGGAAAACCCTAATCTTCGCTCTGCCACGCCGTAGTTGCGAGACAGGAAGCCGGAGACAGAAGCAGGGAAGATGACGACGAGGTTCAAGAAGAACAGAAAGAAGAGAGGGCACGTGAGCGCTGGCCATGGTCGAATCGGGAAGCACAGGAAGCATCCGGGCGGTCGAGGTAATGCCGGAGGTATGCACCACCATCGAATCCTATTCGATAAGTACCATCCTGGTTATTTCGGTAAGGTCGGTATGCGATACTTTCACAAGCTTCGCAACAAATTCTACTGCCCCATTGTCAACATCGACAAGCTCTGGTCCTTAGTTCCCCAGGAAGTGAAGGATAAGGCCTCCAAGGATAACGCTCCCTTGATCGATGTCACTCATTTTGGTTACTTCAAGGTGTTGGGCAAAGGGGTTTTGCCCGAGAACAAGCCCGTCGTCGTGAAGGCCAAGCTTGTGTCCAAGATTGCTGAGAAGAAGATCAAGGAAGCGGGTGGTGCTGTCGTGCTCACTGCTTAGGTTAAAAGGTCATTGGATTATAACTTAGTTGAAATTACGATGATTATGGACTCTCTCAATTTTGAATTATTGAGACCTTGGATGTTTCAGTTAATATTTGAGGATTTAAAGATATTTTTATTAATTAGTGCGAACTGGTTGCCGGCAGTTTAAACTTATTTTCTTTATATTGAATATTTCTGGCTTAAGCTTGCATTCAGCGATTGACATGAAATGTTTGTCGATTGCTCTCAAATGAAGAATCAGCTCATGGGATGATGAGGTCCGTAAGACTAGACATTTTCTTTTAGAATAATTCTGCTCATATCTGCCTGATCTTAGGATTAATTTGAAGGGTCTTCTGCCCCTTTTCTGGTTTGAAGTGAGTGATTTAAAAAATTGTTCTTACAGCTGAGTTGGGGTTTGAAATTGCCCTGATTACATTGTCATATCATACGTTGTGATATTATATCGCACAAGGCTTATTGCTGCAAAGTATGAATTTTCAGCTAGGTATGGTTTGATTTTAGTGTCTGTATAAAAATCTGCAGTTAATATGAAGATGTTGATTAGGTTATCTACCTTGGACGAGGTAAAATGGTCATAGGTTCTATGTGGCAATTCATCTTTTGGTTTGAAATTCACATTAGCTCCCTTAATGTGGGATTAATGTTCGGTAATCGTTCAAAAACTATGACGTAGGGCTATAAGCCTCGCTACCCATTTATCAGGTTTAGTTCACCGCACAATGGGATCCCCTTAGCTTTCATGTATCTTGTCTTAGCTGCTAGCTAATGGCGTCAGATGAATTTATTCTGATAGATAACAGGTCTTCTGGTCTTGATGGGAAACCACAGCTTGCACAATTACAGGCGTTGAACATCCATTTCTGTTGACTGAAAGCGCTTAACCTCTTTCCTGTAGCGGGGACACCACTTCATACTCTGAGCTTCTGATTCCAGGTATCTAGCATTCGGTAGGGAAGATGAGGATAAAAGGGAGAAAAGTTATTGCCAAAAATTGAAATTGGTAATAATCCGAGTAATTTAATTTAAGTAAACGGTTTTTCTTTTTCTTTCCTTCGCCCACCTCATCTTGTTTGGCGATATGAAGGAATTGGATAAAAACGGCCGGCCGGTCAGTCGGTCCAACTGGTTTGAATAAAACTGAAAATCATGGCTGGAACAATAAAGGGGATGCTTTGTTGATGGGCTTGGGCAGTTGTAGAATGGCTCATATAACAAAAGGAAAAGAAAACCTGGAAACAAAAAATGAAAGGATGGATTGGGTGCTGCTTGGCGGTAACACCACAAGTACTTTATCGATAAATGAAAACGAGAAGCGTTTGGATGCGGTTGGCGAGGAAACTAATTACTACCTCCATCTTTTTCAATAAGCAGAAAGTACTCTACCTGCATTGTGCATGTTCAAGTGGAAGCAATTTTTTCTATAAACAATTTTGTAGTCCTGGGAGTTTCATTCAGGAACATTGGACATGTGAAATTTTTTTAGGAGGCAATTTGTCTTCTCAAAAGTTTAAAATCATGAGAATATTATCTTTTATTATTATTGTTACGATTTTAGAGTTTCAGATAAAATTTGCTCAAAAAAACAAGAAAAACTAGTGCTATATGTCTCAAGCTAGTAGCCGGTTTTAGTTGCAGCGAGAGGCCCAAGGCCCAACCCGGATTGAAACTATTGGATTAGATTGGCTACTGCCCTGCTCACTGGCCTTTTTTGTTTTGTTTCCTGCTCTCTAATTTCATGATGAAAGATGGGTTTTTTAAAATTGTTTCGGCTATAGCCGACCTCTGCATCTAACGTCTAGCTATCATCTTGTTTAGATTAATCTGTAAATAATATAAAAATGAAATAGATTTGGATTCTTCATGAGTTGTAATTACTGTGACCTTCTTAAATGTTGCATAAGACACGGCTTACAGTCTGATTTGCGCGATGCTATTATCAGATCCGTGTTGCACTCTACTCAACAAGCTGTTTTTTTAATTATGTCAATTTGAATCTTAAAAACTGATCATCTTATCATCTCAATATGACTCCCAAGGACATTTTTTAATCATATGTTGAGCGATGCTTTGGATTATCTAAAGAAGATAAACAGTGTTATTAATTTCTATTAAAAAAATTTGGTTAATACCATCCTTTTTTTTTTAGTTAAAAAGATAATATCATCTTTAATTCTTAAAGTTTAATTTCATTTTAGTTTTAATTATTAAAATTTAACTTCATTTTAGTATTGCCTAAAAAGAAAAAATAGTGCTCCTCCCGTCTTTAATATATGATCCAATTGTTGAGTTGGTTTTGATTCTAAATATAAGAATTATTTCTCATATTTATCAATTTTCTCTAAATTATCCTATGGATACTCCCTCAACCATAATAAATAGAAGAGAGAGAGAGGGTATTAAAAAAGATGATTATAGCGTTTTAGGAAAAATGTGTCACATTTTTATAATAACTAACTTACTAACTTCCTTAATCTAATCAAATTATTAAACAGTCTTATATTAAGTATAGAAGGAGTATTAATCTAAAAAGTTTTAATAATATTTTTATTCCTTTTAATATTTTTTTAATCTTTAAAGACGAAAAAATGCACTGGAATTAATATAAAAATAAAAAATAGAAAAAATGGGTTGTAAATCCTTATAGAATCCGCTATAAATATCGAAACCCTAATCGTACCGAGCTGCCGCTCTGGGATTGCGAGACAGGAAGACGGGACAGAAGCAGGGAAGATGACGACGAGGTTCAAGAAGAACAGAAAGAAGAGAGGGCATGTGAGCGCTGGCCATGGTCGTATTGGAAGCACAGGAAGCATCCGGGAGGTCGAGGTAACGCCGGAGGTATGCACCACCACCGAATCCTATTCGATAATACCATCCTGGCTATTTCGGTAAGGTCGGTATGCGATACTTTCACAAACTTCGCAACAAATTCTACTGCCCCATTGTCAACATCGACAAGCTCTGGTCCTTAGTTCCCCAGGAAATGAAGGATAAGGCTTCCAAGGATAATGCGCCCTTGATCGATGTCACTCATTTTGGTTACTTCAAGGTGTTGGGCAAAGGGGTTTTGCCCGAGAACAAGCCCGTCGTCGTGAAGGCCAAGCTCGTGTCCAAGATTGCTGAGAAGAAGATCAAGGAGGCGGGTGGTGCTGTTGTGCTCACTGCTTAGGTTAAAGGGTTATTGGACTACAGCTTAGTATAAATTACGATGGTTTTGGGCACTTTCAATTTTTGAACTATTGAGACCTTGGGATGTTGTTTCAGTCAATACTTGAGAGTTGAAAGATATTTTTATTAATTACCGTGAACACGCGCACCTGCAACTTTGATTTTTTTTCTTTGTGTTGATTGTTTGTGCTTTACGCTTTGCTACTGATGAAAATGGTTAGCTATTGCTTCCAAATGAAGAACCACTTCATGGGATGAAGTCCTGTGTTTGAACAATCATCTCAGGAAATTTTGTCTCGCAATGAGCTAAATATAGATGCTAGTCTTTCCTAAAGTCCGTCAGATTAGACATATTGTTTTAAAGCTTTCTCTTCCCCATATCTGCTTGATCTTATAAATGATATCAGTGGACCTCTGCCCCTGTTTTGGATTGAAGAGAGGGAATAAAGAATTTCTTAGTACAATTCTTTGTTTTAAGGTGTGATTGGATAGAAACCAAACCATAGTTTCAAAAGTGTTTTTACGGATTACGAAGTAAATATGTGGAGGAGATTATCTCGTTTTGCGGAAAAGTGCTTCTGAAACCACGGTTTTGGATATCTAAACAGACCCTTAGTTGGTGATGGGATTGTCATGATTACATATTCCCATGATACATTGTGGTGTTATATGGCAGAAGGCACATTGTTACCAAATATGAATGTTCATATAGGTACATTCCGTTGGACAAAAATGATAGTTTATAGTATGATGTTAGTGTCTAAATAAAAAATCATCAGTTGAAATGAAGATGCTGCTTATCTACCATAGACAAGGAAAACATGATCGTAGGTTGTGTGTGGCAATTCATACTTTTTGAAAGAAAAAAGGAAAAAGACATCAGCTTTGCTACTCTGGGTCTTGTTAATGTGGGATGAATACTAGGTGATCGTCCAAACTGTGATGTAGAATTATGGCAAGCTGGGCACTCGTTTGAGACTAGGTGCAATGCACTGTACAGAAGATCCATCTAGTTTTCATCATCTTCATAGTTACAGGTTTTTTTTTTTTTTTTTTATTGGGGTTCCTATGATAGCACAGCTAGTTTTAGACGTTAGACATCCATTTCCGTTGATTAAAACCACATAACCTCTTCCATGATGATAGGCGACACTTAAAACTTTGAGCTTCATATGAAATTATTTATATGATTTACAAAAAGAAGCGGTCTTATTCCAGTTGTGAGTGAGTCAGATTCCAAAACTAATGGTAGTGGCAACTTTGGTGCCGCCTAAATTTATTTTGTGCCTTTACATCCTCACAATGTGACATCAATATTTGGAGCCTTCCTTCCCTTTACGCATTTAGGCTCCTTTCTTCCTTGTAAACAAAAGCATCACTCACTTTGTCTCACCACACCACCTTTTCCAATGCAATTTCTATTAGTTTTGATCTTAACAACTGCTTTCCTTTTTTCATCATCTTTTATAAATTTCTTTGTGGCTATTCTTTCATTTTTATTCGCGTTAACTTGCCTTCAAAGAATCATCACTTCCATTTTTTATTTTTATAACTTCTGTATTGTTTATTATCGGAGGAGACTTTTTTTGAAAATTGAAAGAAAAAGTTGGTATTCTTTTACTGATGATTTTTTTATAACTATTTGTCTTACTATATTTTTATTTAAATTATAATATGTTTATTCAAGATAAAAATTCAACTCAAAAGCTCATGTTTCTTAATTTTATTTTAATTCATAAATTCTTAAATTAAAAAAAAACTTATTACGTTATTGTTAAGTAAATTTTTTTGGTGTCTTATTGAACATAATTATTAGTTAGTGACATAGGAAGTGATAATGTTTACTCTGGGCAACGCAGATGCCGTTTGTTCGAATTTGAAGCTTTGAGCTGGGCTTAATTTTTACCAACGGCCAGCGACCATTTCCATTTTTGTTTTGGATACAGTCATTCTCATCGGCCCCACTCCACAGTAACAGTACCATCCCTGCGCCTCTTTTCAGCCAACGAAGCCAACAAAAATGAGATAACATTTTCAAAGCAAACCAATAATTCAATCAAAAGCCGCTCCTTTCCTTTTGACCCGTTGACGTCTTTTGCACGTTGGAGACGAAGTTCTTCACTTCGTTTCGCAGAATTTCATATCACAGCCCATTTTCCGCTTCAGTTTTTCATCATTATTCTCGCCGGCGGTACTCTTCTAACTACCAAGAATCCGCCTCCTTCAACATTAATCCAAATCCCCGTCCCACTCTCCTTTCTCGCTCTTCAATTTTATTATTATTATTTAAAAAACAGAGAAACAACGGAACGAAGCAGAGGAGCCCTTCGTCTGTGCTTCCGTAGTTTTTATCATCATCTTCTTCGTCTCTCCCATGGCGACCCATGAAAATGAAAGGACCATCCAAGAAGAACTCTCCTTGCCCATTTTGCTGGGAGACAGAGTTATCAAAGCCGCCCAAGAGGCCGAATCCTTGAAGCCTGACTGCTCCGAACTCGCCAGGCAAGTGGAACCCCTCTCTGCCATGCTCCGATCCGTCGTCCGACTCGCCTCCACTGCTCCCTCTCTCTACGAGCCACCCGTTCGCCGGATTGTTGCCGAAGTCTCCAAGAACCTCGAACGGGCCCTAACCCTTGTCCGCAAGTGTAAGAAACACAGTGGTGTCCTCCGTCAAGTTTTCTCCATAACCTCCACCGCTGACTTCCGAAAGGTTTCGAACCTTCTCGAATCTTCTATCGGTGACATGAAGTGGCTTCTCAGTATCTTTGATTCCGACGGTGGTACCGACTTGACTCTCCCTCCGATCGCTAGCAACGACCCGATTCTCGCTTGGGTTTGGTCCTACACAGCCACGATTCAAATGGGTCAGCTCAAGGACCGAGCCGAGGCGGCCAACGAGCTCGCTTCCATCGCTAAAGATAACGAGCGCAACAAGATTATTATCATGGAAGAAAGTGGTATTCTGCCTTTGCTGAAGTTGCTGAAGGAGTCTGCTTCCCCCGATGCTCAACTTGCCGCTGCTAATGCTTTGGTCTATATCGCTACCGACCAAGAGAGAGTAGTCGAGTTCATCGTAGAATCGCTTGGGGTTCCGATCATTGTCCAGGTTCTCGGCGACTCTCCGATGAGGGTTCAGGTTTCTGTTGCAAATTTGGTGTCAAAGATGGCAGAACAGGGTCCAATTGCTCAGGAGGAGCTTGTGAGAGCGAATGTGACTAGACCACTGATTTCCTTGTTGTCCATGGATACGGTTCTTAGTGACCACATGCTTCAGGCAGGTAGAGCAAGTATTCATTCACTGGTCGTGAATTTGTCATCTTCTGGTCAATCGTCGTTTTCTACGAATTCTGATCATGGAAGTAGCAGAGGAAGCGGGCATTACAGAAGGGAAAGGGAGGTTGAGAGTTCTGAGATGAAGAAAAAGATCAAAATAAGTTGTGCAGAGGCCTTGTGGAAACTCTCTAGAGGGAGTCTATCAACCAGCAGGAAAATTACGGAGACCAAAGGTTTGCTTTGTTTGGCTAAAATGATTGAGACAGAAACAGGTGAATTGCAGGTGAATTGCCTTATGGCGATCATGGAGATAGCTGCAGTAGCAGAATCCAATGCTGACTTTAGAAGGGTGGCTTTTAAACCTACTGCTCCAGCTGCAAAAGCAGTTTTGGATCAGCTTTTGAGAGTGGTTCAGCAGGAGAACAATCCGGCGTTGCAAATTCCTGCCATTAAATCAATTGGGTCAGTGGCTCGAAACTTTCCTGGAAAAGTTCCACAAATTATTGGTCCTTTAGTTGCTCAACTTGGTAATAGGGATGTAGATGTAGCCATTGAAGCTGCTATTGCTTTGGGTAAATTTGTATGCCCTGACAACTACAATTTTGCCTATCATTCTAACACAATAATGGAGTTCAACGGGGTTCCTAGTCTAATGAGACTGCTTCGGATTAATGATCGTGCCAAAAAGCATGGCCTAGTTCTACTTTGTTACCTTGCCATTAATGTAGGCAATAGTAAGGTTCTTGAGCAAGAACATGCATTGAGTACTCTGGAGGGGCTAGCTCGTCCTGTTGCAGCTCAACATCCTGAGTTGAGGGATCTCTTCGGAAAAGCCATTCACAACCTCACTCTTTATCAAACGGGAGCTCAATTGCACAGATAGCCTTTTCTTTCATAATCGATCCCGGTTCTGAAAGTGTTTCAAATAAGCGGGAGTGTATTTATACTGAATTTATTAACAATGCGAAGTTGCAAAGTTCCATGCAATCCCCATTATTATTGAAGTAAGGCTATGGACCATGGACTTCTGATTGATCATACAAGTCATTCATCTGTTGGCTTGGTATAACTTAATCTTCAAGGAAACATGTGAATGTACAAACTTTCAGTCCAGAAGTATTCACACATAATGTAACTTTCTTTGGTAATCTCTTGCCCTTGGATCTTGCTATGCGCTTTCATGCTTGCGTACATGCGTGGCCGCACATGTCCCTTTCTTCTCTTCCTCTGAAAATGTCATATATATAACATGGTTATAATTTGTCTTAGACTTTTTAGACTTGGTTGGTTGAACTAGTATTAACATTATATAAGCCTACAAGGCTGCTGTTGCTGGTAGTCTTTTGCTCTACTCGTATAGAATGGAGTATGATTTATACATTCCCTCCTTTTAATAGACGGCGCTGATGGATTTGGTGCATCCAATGACTTTATTGGTTTTACTTACTTTTTTCATTTGTCCATGGCCAAGGTGCTTGGGCAGGGTATTGATGCACTCGTGGATTTCTCTACTCACCTCTATCTGTTAATTGTTTCACGCTTCTGACATAACTGATTCTAGCACCCGACATGCCAGGGGTAAAAAATTCAAAGGGAGCTTAAACCTACGTAATCACCTGTATATACTGACTATAGTAAACCATCTAAGATGTTGTATTAAGATATCGCGGTTTGAAAACTAAATCAATTCTTCTATAATTTTGCAGTTTTGTATTTATGTGCAGAGGGAGGGAGAGTGAGCCGGTCGTTCCTTGTTCCTTTATTCTCTTCAGAGAATTTGAAGTAACCTATTTTACCGTAGAGAATCCCAGTTATTTGAACGACCTTGCAGTTGCAGGCAGCTGGCACTTGGTCTGGATATACATATGAATTATTTGGGCATTTTCTTTCAGGGAATTATTTGGACAAATATTGAATTGTGAAACGGATTCACGGATCATTGGTCAAGATGCCCTTGGATCAACTGGGCTTGGCCCAGCCCAATTTAGTCAGATCACAAGTGGGAGCATTCAGTCGAAACAGTGAAGTGCAGGCATGCCTTATTTTCTTAATTTAGTGTGTACTCGGTTGAACAATGTGATTATTTTTATCTTATATATAAAGTATAAACAACGGAAAAAGATTCTTCCAAAAACATGTCTATGGCCAGAACTTTAATTCATGCAACATGAAAAGGAGAGATTACAAGTTCAAACCTCAAAAAAATTGTGGAGTGCACGAGTTTTTTTTTTTCTCTGTAAGAAAAAGTTGGGTGAGCATGTTTAAGGGAAACACGTGGGTTGATGTTTGGAATCTCGCCATCTTGTGGATTGATATCTTTGGATCATTTTCTTTCCCACTGTTATGGAATATGATTCTTGGTAACAGATCGTCCTTTTAGGTTTGTTAACTAAAATTGTGGGAGGGAGGATAATTGGGCTGTTGAAACTTAGAGGCTAGGCCAGTTTTAACAACCCTATACTTGATGTAGACCGTCAACGTCAGTTTGTTGGTTAGGCCTTTTCCTGTGTTTTCAGAATATAGAATGCCATCATGTTCCTTAAAATTTTTCGATACATAGTCGTGTTTGCCTTTGGAAAAATTTTCCCATATTGGCTTTTTTTTGCTTCTTCTACAGTTCCCAATTGATTTGGAGTTGTGGTTTCATTGGCCAAAAGTTGACCATAGGCTATTATATACTATTTAGGGTATGTTTGATATGAAGCATCTTTAAGAGGTAAAAAATAAAGCAAGATTTTTTTTTTTTTACAAAAAATCCATATGGTTACTTCTTTTATTTTTTGGGGGGATCGTGTAGATATGTATGTACTAACTGAACATACCTTACACTTAGTTTTGATGGAAAATTTTATTATTTTTGAAAGTTTTTCTTTATGGTATTATCTTCTTCCTATTATCCAAACCAACTCTTAAAGTTTAAACTCAGCCAACACAAGAATATTTGACCTATCTATAGAACAGGATTTGATAGAATTTTGTCTCGTGCATATTAAGGGCTGGAAAGCAAAAGTTATTTTCTTAAGTTAAAACATAAAACAAGTGTAACTTGGATTAGTTAAAAAAATTGGTCTCAACTTATTTTCTGAGAAAATGATTATTTTTAAAAAGTTATCAATCCAATTAGCCTTTCAAGATAACCTTTTACAAATAATGGATGCATCATGCATATGGTACCAAAATTAATTTCCCCCCTTAATCTTGAATTGAAATCAAACTTTTATACGAAAGGTATTTTATTAAAATCAACAATTTTTGTCATGCTGAAATGTGTCCCCCTAAAATCTTTACATAAAACCATTCCGGCACAAAGGCTTTGACGGTTAAAGGGAATGCAAAAAAAAGAAAAGAAAAGTTGAAAATGGCTCCCTCGTTTGATAAGAAGTTTCGTAATTGGAAGGAGGAAAGAGCAATGAGTCCAAAACACATTTAAAAGACATACCGCGATGTGTCAAACGTGGAGCTCATCTTTTGTGAGAAGCCATTATTGAGGCGTTCAAATTAAGGAATTACAAGCTTTCTGTACTTTCTAGTTTGTTGTTCGCCTTTCAGATACCCCACAAATTAAATTCACATAATTTTAATTTTCCCAAAGAAAAGCAACTTGTTTCCATTGTGGCGTTTAATATCATGATCACTTTGAGGCCAAAAAGCCGATTTTAATTCAACAAAAGCAGCCTAGCTTGGCACTCTTATCATGTAAAAGAGTTACAAAGTGTCAAACACAATCCTCCCTTAGATATTTCACAATTATGCCCACATACAAAAATATAGTCCTTTTTTTTTTCATCCCTAGCTTAATTATTATAAATTCCTAATTGTATATTGTTTTTCATAATGTTTTAAAAGTCAGATAAGCCAGTCTCAATTTTTATGATTCAATTAACTAAGTCGATAGTCAAACCGATGACATAACAATTAAATCGAAATCACCACCAAATACTTAAATCAACTAGTACATGGGTTGTTTCCTGTTAACCAAAAGTCTCAAATTTGAATCTAGAAATGCATCAGCATACGGTGGTAGAACTTCTGCCTTAAAAGGTCTTCCACGGCTTGAATCCGAATTAGTTTATGCTTGTGGAGTTTCCTATGACAAGGGACTAGCTTGGAATACCGGGTGCATACATTAAAAGATGAAAGAGACTAGTTCATATTGAGCATGAACTATATATTCCTTCTTACTTGTGCAATTGTAATTAATGACATGTAGTCCTTAGGGTCTTTAACCTAATGATCCATCATTCCATAATTGTCACCCACAGTGTCAAACTACTTTCACTTTAATTGTTTAATTGTTCATTATCTAAGTCTTCCAGAACCTCTCAGTTTAAGTTCAACGCATCATCATCATTAATGTCTGTCTCTCTATGCCTAATTATTACATTTCCTTGAGTTCCCTCGCAGTTAACATGATTCGTATATGTGGAATACAAGTTATTATCATGCCATTCATTTTAATTAATGTTAACTGGACTTGTTAATTTTCGTCAAATCTCATGATTATTGCTTTTTTTTACTCAATAATTTCCTGAATAATAGTATAGCTCAATCGAAATTGTCAAGAAACTTAGTCGGAAATCTCCACGATAACCACAAACCCAAGTATTTAGCAAGCCCAAATAATTCGTATTTTTTCTTAATTACTTCATAACCCGTGTTTCCCAAAAAAATTACTTCATACATGTGATAAAATATTGCATATTTGAATGGTTACTGATGGAATTGAACTTCGGTTTAGCTCGTATTGGATTCAATTTCAGGTTGGGTTTCAAACTTGAAATTCATGTTAGGTGGTGCAGCCTTTTCTATTTGTCGTAAGATGTTGTAAATATTTTTTAAGAAAACCCACGTGGTAAAAATATTTTATTCTAATTTAAAAATAAAAATGTCCACATGATATCGAGTCTCTATTTGAAAACTTGGCCAAATCAAAACAAGAGTATCTATCTTAAGAAATTATGCATGACTACTACTACTGGGTTGAATCAAGCATGACCAGTTGTAATGATTTTATAAATAGTAAAACTTGATATAAAATTTATATTCAATATAAATGCGGTGATGAATATAGTAGTGAATAGTAAAAGGTCGATATTTGCGGGATTACGAGGAAGCTCGCATGCGACATATTTTAATGGTTGGGTTTGGGTTTAGGATATACGTCGTCGGCGTGGGAATCTGGGGTGGCTAGAAGCTGGAAAGTTCAAAGGCAACAAATCAGCAAAAGCTACCGTTCCAATTTTTTGTCGGAGGAACCACCTTGGTTGACCATCAACCTTAGCTTAGTACTACCATATAGTATTATATTTTACGTCAATACTTATAATAATTATAATAATCTTGTCTCTTCCCCCTTAATTTCGCATCTTCCTTTCGTTCCCACCTGGTCTTCCTAAAATCAACACTTAATCTTTTTTGCTTACTATTATTGACCATTTCAAGAATAGTCGTATCCTGATGGATTCAATCTCAAGTAGCTGCGTGCGTCGGCATATTACTTGAATTATTATTAGTTTGGACTAATTGGTCACCCTGACGATATGATTTAGGATACATTAATTATTGTCTTTGAACTTAAATGCACCCCAAAAAGATGAAAGGTATATAAAGTGTGTGTATTAATACTACCTATCCGGTCCTAATTATAAGAGCTAGTTGACTAATTTGAGGAGATTAAGGAAAGAAGTTAAGTTAGTTATTTATAACAAATGTATTATCTTTCCTAAAATATCCTTATTAATCAAGTGTATTGACTAGAAACTACCATTGTTAGAAGGATTACTTTGAAAAAAAATGTATAAATATGAGAGACAAAGTGGATTAGGATCTTATATTTAGGACCAAAATAAAAGTCAAACAAGGTCTTATATTAAGGATCAGAGGTAGTATTATGATGATCAAAGTCTCATAATGAAGATGTTTGATTATGACTTGCTTTTAGCGCCTGAATTACTTTGCTTAAACCCTAATGATTCAGACACAGCCTCCAGATAGATAGATATATGTGTCTCTGATTTAATGATCCATCAAGTTGTAATTATATAGGCTGCCTTGGCGGCAGATCCTTTAGCAGTAAATTCCCTACATGTGTGTGTGAACATGTTGTGAGTTTAGCATCTTGCTTATTGTCAACATCAACACTAAATCCCTCTTATATATCTTGCTTTGGATCTCTTAATCAAAGTCTTTCCCCTCAATTAATTATTATATTATCCTGTTAATTATTAGCTATATATGCCTCACCACCCTTCTTCCCAAACATAATGACCTTACTTCGCTTTTTCTAGACTGTGCCACCACTCGTATTACTTGCAGGTAAATAATGCAATGCAGTGGAAGATACTCGTTCTCACAGAAATTTTGAGTCTTTCTTGTTTACGTCAGTTAACATATAGTGAGGAATTATTAGTTTCGTTCGGTAGTAGGCTCAATTCCTATTGTTAATCTGCCATGTATATACTTTCTCATACATTAGTCTAAAAAAATAAAATAATATTATTTATTATTTGTAAATAACTTGACTTGATATAAATTCTATATTTTACATTAATTTCAAGTTTGTTATGATTACATAAAGAATGAACTATTCTAACTTATGACTTGCAAATAATGGCGCTTTATATTAAGTTTGACTCTTACTCGTTCTCACAGAAATTTTGAGTCTTTCTTGTTTACGTCAGTTTAACATATAGTGAGGAATTATTAGTTTCGTTCGGTAGACTCAATTCCTATTGTTAATCTGCCATGTATATACTTTCTCATACATTAGTCTAAAAAAATAAAATAATATTATTTATTATTTGTAAATAACTTGACTTGATATAAATTCTATATTTTACATTAATTTCAAGTTTGTTATGATTACATAAAGAATGAACTATTCTAACTTATGACTTGCAAATAATGGCGCTTTATATTAAGTTTGACTCTTTTAATATTTACTATCAATATTATTTAAATATTAAATTAATCATAATTAGCCAATATATTATATTAAATTTAGAAAATAGCAAATATATATATTTTTTCAGGGACGGTGGAATAGACTGGGAACCAACATAAGTAGGTCGTACGTTGAACTATAAGCTGTACCACTGTACGACCTGAGTGGCTAATTGAGTATTGAATTATACTACCTCGGCTCTTTAATACAGTAATAACTTGTCTTTTCTAAAACATTCTTATTAATGATTATATTAGTTAGAATTATTATTTAAAAAATATTTAATATATAATTATTATAAGCACTACTTTGATTGGGGTTTTAGATTTAGTAATTAAAAAAGTCAAACGAGTTTTATATTAAAGACAGAAGATAATATTATTTAGAATGAATTAAATGTGAAAGTAGTTTTTATATATTAAAATAATAGGAGGTAGTAACTAGAACAGTGATCTTCAATTCACCGCCTGATAAGGCAATAGAGATGAGTAGGACCATATATGCATGCGTGGGACTCCATTTGACTCCCTTCCTTTGTCGTTTAGCCTACTAAGTACTAAGTACTAACCATTGCTTTTGCATCACAATCCTCAAGTATAGACACCGACTTCTTCTCAAAGTGTATACTCTCACACGCAAACCCACCAACTTGGTACTACTTTTGAATTCAAAATCACAACACATAATTTGGTTCAATTCATAGCTGGGGATTGTACTATCTTAACTACACATTCATCTCAAGTCAATTCTCATAAATGTTATGATCTAACCTTGTCACCTTATCGCATCTTCGACTAGTTTTCCCAACCCTAAGGCTCCATTTGTCCATGGCTTTATTGTTTTAGTGGCATGAAAACTCCCGAATTAGTGAATGCAAAATTATAAGTTCAATCCTAGTTGTAATTTCAAGTCATAAGCGTTTGCTTTTTTTACAATACTAAAAAAAAAAAATCTAAGGGCATGTTTAGTTTGAGGGAAATGGATCTTGTTTCTCTAATTTTTTTTTTTTACAAAATTGAACTTAATAAAAAATTTTCCTTCTTCCTTCCGTCCCCCTCACAAACCAAACAACTATAAAGCTCCCTCTAACTTTTCCAATGTTTTTAGCGTGCATTTTTGAGCACGCAGCTTTATTAAATCTGATCAAGGACTCTCCACTTACCTTTTAAATGCCTCTATTAACTCCTCCTTACGTACACCCCCCTCATTTTTATTTTGTTTTCCCCCCAACCACGTACACACTCTCATAATTAATACATTATTTCATTCTTTCTTATCCTAATCAATACTAGGAGTACATAATAAACAAAATTCACACTAAATCATTAATTAATAATTTGACTTCTTTTAGACCCTCTGCACCTGGAGGTTTTGTTTTAAGAATGCAGATCAATGGAATACACACACACACATGTGTATATATATATATATATATAAACAGAACTTGACCTGAACAATATGGGACAACGCATGATGATCCAAAAGGGTTAAGACCATGCATGTATAAACAATCTGCATGTAAGTTAAATGATCAAAAAAGAAGCATCAAGTTATGGGAGGACTGAGCCTACAGCAAAAAGATGACCCTTAGCAATTATTGTACTCAGACAGGCCCTACCCTATAATAAGCTACGTTTGTGTACATACGTCTCTCTCCAATAATTCAAATTATAATGGGACACCCATTTTAGACTTTGGATCCACTCTCTTCACCTGGACCTGCCTGCAGAAGATCGATCAGACCCACAACACCAAGATCATATTTGCCAGCCATTCAAGTCCATTTATATATATATATATATATATATATATATATATATAGACAAACATTATCCAGCCCATAACACAACTTTCTTCTTCTCTTCAAAATCTGCCAGCGCTTTAATTTATATGCACACACACATACATATTTGTGGACCTGTCTATAATATTTTTCATCAACACACGGGCGTCATCTCTATATAGTAATATATATATAAAAGAAGTGGTTTTCGATCGTTTTTGAGTGTTTGACCAGCTGATAATGTTATGACATGTAAATGACAGCAAAGGGAAAGCTCACCAAAAAAAAAGAAAGGAGAGAGAAGAAGGAAAGCACTGTAACTTCACGTAATAATTGATTAGTTGTGGACAATTTGGAAAAGATTAGGGCCACAAAATTGGTACTTTCACTCATTAATTAATTAATGTGCAAGAATCGTCACATGAAATCTTCAACGAAGAAATTAAACCAAATACATCATAAAAATCAATTGGAAAGAACAAATAAAATGCAAACAAAAGGAAAAGAGGGGATCGGATCCATCTGGTGGAAGTTGGCTGTACTATCACATCACCGTCTTTCTATGTTAAGAATCAATCAAAAATCAAAAAATCGAAAGCAAAAGAAAAAAAAGGAGGGGATTTTTTTTTTTTTTTTTTTACAGTTCACATATGGTGTGGAAAGCATCAAATTCGCGGGCGTTAGATCTTCTGAAAGTGACGTTAACGGATAGTTGGCGGTGAAATCTATGGAGGTTTGATTCAGAAGCTGGCCATCTTCTTCCCACGACGACCCTGTCGTCGTCGTCGTCTTCATCAACTGATAATCTTCTTCGTTCTTTATACCATTCGCTTCATGAAACTGATACAACAATGGATCCATCGCTAAACTGTTACTTATCTGATGACACCCTCCTCCTTGAATATAGCTGCTCAAGCTATTGCTTGAACTGATTCTCGAACCCGAATTGTTTTCTGATGAGAACTCTGCCATGGAATTTGTGATCAGACCTGGCATTATTGAGGACATATTGAATGATCCGAACCCAGAAGAGGATTGGTTTAAACCAGCCATTTGGAACTCCAATAAGGCCAATGGGTCATAACCACTATTATTCTGATCAAACTGGTTGGAATCACTTCCTGCAAGTACTGATGATCCTTGTGATGATGATGAGAAGCCCAAGGATGTTGTTGGAGCTGAGACGACTGAGAATGGAATCTGTATAGATGGCAATAGTACTGTCTCTGAATCTGTGAGACCTTTGTTCTCCTCCTTGATTGACGATTGATGATGAGGTTCTGAAATAATTAGAGGCTTGTGTGTGGTTGGGTCAATCCCTTGCTTCAGCAGCTTCTTCTTCAGACTTGAATTCCAAAAGTTCTTTATCTCATTATCTGTTCTTCCTGGTAACTGTGCTGCAATCTGAGCCCACCTGCAAATTCAAATCAAAATTAACCTCCGACAAAACGGCAAATTCTTCAAGGACAGTCAATATTTTCATTTCTTCTCGGTCTTTTTCTTTTCCATAGTTACTACCTGTTGCCAAGAACTTCGTGAAGGCTGAGTATGAGATCTTCTTCTTGTTGAGAAAACATGCCTCTCTTCAAATCAGGCCTCAGATAATTAATCCATCTCAACCTACAACTCTTTCCGCATCTTTGCAACCCTGCAAGTTTATAGAACAAAAACCAGTTAGAATAAAAATAAAAATAAAATGATCTGATAAAAAAGACACAAGAACAGAAGACGTTTTTTTTTTTTTGCTCAGAAAAATACCAGCGAGTTTGGGAATAGAACTCCAGCAGCCAACGCCATATCTGGTAATGTAATTGAAGAGCTTCTCATCTTCTTCAGGGGACCACAGACCCTTTCTCAGTTTTTGCTTTACACAACAGGAATGGCGACCCATTATAATTGATTACTCGTGCGAAGAACAGACAGACTCTGATGAAGTGGGTTTTATATATTTGTGTGTCTGTGCGTCTGTATATATATAGTGGCTCTCTCTCTATATGGCGTTAAGCTTTCCGTGGAAGGATAATGCTTGTGTCATTGAGACGTTTCAATGGGGTGGGAAAATGTACACACACGCACATATATATAAGATATGGAAGAGAGCTGATGGAGGAGGGAAGCTCGAGGGGTAATTGTTGTGTTGATTTAAAGAGAAGAGGGATGAAATTATACTTAAGATTCAAGTTATGAGAGAGAGAGAGAGAGAGAGAGAGAGAGAGAGGAGAGAGAAGGCTGTGAGGAAAGTGAAGCAATCAAGTGGATTTTACGCAAATCCGGTGATGCTTTTGCCAATTGGACTGGATTGGATTTTAAGATATCGCTATTTCTAGAAAATTATAATTCATTATTATTATATATAATGTGTATATATAATATTTTCCTGTGAGCTGTTCTTTCTTTTTTCTTGTGTACTGCACCTGGTATCTTGGGTGAGTTCTTATGTCATAGAAAACTCAATAAGCTCAAACTAATTCAGATTCGAAACATGACAAGAACTATTAAGATTGACGTCTCTAACTCATAGGGTATTGTATTCTTATGCCTCAAGCTCAAGACTCGTGATTAAATTAAAACAATTGCTACCAGTTGATCCAGCCAACTCGTCAAGGTTCTGTGAGCTCTTCTTTACCATAATAGACAATATGGTAAGTCATATTTTACTTTCATTTATAGAATTTAAATCAATCAATATATTAACATAATTTTGTGATAATCCATATTATCCATAAATCATATAATTTATTTCATAACCTACATGCAACACACGGGGAATAAATAATTGGATCTTTTCCATTGATGAAAGCGCATAAAAAATTTCACTTTCATCTATAAATTAAAAAATGAATATTTGAATTAAAAGAAAAAAATTCGAGATATATATAAGTTATTCGTCAGAGCAAGTTCTAACTTCACGCGTAATAACAATTAATAGTACTATCTATGTACTAACTTATTTGTTTTTTCCTCCCTTCTCCTTCTTTTAGGTCTGACTGCTAACCTTAACATAAAAAAATGTTTTTAGAGTAATTCATACTAACCTGCCGTTAAAGTTTTCCACACGCAGCAAGTAAGTTTTAAAAATTAAGCTATTTTAATTCTAAATTATACAAATTTTGTAAATTAATATAGAAAACACTTGATTTATACTAAATATTGTGGAGATTGTGCATTGTCAATGAGTGTTTAACAAAAGTTTGTGGAAGACAATGAATAGTTGAATTTATGTCGGAAAGAGTGGAAAGTGAGCTCTGGAGTCAGAATTGGATCATTAGTGACTTTCTCTAGAAGAGGGAATCAATTGATATTTGTGCATTAGCTTGTCAATAATTAATTTTCGGGAGCTGAATTTAATTTTTTTTCTTCAAATCAGTGAATTATTTGAAAAATTAACATTTCGATACTACACAAAAGTTTAACTATTGTTAAAGATATAATTAAAACAATTAATAATCTCTTATATATGTCTGAAAAGCATGTCATTCGTGTGGATCAATATTTTAATATTGAGAGTGTAAAAACTAGACTAATTTAGAAAACTTATGAGCTGGTTTTTATCATAAAGATTATCCTTCCAATGATCGAAGTTTCCCCAAATAAAAAAAAAATCCTATGCCAAATTAATTATATTTTACAATCAGTACGGATGTTAATTATTGTTTCTTTTTATAAATAATACTACCTCCTGTCCTAATTATAAGATCCCATTAGTAGTCTACTAACGAGGTCTTATAATTAGGACATGAGGTAGTACTATATATGTTAAGCATAAACACGTTAGCTTAACATTAATCATGACCTCATAAGTTTGCTGTTCTTTTACTGTAGTGGAGACAATATGATTCCATCCTTATTATGTCTTTCTAAACCATGTGACACATGTGAACCTAAAACAACGCCAAAAATAAAGCGCCACAAAATAATTAATATGCCATATATTAATAATTACAAATTAAAAGGAATTACAAATTTTGTATACATTATTGTATTTCATTTAACAAAACACATGCATATATATATATATAGTTGTGAATAATGCAGTTTATTACAAATTTTATTTTATATATATGATCATTTATTATGTCTGATTATATTTGGCATGGGTATTTGATCATATTTGATTGAGTTTAATTTATAGAAAAGAATAATAAAAGAAATGGTATGGAGAATTATATAGGATATGCATGAATGGGAAGGAGAGGAAATAATGAAAAAGATAGGAAAGGGGAGTTTCTTGGAAGGTGCTATGAGCAGAGGCAGTGCAATGCATCTGAATTCATTTGTAAAAGACTAATTAAGAACGGTTGCCGCATTTGTCGGCCGATTTTATAATAGCATGCTCACCAACAATATTTTTTTAAGAGATTACCCTTATTTTTTTAAAAAAAATGATTATTAAGAGACTACTCTTATTTTAGATTCTATATATATTAAAATAATTATTTTGAATAAATAAAAAAAATCAAATCTGAACCATCCAAATAAAATACGGATGATTTAGATCTAATGAGCTTATGGTACTTATCAAATTAAAGTGATGAACATTAAAACTGGTTCCAACAAACATATATTTTAATCCTAAAATTTAGGTGAGTTGAATTTTTTTTTTTTTTATGGTAGATGCTAACGACCCATAACGTTATAAAAAAAATTTATATTATTTATATATTAGAAATAAAATTTGAATATATATCCTTGTGAAATATGAGTGGCAGCCTTATCAATTATATTGAACCCAACTTTATTGGACGGATTCTAAAGTTGTGTTCATGTTGCATTTTAACTTGAGTTAATTTAAGTGTTATGGCATAAAATCTATATATGGCAAACTAGATAGATGGAACATGGATCAATTATATATATATATATATATATATAAAACCAACAATAAGTCTTACTACCTCCGATCCTTAATATAAGAAATTGTTTAACTTTTATTTTGATTCTAAAAATGAGCCTACAATCCACTTTGTCTCTTATATTTATATTTTTTTTCCAAAGTAGTTCTTCTAACAATGGTAATTGTAGCCAATATACTTGATTAGCAATGATATTTTTAGAAATACAACACATATTTATTATAAACAACTAACTTAATTTTTTTTCTTAATCTCTTAAAATTAGTCAACTAGCTCTTACAATTAGGGCTGAATGTAGTATTTTATTAGGCGAGGTCACTTAGATAGATCATTCAAAGTCAAAGTCATTGTATTCTATTAACAACTATGAATTTTTAGATAAATTATCGATCAAAAGGTCCACAAGCTTAATAATTCTACACATGAATACTTTTTTATGTTCCTTTTTCTATTATTTTGTCATCGATCATGTTATGAAGCATACAAAATATATAGGGCCTGGAGGTATTTCATTATACAGCTAGAGACAAGTATTGAATATTCTTTTATTTCACATTAGAATTTTATTAAACATTAATATTGTATTTATTGCATATAAAAACAAAACAAATCGAATATCAACGCGTGTCTCACATAAATATGCCTAAAACTAAAACACGGTGTATTCTTCTTCAAGAGTAACTATTATTAAAGGCATCGTGGCAGCTCTTCTTGAAGCAATTATAGAATATCTGCATATGTAAAACGACAACACTAAACTACTTAGGCTTTTTTTCTAAATAAGAATTAATTTTGGCTTAAAATACAAGTTATGTAGATATTGTTTTACCGAAGAAAGATTCTTATTTAGTTACACGTGGGAACGACCAAGCCCTGTACGCAAGCAATATATGTTGAACATTTTTGCATACAACACTGGACTTGACGATACGCTGTTGTTGTCAAATGTCAAAAAAGAAAATCGTTTATGTTTAATTAATTAATTATCACTATTTTACATGGGAAAATATGTACGGTGTTCGATACGCTATCCTTTTTTTTTTTTTGGAAATATATTCATGTCTCTTTCTGTTGAAAATGGAACCTAATTAATTAAAATATTTATTGAATTATATAAATATCTGCGGCCTAAGGACAGAATTGGAGAACGATACGTCGGAAATTTCTCATTTTCACAATACAATTGTCAAAGCGTTGAAGGTAATTTTCCGTAGCATCACAATCGATTGGTTGAATAATATAAGATGATCATTTAATTTTTTGTTTCTATAGAAGAGATCTTACCGAATAAATAATCAAACATATAAATTAAATAAAGAGTTAAGATGAACCCAACATCTTGAAATTTTTTTTTAGTACATCCTACATTTTAAAATATTTTGTGATACATCCAACAGTTTAAAATAATCTTTTAAATGCGTTCAATATCTTGAAATATTTTTTAGGACATTCAATACCATAAAGTATTTTTTTTACGTATTTGGTGCATCCAGCACCAAGACAAAAACAAAATATTTGACACACCTGAAAAATATTTTATGGTGCTAGATGCACACAAAATATTTTTATATACTAAATATATCTGAAAAATATTTTAAAGTGTTGGACGCTTCTTAATTCTTAAATAAGATGATTAATTTGCAATTGCAAGCATATGAAGACTTTGGGAGATGTGAATGAAAAAGAATCTTTTACCCGTATATGGTTTAGTCAAACATGAAATACAAAAGAGTACTTTTGAAAAAAATTAAAAACAAGAAAACATCACCTAACGGGATCGTAGATGGAAAGATTAAGACTTAATCAATTCAGAGTGGGGAACACAAGTAAAGTAATTAAGCAACGCCTTTAATTATATAATACTGCAAAGGATTCCTATGTGCGACGAATGGGGCTTTTGCGTTTTGACTTTTGCCTCAATGAATCGCGTGGTTCTCATACTTTATAAAGTCGTTTATTCGCGTGCTTGCAAAAAGACTTCCTACATTCTAGTTGTAATTTCAATTTCACCGTTGATTTTTAAAATAAAACACTTTATAATTAAAAAAAAATATTACGTAATGCATCAATCAAAGTCAATATTTTTAAAAATATTCATGACTTTGGCAGAAATACAGGCCAGAGACTTAAACGAATATAACGAGGGATAATAATATTCTAAAAATTATATTGAAATACACAAATAAATATAGGTGAAATAAAAACAAATTTTCAAATGAAATGTGTGGAGAAATTCTAATCCAAAGGAATAAAAATACAGCAAGAAAAAGAAGCCTTTTGATTTGTGAATAATACATTTCTTTTTTTTTCGTATTTATAAGGTATGATTTTTTATGCAATTTTTGTCAATATGCTATCGTCAATATTCAGTATCTTGCGTAGGTAATTCAAAACAAAATATGATATATTAAAAGGGGGGACTAAAGACGGATATGATGGTGAAAACACATAGGATTTCATTTTCGTTTTTTTTGATAGTGGCAGGCAAAAAAAATGAAAAAGAAATGAATAAAATAGAAAATAGTTTGTCAGTAAGCAGCGACTGCGTGCGTGGAATTTCTCTCAATGATTGGAGGCTGATTAACAGACGTAACCATGACCGACAATACACGTATGTTTCATAATATTAAATTAATATATAGATATTATTGATCTATTTATTATTATTTTGAATATTATATATAATTATATGGAGAGAAAAAATTCATACATTCGTGGGCTATAGTAATGCTGCTTGCCAAAAAAATAAAATCAATAATATAAGCTATTTGTACGATCCTAAATGTAAGAGTTATGTCGACCAAATATATATATAAATTAAGAAGTTGGTTTTAATTTTAAATATAAAATTTTAATTTATTTAATGTTTTATATTTATTTCTTTAAAAGAATTTATAAACTGATATATAATATAATATCATATATCAGTGTTTTATGAAAAACAGCTCTTATTTAAGAATCAGAAGAGTATATTGAATATAGATGCATCTGACTTAAATGAATTAAACTTCTTTTTCACCAACTAATACACTGGACCCTGAAATTCAATTATTTTTTGCCCTTTTCAAATCAACTAGTTTCATAAAGTTTGATCTCAGTGATTAGGGCTCACAAAAGTCCTTAATTTTTTTAATCCTTGTTAATACAAAAGTATAATTGATAATTGAATTTCGTATACAAAATCTAAAGTTTACATATACAAAATAGAAACAAAAATACAGCATAACACATATATGTCAAGATGCGTCGAGTATAACGAGGAGAGGAGATCATGTGAAAATGACTGAGTAATAAAAATACAAATGATTTTAAGCAAAACATTAGCGAGTAAAGTGCAGCCACTGAGTGTGTGTTTGTGTGGGGTTAATTAGACGTTAAAATGAGAACTTTAAATAATAATAATAATAAAATTAGGGGGAAAAAAAGAAAATTTTGAGCATGACCTATTTTTTAAGGATTTTTAACCCTTAAACCTTAAAAAAAAAAAAAAAAAAAGCTTTTCCCCCTCGTTTTTCAAATCCAGTTGCGTGTCAGCAATACGGGAAGAACTGGGCCTAGTAATTGGGCCGATATTTTTCCACTAATAATTAATAAACGTTGAGAAAATAAGAAGCCAGCGCAGCACATGGCCCCACAGCCACAATGCCACCAATCTGGACAGTGATTGGCCCACGCTTGTTCTGCCCTGGTAAGAGCATTGTATGGGATAACATAAATCCAATGATGACGTGTATGGCTTCAATTCCAGCCTGCAAGTCCCCGGTTCTCACATTCAGTCATTCCCCCTCCCGTTCAATCATCATCCGCTCCATCCGACGGTCTCCCTCTCTCTCTTTTTTTTTTTTTCCACATTATGGCCATGAATTTATTGATCGGACGCGAAAAATAATTCGTCTGCACGTGCAAATGAAATCGCATCATAGGTATCTATGTTTTCTATAATTTTTAATTTGATATATATAAATATTCTCTTAATTAACACTACTTGTGCAGGGGCTAATGAAATTATTATATCATGATAAGATAAAGTATATGTGCTTGTAAAATGATTTTTTCCCTTTTTATTATACATTTAATATTATATCTTATCATTTTCCAATCCTCTTGTTAATCCTTAATGTTGTTTTCCCTACAATATTTTGTCCATCTTAAATATCTTGATGCATGACTTAATTGTTGAATTGATTTTAATTTTGAATGTAAGACATGTTTTTTATATGTTCATCATTTTTGTAAAATTATCCCAATTGATACTTTCTCAATTATAATCAAATGCGAAAGGGAAGGATGATATTAACGAAGATGATCATAACATTTTAAGAAAAACATGTCATATTTTTTATGATTAATTAATTTACCTAACTTCTTTGATTTAATCAAATTAGTTAAATAGGTCTTATACTAAGAATCGGAGAAGTACTTTATACTACAATGTGTGGACAAGTTCTTTCACATAGTTTAATTAGGGAACGTATTGAGAAGATATTAATTATTCCTCAAATTATAGATAATTTATTTTATAAATAGAAACCACCAAACCCCCCCCCCCAAATTCTATAATTTTACGCAAAAAGAAAAAACACATACACAATGTTCCCTTTAGAGCAACTGACTTTATTAAGAGGAAGAGTTAGTATTAGAGTTCAAAAAGACGGAAAACATTAAAATCATCCATATCAGTTTATATAAAAAATATATATATAATATTAACAAGTGATGAATCATACAAATTAGATAATAACTTGTTCGAAAATTTGGGTAGAATGATTGATGTTAGACTTTTAATCAAAGGTTGTAAAGACATTAACAAGTTTAATCATGTTGATGGTTGCTTAATTATTAGACAACACAACATTGGAGAAGTTTAATTCATTTAATAATGAAAATGAGTCGCAAGGATCAGTCCCATTCAGATTGTAGAATTATTAAAACTTTGAGAGAGAGAGAGAGAGAGAGAGATATATATATATATATATCACATTGAAAATGAGTGGCTGAACAAAATAGGTAGCAAATAAATCAACAATTATGGACCAACTTGCCCATTAAGTCATAATTAAAATGAAAGTTCTTCGCCATACGCATTCATCATTCTTGAAAGATCGAGTTATCGCCTAATCAATTTTAAACCAACTCCCAACCTCTTTTTGGTTCCTGCCTGATTGAAACCAGCCTCATTAATTAAAATGTGTTATATTATGACATCGTTATACTACTTCCGATCCTTAATACTACCTCCGGTCCTAATTATAAGAGCTAGTTGACTAATTTTAGGAGATTAAGGAAGTACGTTAAGTTAGTTATTTGTACTAAATATGTGTTGTCTTTCTTAAAATATCCTTACTAATTAAGTTTATTGATTAGAACTATCATTATTAGAAGGACTATTTTAGGAAAAAATGCATAAATATGAGAGACAAAGTAGATTGATGTATTATAATTAGAATCAAAATAAAAGTCAAATGAGATTTATATTAAGGATCGAAGTAATATAAAAGTTAGTTGACTAATTTGAATAGATGAAGAAAGCTTATCAAGTTAGTTATTTGTAATAAATAAGTATTACTCCTCCGGTCCTAATTATAAGACCCAATTGACTTATTTGAGGAAATTAAGGAAGTAAGTTAAGTTGGTTATTTATAATAAATAAATATTGTCATTCCTAAAATATCCTTGCTAATTAAGTATATTAGCTAAAACTATCATTATTAGAGGGATTATCTTGGAAAAAAATGCATAAATATAAGAGACAAAATAGATTGGGGTCTTATAATTAGGACCAAATAAAAAGTCAAATGGGGTCTTATAATAAGGACCGGAGGAGTATTTTTTATAGAATACCCTTGTTAATTATATGTATTAGCTAAAACTAATTAATATTTAATAGAACATTTTACATGTGTAAGTACTATCAGAACAACTTTTGAAAAAAAATAAATATAAGAGATAGAGTGGATTTGAGTTTTATATTTAATATCAAATTAAATATCAAACTTGCTCTTATGAGTTAGTATTATAATTTGATATATAACTCATTCTGCTATCAATCTCAATCATATACATAGTCTTATATGTCCGAAAAAGACTTGAAGTAAAATCTAAAACGTTGATGAGTTATTCAGAACGATGTATTAAAAAATGAATACAAAAATCGCAATTTGCAAATTACATTATTTTTAAGATAATATATTTTTGCTGTTACTCCTCCGGTCCTTAATATAAGACCTAATTATTGAGTTGGTTTTGATCCTAAATATAAGACCCATTTCCCATATTTATCAATTTTCTCTAAATTACCCTTATGGATACTCTCTCAACTATAATCAAGTTGAAGAGGGAGATGGGATATTAAGAAAGATGATTGTGGTATTGTAGAAAAAATATGTCACATTTCTTATAATTAACTAATTTACCTAACTTCCTTAATCTAATCAAATTAGTTAAATATGTCTTATATTAAGGATCGGATGAGTATTACATTTAGTTTGCTACTTGCTAGCTATATACAGGAAATATCACTTTTAAGAATTATCTCAAATGCTCACGAACAACATGTTTTTTTTTTTCCCGTAACATCATGAACAACATGTTGATTGAAAAAACTTCTGCCATCTAATTAAGCGGTCAAAAGGGTGATGAGATATGGCAACAAATTAAAACACACACAGACACTGAACATAATAAAAGAAGCTATGGCCTGATGGCACAATCGAATCTAGAAACGATATACTCTTCCGATCCTAATTATAAGACCCAATTGATTTATTTGAGGAGATTAAGGAAGTAAGTTAAATTGGTTATTTATAATAAATAAGTGTTGTCATTCCTAAAATATCCTTGCTAATTAAGTATATTGGCTAAAACTATTATTATTAGAAGGATTATCTTGGAAAAAAATGCATAAATATAAGAGACAAAATGAATTGGGGTCTTATAATTAGGACCAAATAAAAAGTCAAATGGGGTCTTATAATAAAAACTGGAGGAGTATATGCATATGATTTATCATAATCTCGTTTGTACTATTAACTAAGCGATGTGACAGAATTTAGGTCTCATGCATGAACTTTGATGTTTTTAACTTCTCTCAATCCAACATACGTGTGACGCGCTTTTTTCCCTTCCATTTTTCCGACCGAGGTGGACATGTCGTAAAATGTCATCATATTGTTTTTTTTTTCCCCAAAAAAACATTGTTTGTACGTAGATGCGTTGATCGAACTCAAAACTAAAGCTTAGTTGCAGCAATAATCTCATCACAACAAGTTGCGAAAATTCATTTTGATAAATTAAAAGGGGAAATTTTTTTTGGGGGGATGAAAGGGTTAATAAATTCTAAACAAACAAACAAACAAGAAAGCTTGCATTTCAAGGGATGATGATGACAAAATGATAGCGAACCATTTGTTTGCGTTAATTCGTAGTTGCCCCAAAATGATTATCAGTCTCTCTTTTGTTTTCTCTTCAAATCTGTGCTTCCCCTCTTTCACGCACAACCCCCTCATTTTATGACTACATTTACACTGTATTTGGCACGAGATTTTTAGAAGGGAGTGCCTCCTCTCATTTGGCTAGAATATCTTTTAATAGAGAAAAGGGAGCTCTTCCCTTCTTTTGTTTGGCTGGAATGATTTTTAAGGAAGGGAGGGGCTCCTATTTCTTCTTTTTTTCCTCTTGGCTTCTCCTCTAAAAGTGGAGTTTTTCAGAAGAGAAATGAGAAAGAAAATATTTAATTCTATAACTAGTCTTAGTAAAATAATATAATTTTTCTTTTATCCTCTCTTTGACCCTTTCATTCTACATTTTTCTCTCAATCTTACAATTTTAATAACTCTAATCAACTCAACTTCATTCTTCTCTTATATTCAACAATTCAACAAGGAAAATCAAACTATTTAAAATTTTGCTAAAAAAAATGCAATGATAAAAATCATTGGGACAAAAAAAGAAACAATGAAAAATTACAATATTTTTGAAAAAGTCAACATAGAGTAATATTAACTTAAGCTAGGTAATAAGCATCTTTTAATCTTTTAATTAGTTAAAAATTAAAAAAATAAGGAAATAAAAGATAAAAAATGGTAAAAATGTAATTTTTCTTTTGAACCCAATAGAATCAACGAATAACATTATGAAAAGAAATTTGATTTCAATTTTTTTTCTTAATGAGTTGTGCTTGTGGCAAAAGTACAACCTAATATTTTCTTTCAAGTTGATAAATTGCCTCATACATATTGATAAAATAAAAAAAATTTATTTAATTTTTATAAGAGGAAAATAGTTAATTTTTGAATAGTTCCTGTCCCTTCCCTTCTTATGTCAAATAAGGTATTATTAAAATGTGTCCCATTCCTTCCCCTTCGATCAATCTAAATAAAGGATTATTAAAATTCCTCTCTGCTCCTCTCTTCCCTTCCCCTCCCCTCCCCTCTCCTCTATATCTCTCCTCCCTTCCCTTGTCCTCTTCTTCCCTTCATTGAAATCCCTTTCCTCTCCTTCCCTCTGTCGAGCCAAACACAGCATTAATTCCCTCTCGCATGTGTCATTAATAAAATTAAACATTATCGTCTCAATTATTAACGTTATTTTTAACTTTTTTTGGTCCCCTGCATGTAAACACATGGACCACGTTCTTTTATATCTTTCTCATTTATTCACCTACGTCTGCCTATATATAATACGTGGTGATTAATAACATGAGATATATACTATACAGAGACAGTGTAAAGGGGGGTGGGAGTGAGAGTATTAGGTGTTATATCTGTGATGATAATCGGAGGGGAAGGGGGTTAACTTGAAAAAAGGGTTATTATTAATTATGATAAAGTTAAAGAGAAGGGTTGAGTTGCTTCATAATTAACAGAGAAGAAGAGAGTTTAGAGATTCTTTAGGCCCCTCAGCTCCATTCCACTAAAATAACAAGTCAAAAGTTATGACTCATTAGATCGCACTTTCCCTCACCATACACATATCATTCTAACACCTTCCCTCTCTTGGCCTTCATCAAAGTTCTTGTCTCCATTTCATAATCATCTTGCCTTAATTCATATCCTCTTTCTTCACCCCTCTTCCACCACATGCTTCCCTCTTCCTTCCTTTCTTTACTTTTTTTAATATAATCTAAATGCATACATAGCACACAGATATGTCAACACCAAGTTTAAGTCTAAAACTTCATCCAAACACGATGAACGGCACTGCCAACTTTCTTCTTTTTTGATATGCTTTATTACAAAACTTCTAATTTCCATGCTCCACATACTTATCTAGTTTTAAATAATGTATGAGCTACTTAGTTGAGTTGGTTTTGATTCTAAATATAAGAATTTATCTCATTTATTTGTAATTTTCCCCCCAATAAATTTTAAAAATTATGTCACATTTATTATTGTTCAATAATTTATTTAACTTTCTTAATCAACCCATATTAGTTAAAGATATTAAAGATGGGAGGAGTATCTTATATAAAATAAACATGTACTTTTCACCTTTTTTTAAAATCAGTCTCTTAAAAGATATGTGTAATCTATATCCAGATTCTACATGGTAAACTTTACATGCTTTACAATAGTGACTTAAAAAATCTTCACAATATATATAGGACTCAGTTTTTTGTTGGTCCCCAATAATTTATTAATATGTGCAGTGAAGTCAAAGGTCATCACCCCATGTACCCTGTGCGGGATCATTATCATGATCACAACAACTATCATCATCATCATCATCCACATAACTAAATAACTTCATTTTTAGAATATTTAAAACCTAATGCAATAAATATGAATTCCTTCCATTGAAATTTCTTTTTGGAAAAAAAATCAATTCTTTGTTTAAAAAAAAAAAGGAATATTCTGTGACTTCAATAAATAACTGAATAATTTGCTGTTAATTGATAATCTATTGTTTTGGAGGGAGGGGATTGAATTAAATTTTTTTTTTGTATACAAATTTTAGGAAAGGGGTTGGGCTCACCCATGATCTAAGAGTAGGACACCTAACGCTTGATCCATTAGGGCCTGTCCCTACAAGCCAGGCACGGGTATATGATAAGCAAGTCTTTTTTTTTTCCTGGCCCAATAGATAGGAATCTCAGCTTCACTACGCCATGGTGATGCCTCTCCCAATGCCGCGATTAGAGCCACAACAAAGTGGCACTTTCCAAGATCGAATCCCCTCTTTTTGGTAAGAGAGTCTGACCCCTTCACTAACTAAACCCACGGATGAGGGGTTAAAATGTTTCATTTTCAACTGGGGGTATAAGGGCTCTTTTCACCTGAGTGGGCTTTACTCTAATATTTGGGCTACGAAACAACTCGATGTGTCAGATTGGAAAAGTTGGGATGAGTATTAGGCCCAGGCCTTTCGCCGAAGGGATGTGACAAACTGAATCTTGTTGGGCTTAGTGTACATTCAGTTATACGTATGCAGAAGAAGCCCAACTGGTTTTAACTACTAACCGACTTGACTACATCCGCGTGGACCCGGGACTTTCCTTTCTACCCCAAGTCAACATAATTAAAAAGCATAATATTAGTACCGAAAAAAAAAAGCATAATATTTTACATTTGTAATTAAAAAAACTTTTCTTTGTGAAAGGACTGCGTACGATGTGTGTCCACTTCAAACATCTCAATATAACTTCAAAAATTTTTTACATTTGGTCCTACAAATTAATCTAATGAATTGTTGTCTCCTCGGGATATTAGTATTGAATAGAAAAAGAATCATACATCTAATTTTTAGAACATGTTTAAACTTTTAATCCATTTTTAATATATATAGTTAATGTTATTATTGGTATTCACAGTTTAAATCTTTATAGTTTCAAATCATGATTTTCAATCCTTATAGTTGTTATGATTTTTATAATTATTAACGTTGTTAAGTACAAGAATTAGATCAGTTTTGGTCTCTGTACTTCTAATGAGTTTTAATCGTGATCTATCTACTTGATAGCATTAACTCAAACTAAATTCTTATAAAATTAGCGGATCAAAAATAATGATTTGAAATTATAACAACAAAAACAGAATTCTTTTTTTTTTTATGAAAAGAGGACAACAGGTAAAAAATTACAGAAGTACAACACAAAAACAATCAAGCCCTACTCTGCTCTCCATCCGTCTCAGAAACGTCAGGAGGAGGGCAATCAAAAAGGTAAAAATTGCCGTCTATCCTATGAGCATAATTCGCTAAAGAGTCTGCTAAAGGGATCAAGTCCCTTTCTACATGACAAAAAATAGTATGCCAGTCTCTATTAACAGTAAGCCTGACATAATCAACTAAATCTTTAAAATGGTAGCTGTCTTCACATCCCCGCGTCGCTAAGTTGATAGCCTCCATGCTGTCTGAATATATAAGAATCTTTTGATGACCTCTAGACCAAACTAAGTTCAGGCTGTGTAGGATCCCCATCAGCTCCGCAATAGTTGGGGATACATTCGTGAGCTTAGCACAAAAACCACATATCCAGTTATTCAAGTAATCTCTGATGACTCCTCCACAGCCACTGTGCCCATTCCTGAGAACAGAACCATCTACTTCCAACTTAATGAACGTATCATCGGTATCCTCCATACCTTGCCACGGAGTAGGCTCCACCTTGTAGACTGCACACTTACTTGCTAAGTTGTAATCCAAACAAGCTCTGAAGAAACTGTCATTTGCATCTCACCTGTTGCTAATTTCCTGGTCATTGAACATTCAACTGCATTGGGTTGTCCAAATATCCCAACATATGTATCCAAATAGAGTCTTCCAAGGCTTTCTCTTAGTAAACTGACATCCTGCCTCTTGAGTGAGGTTCCATCTGATCCAATCCGCACCTGAGAGGGAGGAGAAGGTTTGCCACTTGGTTGGTTCGACTACTGCTCTCCATTGATCCGTCGCATTCGAGCAATCACGTAACAAGTGCATTTGATCTTCTACCTGTTGACATCCAAGCTGACATAAGTCTGTTTCTGCAATACCTCTCTCTTTCCTTAACAAACACGTATTTATTCGCCCGTGGTAGAAAAGCCAGATGAAGGTTTTAATCTTTTCCATCATTTGCCACCTCCATATGCGCTTCCATATGATATCCTCCTATCTCACTGTACCTGCAAACAGAAAATCATAGGCAGATTTCGCAGAAAAACGACCATCTGAAGATGGTTTCCAGTAAAGTTTATCCTCTCCTCTCTCCTCACGGGGTGGGTGTGCATTAAGGATTCTATCGATCACTTGTCAGGGAAGCCAAATCTTCATTTTACTCCTGTTCCATTCTCCATCTGACCCTGTACAATCTACGACCTTCTCATTTCTGTCGATCAAATCTTCGTATTCTGGTACAACCTCCACAAGGGGTATGTTAAGTTCTGACCAGTTATCATACCAGAAAGAGGTGGAAGTCCCATCTCCTATCTTCTTTGCCACACCTTTCTTGAACTTATCCCAAACATCGCAAATCCCCTCCAAGTAAGAGACGAATGCTTCTTCTTACTAACATCCGGCATGTCTTGATTCCCGCAACGATACTTCCCTCGTAGTATTTTGACCCCCAATGCCTCCTTGCTAGAAATAACACCCCAAAAAATCTTCATTATAAAGGCCTCATTTTGTTGTCTCAACCTTCGAATTCCCAAGCCCCCTTGCCTCTTATGTTTAGTCACCTGTTCCCAAGATAAGAGATGAAGTTTTTTTTGGTCATCTTGTTGTCCCCAAAGAAAGGCTCTATTCTTCCTTTCCAGCTCCTCTACCAGCCGCTTCGGTAGAAGTATTGTTTGCATATAATAAGTAGGGAGTGTTGAAAGTACTGCCTTAATCAACGTGGACCTTCCTGCCATGTTTAGACAATTCCTCTTCCAACCCGATAACCTTCTATGTGTTTTCTCCACCATAGGGGCAAAAGTGACATAGGATGCCCTCTTGTGAATCAGAGGAATCCCTTAATACTTCTCTAGATCGTTTGTCAATCCCACACCCATCCTCCTGCTAAGGTTCAGAGCCTTTGTAATATGGACATTTCTTGAGAAGCAGATCTTAGTTTTGTTCTTCTTCATGTTCTGGCCTGAAGCTAGGCAAAACTTGTCCAAACAACTAAGCATAGCGTCAACTTGTGAGCTAGATCCCTCCCCAAAAAGAATGAGATCATCGGCAAAAAATAAATGAGACACCTGTGGCCCTTCACCATTCAGTCTTAGTGGTTTCCACCTTCCATCCTCTATAGCATCTCTAATTACATGGTTCAGCCTCTCCATGCATAACGTGAAGATATAAGGGGACATAGGATCCCCTTGCCTTATACCTCTGGTTGGGGAGAAAGAATTTGTCAGTTCTCTGTTCCACATGACTTGAAATGATGAGCTAGAAATGCAGGCCACAATCAGATTACAAAGTTTTTCTTCTACACCCACTGCCTTTATTGTTTCTGTAATGAAGCTCCATTCAAGCCTGTCGTATGCTTTTTCCAAGTCCACTTTAATTGCTAGCCACCCTTTCTGACCCGTCTTCAGTTTCATAGAGTGAATTACCTCTTGGGCTATAGTGATGTTATCACTACTTTGCCTTCCTTCAATAAAATTGCATTGGTGTTGTCCCACCACCTTGTTCATAATCACTTTTAACCTTTTACTGATTATCTTTGTCACAATCTTGTAGCTCACATTGCATAAGGAGATAGGCCTGAAGTCTTTCATCGTTGCTAGTTGGTCTATCTTGGGAATGAGAACAATATAGGTGTCATTCAGTTTCTTTATTTGGGAAGGATCATTGAAAATCTCCTTGATCAGAGCACACATTGACTCACAAATAACATGCCAGAACTCATGATAAAAGAAAGCCTGAATCCCATCCGGGGCCGGGGGCCTTGAAAGCCCCAAGATCAAACACGGCTCCCTTGATTTCCTCATCAGTGACTTCAGCAGCCAAACTCAACGTATCCATCCGAGAGATAGTAGGAAAAACATTACCGATCATTAGCATTGGGGAATTCACCGTACCACTACGGAACAACTCCCTATAGTAATTCATGGCCACGTTCTTGAGCTCATGTTGCTCAAAGCATCATCCATCATTGTCCTTCTTAAGCCCTTCAATTCTGTTCTTTCTTTTCCTGATAATAGTAGAGTTATGGACGTATTTACCCTTATGTGTATCTATCTTAAAATTAATGACTCTATTTTTTATTATTAATTTTAGTTTATTTATGGTCAATCACGATTTTACTATTTTGACTCCAATAGATTTAGCTAATGAAGTATTATATGAATAAAAAAAACAGGCTTGGCGTGCAAGAATCAAGCTAATACACCTTGATTGAAGGTTAGAATTTACAAAGAAGAGGCAAGAAAGGCAAAGGAAAAGATTAATTTAGATATTATGGATTTATTGAGATATTAAGTATTATTAATTAAGTAATATTATAAAAGGAAAGCAATTATTTTAAAAGATTGAGAATATTTCATAAAGCTATTCAGATACTATCCATATCTAATCACATTTTAATATTTAGATAATTTTAAAATAAATATATTTAAATTATTTTTTGTAGAATAAATAAAGGATTATGGGGGTTTTTTTTTTAGAAAAATAATCTAGGTGAAGGCGTAAACCTAAATTTATCTTTTACTCATCCTCTCAGCAGCCGTCGCTTATTTTTCTTGTCCTTCTAACTCATCAATTTTTGCCAGACACGTCTTTCAATTCTTTCTTGTTCTTGAATCAGGTGTGTGAAGCTTTCCATATGATAACCCAAAAATCACATGGGTGACAGTGCAGCCGGTGGCACTTCGTTACCGTCAGGTCCCGATGGCAGACATCGGCGGGTCTTCTACTTCTACGAACCCACCATTGGTGACTATGAATACCAACGTGACCATCCCATGAAACCCATCCGAATCCGCATGGCTCACAATCTCATCGTCCAATATAACCTCCACCGCCACTTCCAAACCGTCCGTCCCTTCCCGGCCACTGTACAAGACATCCGTCGTTTCCACTCTGAAGACTACGCTGACTTCCTCTCCACCGTCTCGCCCCAGAGCACCCAAGGCAACGCTTGCTTCCGTGAGCTCAGACGCTTCAACCTTGACCAGGATTGCCCCGTCTTTAATGGCTTATTCGATTTCTGTCGGGCCTCAGCCGGTGGCTCCATAGGTGCTGCCGCAATATTGAATCGTGGCGATGCCGATATCGCCATCAATTGGGCCGGCGGCTTGCACCACGCTAAGAAGCGTGAGGCCGCAGGCTTTTGCTATGTCAATGACATCGTCCTCGGCATTCTCGAGCTTCTTAAAGTTCACAGGGTACTTTCAATTTCTTTGCCATTTTCTTGAACTTTTTCCTAATCCTCGTATATATTACCCGTTCTCCATTGTCCTTGGGCAGCGTGTGCTTTATGTTGACATTGATGTCCACCATGGAGATGGTGTGGAGGAGGCTTTTTACACCACGGATAGAGTGATGACCGTGTCTTTTCACAAGTACGGGGACGAATTTTTCCCCGGCACTGGACACATATTCGACGTTGGGTCGGGTCCTGGGAAAAATTACGCCCTCAATGTGCCGTTACAGAATGGAATGGACGATGATAGCTTCAATTCTCTATTTCGGGGCATAATTCAGAGAGTGATGGATGTCTATCAGCCCGATGCTGTTGTTCTACAATGCGGAGCCGATTCGTTGTCCGGTGACAAGTTGGGTCCTTTCAACTTGTCTGTGAAAGGCCATGCAGATTCGCTTCGTTTCCTCAGATCATTCAATGTCCCTCTTATGGTCCTAGGCGGGGGAGGATATACGGTTCAGAATGTTGCTCGTTGCTGGTGTTACGAGGTTTATGTCTCTAATAATTTGCCTCTCTTTCAAGATCTCATGGATAATTTTTTATGATCGCATGTTCTTGTACTGTAGACAGCAGTAGCAGTTGGAGTGGAACCTGATAACAACTTGCCTTACAATGATTATTATGATTGTTTTGGTCCAGATTATACCCTTCATGTTAATCCTCGATACATGCAGAACCGAAACACACCCGAGGATTTGGAACTGACGAGGTAAAGTAACATAATTATATGTGTTATTGCCGAAACACACCCGATCGAGGATTTGAAATTTCTTCTTTATTGCAGGATAATACTACTGGAACAACTGTCCAGACTTCCTCATGCTCCCAGTGTGCCTTTTCAGACAACACCATCCACCAGTGAAGTTCCAGAAGAGGTTGTTCCTTAATTAGTTATTAGTAGTTGCTGATCTTGGCGCCCCACGTTCCACTTTCTTGTGGTTTAATAACTGTATGTATTTAGGAAGAAGAGGACTTGGATAGAAGACCACGCCGGCGCTGTTTGAGGATTGCAGATTCTGATTCAGATGCATGATGATGAAGAGGTTAATGCTAGGAGCCAAAATTTGCCTTCCCATATATAAGAGGTACAGAGATTATACTACATCTCTGGTCTTATTGCTTGAGCATATTCTGATTTCATACCATATATACATTATCAGGACGTAGCTAGCAATGATTAAGCTTTTTCTTAACCATCTGCTTAATGATTAATTTGTCACAAGCCAAGGCGCTCTTTTAATATTTTGAGCCTTAATCTAATGTTAAGGCCTGAGGGTTGGGTTAATATTATGCAAGGAGACACGATGAAAACCCCTCCAAAAATTATTTTTGCACTTTACCAGACTAAATTCCCCCCACATTTATCTTGTACGTCGTAAAATTATTTGAAATGTTTTAAATCAAACACCACTTAATTGGGAGGTGGATGAATTGCTTACATGCTATGCATGTTCTTACAGTTAATTGGGCAATTTGAGAGGAAAGTGAATGATATGTTTACTTGACGGTGACCATTTTGCAAATGAATTGAAGTCTTTGCTGTGTTTCATGAGAAGCTAAGGAAGATACTGTGTGTAAAGCAGGGATCTTGTAGATAAGAGGGATTGGAAGACGAGAGAAGCTGGAACTGCATTAATTCATTCTTATAATTGAGACACCATGATGATGTGTGTATTTTGTTTATACAGGAGTTGTTATTCGGATTGTTGTAAAAACTTATCAATATAGCCAGCAGATAAGGCTGTAACAGAGTTGTTATTTTGGTATATAAACAAGACAAACAGTTTTTTACTCATCCAATTCAATGAAAGCTCATTTATGATTCATCCCACTTGGTCGCTTGTGCCATCTGAAGTCAACCCTTTACTGTTCATATTTTCTCGTACAATATTTCCTTGTTAGGCAAATTAAATGAGACATGCATTGAACTCTGATCTGGTAGACGAAGCTTCTCTGACGAATTTTTATAATGTGAAAGCACCGGCTCACAACTTGATTCACTAGTTGATCTGAATTATTCCTTAAAAAATCAGAACAAAAGAAAAAGTCAAAGCATGCATGGGAAATACTACCTTTGGTTCTTAATATAAGACTTCGTTTGATTTTTATTTTGGTCCTAAATATAAGACCCTAATATATTTTGTCTCTAATATCTGTGTATTTTTTTCCCAAGATAGTTCTTTTAATAATGGTTATTATAGTTAACACACTTGATTGGCAAGGATATTTTAAAAAAGACAACATCTATTTATTACAAATAACTAACTTAACTTATTTTCTTAATCTCTTCAAATTAGTCAATTAGCTCTTATAATTAGGACAGGAGATAGTACATAACTGGAGAGCATTATAGTAAATCCGTTAGCAGGACCTGCGACGCATGGGGCAAATTGAGGAGAATATAAAATCTATAACAAGTAAACGTAGCCAGCTCAGAATCAATAAATTAAATTGCCGATACTTGACCCTTAATGCTTAAGCAGAGCTGAGTAAACGAAGGAAATACATGGGTTATTATATTCAAAGTCTTACTTTCCTTGAACAATATTCGTGATCGAACAACAAATTGGTCAATCAAGTTGAGCTGAATTTCTGCAACGCCAACTACATGTTACATTAAGTGAGATTAAATTAACAACCAATTTGAATGCTAAAAGGAACAAAAACCACAAGAAAAGTCAACTTTTTTTTGGTAGGTTTGCATAGGAGGAAGTAATTAATACCATGAAACTATGAATAAACAAAGGACGTGGCTCCACTATAAAATCTTAAACCTTGCGCTCCTACTAGGATCAAGCTTGCATCTCCATAATGGGAGCATTAGTTCAGATCCAGGTGAAGCTGATTGCTACAATACTGATAGCTTTGCTCCTTCTGGGTAACTTTGTACCAACCTCGTCCTATCTTCCCTATGGTAATTATTTCTGTGATAGTTCAATAATTAACTCCTCCAGTATATATGTGCATATATGTTATGTATAAAGTTGGCAAAAAAAAAAAAGTTACATATAAAGCTAATAATTTTGAAAAATGGAAGATGTACTGATTTTTACTGAATGAAATGAAGGTGATGAAGAGAAGAGTTCATCAATGGCGTTGAACTTTAGAAAGATGGTAGTGAGGTCGAGAAGAGTTCCACTGCCGCCTCCTGCCCCTACCAGAAACCGAGCCTCTTCACAGCGTGCGGCGGCTCCTCCGCCTTCCGCTCGTCTATGATCTCTCACATCTATCTCACTGTTTCAATGTGAATCTGATGAAGATTTAGGTAGAATCAACGTGGGCCCTGTATTACTTCCTCATTCTCTGCCCATTTGGGAGACCAATGTATAAATAAAGGGACAACTTCCTATCAAATGAGTCAAATTATTTATATACTATAAACAATGCGCAATTTTTTAAAATTATCTTAATCTCTTATCTGCATCTCTAGGAGAAAGATATTTAGTTCGTAGTGATTAATAAGATTGGTTTCAATGCCAGAAATTCTTTCGAAAATATTTAGTAAGTGGTATAAAGAAAATTAATCAGACTATTTTCTTTTTGAGTTAAATAATGTGTATAACGCTGACTGTGAAATTGGAATTTTTCTGTATGATTAAAAAAGGTTAGGACAAACCAATAAGAGTTGGTCCAATTAGTAAGGAGTCGGCTTATAACTCACACAGATTTTCTTGCAATAGATAGTTGTAGCCCCGGAAAAGAAACTCTGCTAAATTTTTTCGTACATAGAATCTTCATATTCATATATAATATGTGTGTATAACATATAAATTTTTTAGATAGATATGTTTGATTCATGCTCGAGCCAAATGATGAAAAATTATCATGTCAGGTTCTTTTGGAGGATGGATCTATGAGAATTCACCTATCCCAATAACAAAAAAAAGCCTGGCTTGAATGTGAGTTTCCGGGATCTAACTTACATGAACCTTTTTTTTTGTATTGAAAAAAAAAAGTTAGGAGAAAACACGTAACGAGTTACTATACGCTGGTCAACAAACCCAAAAAAAAAAAAAAACATGTTGACCTTATTCATATCACGTCGCTCGCAACTCACAAGTCACAACATGCCCCATCCTCCCACTTCAATCTCCTTGCCCTCCCCTTTGACTTCGGATTAAAAGGTTCTTTTTTTGGCCAAACTTTGGAAGAAAAGGTTCAATCAGCACATTTAAGCTGCAATTCCTAATAAGCAACTCCAAGAATCAAACTTAAGTCATCTTATCAGCGATGATGTGTCCAGGATCAAGAAAGCGCATAGTTGAACTGAAGTTGCTTATTTAATGCAGAGTCATTTTGATTTACTTCAATCCGAACTCTGCAAAATTTGCAAATCCTTGTTGAGGGTCAAGAAATTGCATGCTTTGGTAATTAAGTCCAATCTCTCGGAAGATCCGTTTTACGCAACTCAAATTATCAGGCAGTATGCAGCTAATGGTGACGTTAATTATGCCCACCATGTATTCGACAAAACTCCCACTCGAAGCGTCTACCTCTGGAATTCCTTGATTCGAGCCTACGCTCAAGCCCAGAGGTTTCGCAGTGCATTTTCTCTTTTTAATAACATGCTTACAACCAACACAAGACCTGACAATTTCACTTACGCTTGTATTGTACGTGCATGTTCCGAGAATTTCGATTCTGCTGGCCTGAGACTTGCTCATGGGAGGGCCATAGTCTCTGGGTTAGGATCGGACTCTGTTTGTGGCAGTGCTCTTGTGACAGCTTATTCTAAATTCGGCCTTGTCAATGAAGCCGGTGGAGTGTTTAATGGGATTTCTGAACCCGATTTGGTTTTGTGGAATTCTTTGATTTCTGGTTATGGGTATTCTGGTTTATGTGATAAAGGGATGCAAACATTCAACGCAATGCGGCGTGCTGGGAAGAAGCCAGACGGATATACAATAGTTGGGTTGCTTTTAAATGTGGCAGATTCTAGCTTGCTCAGAATTGGTCATGGAATACATGGTCTAAGTCTGAAAAATGGGTTTGATTTTAATTCTCATGTAGTTAGTTTGCTGGTGAACATGTACTCGAGATGTAAGTGCATGACTTCAGCTTACAAAGTCTTTGCAAGTATATTCCAACCTGATTTAGTTACATGGTCTGCTCTGATAGCTGGATATTCTCTGACTGGAGATTATGTGAAGGCTCTGCTTTTTTTCAGGGAATTGAACATGAAAGGCAAGAAGGCAGATACCGTTTTAATTGCTAGTGTATTGGCTTCTATTGCTCAGTCAGCAAATGTAGGGCCTGGACGTGAGATACATGGTTATGTTCTTCGGAATGGATTGGGATCAGATGTCATGGTCTCTTCTGCTCTTGTAGACATGTACTCAAAGTGTGGTTTCTTGCACTCAGGAACTAGAGTTTTCGAATTGATGCCAAAGCAGAATATAGTTTCTTATAATTCTATAATTTCAGGTCTTGGCTTGCATGGATGTGCCTTTGAGGCTTTCAGGATTTTTAATAAGATGCTCAATAAAGGTGTAGTACCTGATGAGTCCACTTTCTCCTCTCTCCTTTGTGCTTGTTGCCATGCCGGCCTTGTCCAAGATGGCCGGGAGCTTTTCAGGAGGATGAAATATGAGTTTGACATTGAAGCCAAAACTGAGCATTATGTTTATGTGGTGAAACTTCTAGGGAGTGCAGGGGAATTAGAAGAGGCTTACAATCTCATTCAGTCCTTGCCAGAACCTGTAGAAGAAGGCATCTTGGGAGCTCTCCTATCATGTTGCAATTCATGTGAAAATTCTGATCTGGCAGAAACCATAGCTCATCGGCTTTTTGAGAGCAATCCTGATAATGATGTTTACAGGGTTATGCTTTCTAATATCTATGCTAGTGATGGTAGGTGGGATGATGTGAAGAAAGTGAGAGATAACATAACTGGTGGTCTGAGAAAATTGCCTGGACTAAGCAAGATTGAAGGCCAGTTTTGCAAATAGTGAAAACTGTGGTAGATTCCTTTGGTTCTCTCTGTGTAATCCCATAGAATGATCGGGACTATACTGTCAGCCATACAGGAGGCCCTTGATGAAGGCATTACACATGGGAGATAACCTGAATATATTTGCTTAACCGTATTGCCAGGACAGCCACTTCCTCTTCGTTTTGTTAAGGACTTTATTTCACCACTAGCATGGACAAAATTGAAATGGTTAATATGAACTGGCATAATTGGTGAGAATGGAACCTCTCATGCGTGGCAGCGCAATTACAAGAACCAAGATATATGAACATTCATTTATGGCCATTCCCTTTAGTGTCAAAAGTTTTGTGCACCTGGTAAGCTTATGGTCTTGTATTAATAGTTTGCTTCTAGCGTATATAGCTGTTACTTTACATAATTATTGCTGAGGAATTGGTAGACTTATTAATGATTCTTCGTTTTATGAGCTACAAATTACGGGTGGCCTTCTATGCTGATCTTAAAAATTAGGTCCAGAAGATAAACATTAAGATTTTATTGGCTCTGTGAAGTACATTAACGGATTTCATATTTCATCACCGCAACTTTCTAGAGCCTTTGTGGTGTATCAGAAATTTTGGTAGATATTGAGCCCAACTTGTTCAAGCCAAGCATTGATCGTGACATACTTGTTAGGCTGCTCATTTCTGTATTTCTATATCATACTCCTTGTTAATTCATCATTGACTATTTCTTGCGCTTTGCGGGTCAAGTTGCAATCTGATTTTCAGCGTCAGATCTTGGGTGATTCGCAAATTATTCCTGTTTATAGGGTATTGTTCTGTGTAGACACTGCTGATTAGCTTCGGTGTAATTTAGCTGTAATGTATTCACTAATGAAACCTCTTGAGATAAGCTTGTCAAGCTTCTATGTGCCTAGTATTATCTTATTTCATTTCTGACAGTAGGAAAGCTTGAAAGATGTCAATGACGCGGAATTTCTGAGCGGAGTGTTTGATCTAGAAAATTCCGTCCCCTGCTTGGTATCCTCCCATAATCAATTACAGGTTAACATATTTACCAAAAAAATGTGTAAACTTTGCTGGAGTGAACCGATTCATGGATTATTGAGGGAGAGCTAAAAGGGATTCTAACTATTTACATCACTTTGTAAGCCTTGTTCTGGAGACTTCCTGTATGGCAAAAGCATAGTGGAAAACATGTCCTATACTTGCCATTAACACGAACTGTTTCAGGAAGTGACTGCTGCTACTTTCGGAACCTCATGTTGTGAGACCACACTCTATTCTTACAGATTTCATTGTCTTGTTGATTCCATCTTTTGCTTGTGAAATTATTACTCTATCTGTTTTCCTTGTGTACCTCATGACAGAAAGGGTCTGTGCTAAATATTACAATGTCTTGAGAGCTCAAATTATAGGACGAATATATATTCGTGTGTGTGTGTGTGTCCTTGATGCTGTCCTCTTAATCACACTTGTTTATTCTCGCCATTACGACAGCATTGTTGGCGGATGTTAACCTAGAGTCAATATACTGGAAGCCCGCAATGGCGCAAAAATTTCAGATCCCAGCCTTTTTATCTCTTGAGAATCCACACCCCACTTAGTTCAGCGAATACATTCTTCTCCTTATATATCTATATATTGATTCTACGATGCATTTTATTTTCTTGCACTGCTAATTAATATGATGCTGCATCATCTGCTGGCATTTACCACATATGTTGAGTTGATTGAATTGAGTTTCTGATGAATTGGGTTGAGATTTGGCACTCCACTGAGTGGTTCTGCAACAAAGTTGAGGATTCTGTTTTCTTTTGAGCCCCTGTTTCCACAAGGAATCTGATGTAAATGCCACAACTAGATCTAATTGATACCAAATCCTTTCAGTGGATTTAGAACTATATCTTGATGCTGCTATAATTCTGTAGGGTCAAAATTTACCCTTGATTATTTTTTCTGTTTCACGGACTAGCATTTTTGGCTGGCCCACCCTCAATGATTTTTTCTTATCCTGTTGCCCAAAATAGACACGCATCAAAGTACAATGATTCTCCTTATTGCTTATTTCGCAATTTGCTGTATTGCACATTATTGTTGGGAAATCTATGGGCCTTGTCATGGGCATGGATCTTCGAGCCACCCAATTCTGTGTTTCCCCCCAGGAATTATAATGGAAAAAAAAGAAATCAAATATAGTCCTTTAACTTATTTATAAGTATCACATCCAGTTTCAAAACCAAAAATTTGTCTGCTAATTGGTTATATTTTAACATTTAACACATTATATTTATAGTCATTCCGAAATGAGTGAATTGTCCTTTTAAAATTTTCATCTTACATTCTTGTTTTAAAATTAGGTGGATTACTGATACATTATACAAATTCGAAGAATAAGTATAACCATGCATGACTTGTTGATGGTGCCTCCCCATGTTATATATTTTGTATTTAATATTAGTATTGATTCATTAATAAGAAAACAAGTGAAGAGTATTTAAATGAACTATAAATTGTGTTGTGTATATGAGTGGGTATGTCAAAAGTGAAGTTTCACATTGTCCAAGAGAGAGGGAGCTCCATGGTATAAATACTAGCATATATTATTAGGCTAGTGAATGAGTCTAAAGGAGAAGGAAGATCTCATGCGCACGACAACAGCACACCGAAGAAAATGTAGTTGAAAACTGGCGATTCCCCCTTGCGGGTGAATTAAAATAGCACTGGGCACTTTTTACATAACACTTTTGCAAAAATAAATTATGAAATTGTGTGAAGAGAGTTTATCAGAAAATCCTTATTTTAACCATTTATTTTTTAATTGGCCAGAGGTTACTGGACATTAGGGAGTTTCATTTGTTATTAAACTGGGATTATCCTGTCATTAATCTTTAAAACCATTTTCATAGATTAATGCTTGGTAACGCCACAAATTCAAGTCTTGAATGCATATAACGTTCATAACCGAAGGTGTAAATGCAGTTTATGGTGGAAACATATGAAACTAATAGTTTAATTGTGTTTATGGTGCCCAATGTTCAAATCCTCTGAGGTCTATATAAAGCAGTTTGGGACAGTGTGTTGAGCACACCACGCTTGAGCTTTCGAGCATCCTTTCTCCTTTGTGTTTCTTCGCTTCTTCCCTCTCTTTGTTGCTAAGTTATAGTTTTGTTTCTGCTGTGTTGTCACCCTGTTTCCTGTAGGAATAATTCGTTTAATCCTAGGGAGTATCGTATTCATATTTACCTATGGTGACAGAATAACTTTTAAGAACAATGTCTACCAGCACGACTCGAATCAGACTAATATTCATTTCCAATTGCTGCTGCAAACTGAAGGTGCATGTATCTGTGCTTTTTTTTCCTCCCTAAGAAGCTATCCAAATGTTCTCATTTTCTGTGATCATTTCTTATGGTGAAAACCTTTAAAAAAAATTACCACCTTTAGAATAGAAGAAAGTTAAACTAGCTAGAGAATCTAGAGGTGATGGAGAAACATGTTGATTGAAACAAATATATCTGAGAATTATTGAAATCTTTACTTTTAAAGTGGGGGTGAGTTGGTTGGGTGGTAGTGCTTATTCAGAGTAATGTTACACATCGAATTCTTTTTTAAACAGAAATCACAATCTTGTCTCTGTGGAAATTCCTAAGCCTAGCTAGGGTTGGCTACCTGTCTAGCTCCAATTATCTTACCAAAAGAAAATGTGAAGTTTTAAAGAGAGAATTATATCATTTAAAACTCCTAAAGAACATAATTCTTTTTTTAGGAATAAGATATTATTAATTTTTCTAGACTTATGATCAATTTTTATATAAAAGAGAATAGCATCAAATTTTAAGAAAATTATAAACTCGAAGTAATTCTATCATAGTCTTTAAAATGCAACTAAACCTTCTTAAAATTTTGTAATAATCGCAGTAATGCTTGATAATAATTTCATCGTGAAAAATAACAATAATTTTTAAATTCTTTTAATGTTTTTTGTTTTTTGAGATGTGAATTCCTATAATCAGTTTTTCCGCTTGGATGTTTTATGGTAATTTGGAGTCATTTTTTTGCTTCGATTAATTAACCAAACTACCACATATTTATTTTGGTACAATTATTCTGTATCTAATTAATATTACCAACTAATAATAAATAGATATGAATATTGCGAGATCCAAACAAATTTACCTCTTTTAGTGTAACTTTTTTCCTAGTAGTATCTATTAAATTTGAAGTTTCATCCTTGTTATTTTACTTATTAATTTCACATCAGAGCTTCGGTGGCAAGATGTAACTGGTCGCGTACCCCCCGAGGTGGCTTTTTTTAATTAAAAAATTGAGGAATAATATTATAAAAACATATTTTTTTTATAAAGTAGACTGATTTGAGATTATTGGAATTGGAATAAGTGATTTGATATTTTCAAATTTTGAAGGCATTTATTTAGAATTTTTCCTCACATATTTTCATTTTTGTGTGTGTGTGTATTGAAGAAAAAGAAGGCACTGTGAATTTATGAATGGAGAAAATTGTGATTGGATAAGGAAGCGGCTATATATAGAATAAAAGAGTGTGAGATATATAGATGAGTGGGAGACAGATAGATGTAACTATGAACACAAAGGTTTCTGCGTGCTGTTGTAGATACGTTGAACATATTTTGCATAGTAAAAGGGGTTGGTGTGTTTGTGAAAAACACCATCTTTGTTGCTTCCAACTAATTCATCTGACTCATAATTTTCCCGCGGATATATATCTGTGGACATGTCTTGTCGCCAAATCTCATCATTTCATCCCCCAGCTTCTAAATTATTATATATTTTGTGACATTTAATTTGTTCACGGATTAATGTAAAGTTTGCGTTTTTTTTTTTAATTTTTTTCAAGAACAACAACTCGAAATTGCTATTGCCTGGTGATTTCGCAAAATGCAAAATGATGAAAGTGAATAATTAATCCTTGAGGGAAAAAAATATAGCACTCACTTTTCAATGGAGGGTTAAGTGAGTTGAACAAAGAATTATAAGGAGCATGAGAAGTGAACAGAATATATTGTTGGCAGAGATAGTTCTTTGAAGAGTATAAGAAGAAAAATATAATGAAAAAAGTGATCCATAATGTTTTTAAGACAACTTTCTTTTAAATTTAATTTGTCCCTGTCTATTCTTATCTTATAGGATGTAAATTGGGTTAACTAGCGAACTTTTTTCAGGATATAATAAAAATCCTTGAATACGAACTGCACTTTCAATATTTGAGCTAAGATAATAATAACTTTTACAAAGTGATAATTTAACTGTATTTTTGTATGCACACAAAGGCATAGACAGTGAGTTTGACATTGGTGTGCTTGTATTTGTGTTGTGTGTGTTATATGTAAATGAAGTGATAGTGAGGGATTTATATAAAACATATAATAATGCCATGAAGAGATGTCTTTTAAAACAATAACTTTTTAATTAAAGATCACAACCTTATGTTAGTTTACAAGCTAACATAATTTAAATAACTAAAAAATATTTAATATGTAAGGTTTTTTAGTATTATAACTTCCTACGTAACTTTTTGTATAAATATATTAATTTATAACAATAACACAACTTTTCAAATAAATTTATTAATTTACATGAAGACAGAATTCTTCATATAAATTTATTAATTGAAAAATATTCCAACATATATTAGGAAGAGAAAATATCACAAAACGAAAGTGTAAGATGCAAAAAATAGTATTGAAGGGCTATGGATTTATGAAATTCATAAGCCGGGTTAAGTTTTTCTTGACCAAAAAAAAAAAGACAAATCAATGAAAATATTCTAATTAATGTGATCAGCAATAACGAAGCTCTATGATAAATATCATAGAAATGAGAAGACTAAATTGTACAAATTGGAAGAAAATTAATTGAAAACTAATTATAATTTCGATGTCATTTTTTGTTTAGTTATGTGATTCTTTTGTGTCACTCTCTTCGTACTAAAAATGGGTGCAATCTGATGGTTTGGTTACGTAGAGGGAATAAGTGATAAAAAGGGGTCCCATTAAAATAAAATTGTTATCACTGCATATAAACAACTCCCATATAATCAACCACACACACACACACACTAAAATCAACATATAATTAATCACTCACACACACACATCTTACCCAACATTACTCGAATGGATTATTTTGGTCCATGAAGGTATATTGATAAAAATGTGAAATGACAGAACGATTAAAAAGTAAGCTTTCCATATGTATATACTATTTCCGGTACTAATTATAAGAGCTAGTTAACTAATTTGAGAAGATTAAAGAAATAAGTTAAGTTATTTATTTGTGATAAATAGGTGTTGTCTTTCTTAAAATACTCTTGCTAATCAAATATATTGACTAGAGTTATAATTGTTAGAAGGATTATATTGGGAAAAAATTAAAAAATATGAGAGACAAAGTGGATTAGGTCTTATATTTAGGACAAAAAAAAATTAAACAAGATCTTATATTAAGGACCGGAAATAGTTTGATTTAAGCTGCATGATGAACTAATATTCCAATTTTTTTTAATTTACAAATAGTACAGACTTTAATATTATATTATTATTATTTTAGACATTAGGGTTCAGTGGGGAGGGTGGCTGAGGATGGCGATGGAATTGGTGGGGGCCGGGCAGAAATAGTTCTTCAAAGATGCTTTCTAATTTCCACGGTGTGTCTTTTTTTTTTTTAGTATAATTCAAAGTATTTTCAGATTATTTTGGGTTCGATACTAATCTCAGTCGGGCTGAGAGTGTTAAGATTAAAGTCTTTTTAATAAATGTATTTTTTAAGATTCGAATTTATGTTTTTCTTTTTATAAAAATAAGAGCACTTATCATCTTAACCCTTTTTTTTTGCATTTTTCTTTTTTTAATTCCTGGAGGTTATATAATTTTTCTTACGTGGCTATACTGTAGCACCCATACCCGCCACCGACTCAGACTAGCTAGGCTTTCTAGAGAATACTGTTATTATAAATTTTAATCACGACCGGTTTAATTATTAAATTGAATATAATCATTTCTAGATGACAAATTCATGCGTATTTTGATAATTAATAATATGTATATTAATTATATTCGATGAAGTAACTGGTATGATCTTATATGTAATAATTTTTGTATCAACTTAAGGAATACATACAATATTTTCAAAAAACATAAGAACAACATTTTTAATTTTTCAGTCAACCGAACTATATATATTATTTTAATTTAAGGAGTTAAATATTTTTCTGTGGTGATAGAAATGGTCAGAAAACCCAAACAAGGCCCTACTATAAAACATGATATAAAATAGGGTTAAGAGTAAAAAATACTCATAAAAATATATCAAAAGTTTACCCAATACCATGAACTTCTTCTGGGTTCAAATCTTTCCATCAAAGTTTAAAAAGAGGTTAATAATACCAGCGCCGTTAATGTCTATTTTTTTAGTCATGGGTATTTTTGACCCATAACTTTTTTTCATTGGAGTATTTTGGTATTTTCATTAAAAAAAAAAAGCGAGCCCCACAGCTTAAAAAACCGACATTAACGGCACTGGTATTATTGATATCTTTTTAAATTTTGATGGGTAGATTTGAATCTAAAAAAAGTTCATGGTATTAGGTAAACTTTTAGTAAATGTTCATAGGTATTTTGACCCTTAATCCTATAAAATATCACAAAGCCCCAACGGCAAGTAGTTTAATCACTCAATTTGCGTGGCTTAATTAGTCCTTTGATGCTGCAAAATATCTTCCCAGACAAAGACGTCTAGCAAGTGAAACTTGTATTTTTCATGCCTGTGAAGGTGATTTGACGAGGTTACGTTGGTTAAAGTGAGAAAACAACATGCTGGATGACAATTGAAGAAGAATTTTTTAAAAATATATTTATATTTGGAGTTAAAAGCTAAGAAGCAAACAAAAATTCTCACAATGTTGTGATTGAGGTTTGAATTCTCACTGGAAAAAATATACATATTTAGCACTTGATCATATTTCAAATAAAATTATTTTCAATAAGAAGATGCATGTGACCAATAAAAAAAAAATAAGGAAAAAATGTGATGGACCCTTCCCTTTCTTTTCTCTCAATCTCATCTTTTTCCTTTTTCTTTTTTCTTCTCCTATTTAATGGGGAGTTTGGCAAGCGCTACAGTCACTTAAAAAAAAAATATTTTCACATAAATCGAAATAAAACTCTTCTTACATATTTATTTTGTATGTCATAAAATTACTTTTAAAAAGTTGGGTTGATACAAACTTTGGTCATTCAAATTTATTTTCATTTTAGTTTTGGTCTATTAAGTTTCAAATCATAGGTTTTGGTCCGTCAAATTTTTTTCATTTAAAATATTAGCCCCTATAATCTAATAAAAAGTTAGAATATTTTGCCCCTTAAGGGACTAAAAACTATGGTTTGAAATTTGAGTTACTAAAACTAAAATGAAATTAAAATAAACTTGAAGGACCAAATATTATATTAATCTTAAAAAGTTAATCCAAACATCCCCAGCCTCTAAATCAAAGGAAACTCTAATTCTTTCAAACTTTTTCTATATTTTCTTTTCTGAACTTTTCAACCCATCTTAAACGTAGCATGGGGTTATTTGAGCTATATATTCTAAAATCTCTACACCCATTAAATAATAAGGCAAGAATTCTGCTTCGAATTCACAAGTAGTAGTTATTGTGAAATTCACATGGTATTTTTTCCAGGGAATACTCAATTTTATAAGCTGAACAAGATTGAATTATTAAAAGGAACATGCATGTTAGAATAATGTGAACATTAATTGCCTCCAAATTACAAGCGTGTGGCGAGGACACATGGAAGGGGGGCATATGATACCATACCAATTACCAACTATTACTATTTGTTTATTAATGTGTGGCATCTTGGCAGTTTTAAGCCAACTCTACAGAGATAGCAATGATGTTTCCACTTTTAGCAAAACAAATCATGCAATTAAAGAACAAATCTAATACCATAATAATATTCTCATTTGCTTCCCTTTCGGCTTTTTTAAATGAGGAATAAATCATTAGTCTTCTGCTTTCGATTATGCAGCGTCTCTAATCATTGAAGCTCCCCAATTTAATTTCACAGTGCTGCTATTAGCCTATCATCATCATCTCCTCTATGCCATTACTTAATTAATCAATTAATACTTATATGGAGTGTTGTTTTAATAAGTGCTACAGTTTGTTCATAATAATAACAACAATAATTACTTATTATGGGCCAATCTCAAAACGCGACAAAACAGATCGACTTGTGGGAAGCAACCTACACAAACATCGAAGAAAGAAAGCTATGAAATGAGGAGGCTATTTATTTGTAGGCAGCTGAGCTGATTAGCTATTATTTGTATAGAAATGTGAAAATCAATCTTCATCACACGTTGTATATTACATCATACCTATATATCTCGCAGTCCGTACGGGCCACATCCCTCGACCTATATTCATCTATAGTTCAAAATTTACTGCAAAGTGCACACTTTTCAAATTCAGCACAAAATGTAAGTCTACATAATTCCTATACCAGGTTAAAATTTCAACACTTTGATCCTCCAATAATGGTTATTATATAAATAATTTAACATGATTATTTGATAATCTTATATGAAGTTTGAGAACTAACTAACACTGTTTATAAATGCTCTGGATACATGGATACTGAAGCCATGACAGATGCTTTTTCCACTTTAATTCACTTATTTAATTTGCTAGCTGATCTATTGTTCTTGTTAAGAAAGGGTTTTAATAAATTATGACGTACATGTAATGTTTATTATATTTTAGTCAAATGATATCTTATATCCGTGTTTTTCCATTTTCCGCCGTTATGCACATGATCAATTTCCAAGATTTGTTTTGGACAAGGGAAAAGGTGATCAGTCTTTGAGGCATTTTTTTTTTTTTTTTTGGGTTAATTCCATATATTTAGAGCTTATTATCAAGTATATTTACAGCACAAATATTATGGCCCCGCATGTGCACAGCTTAGAAAATTTTAAAAAAAATCTTGAATCTTACATGGGCAGCGGCATTGTTAAGGTAATTGGGTGTAGATTCTTCATATTAATTATTGGGAGAATTATAATTAAGTCTTATAAGAAAAAAAAATTACAAAACAAGTCTTACAGACTGTCATTCTCCACTGTAGGACTTATTATTACAAGCATGCTTAGGTTCTTATTGGAACCTTTTAGTAATTATTTTTTTCTTTGAGATTTGATTATAATTCTCCCTTAATTATATCATCCTAGACAATGGACAAAGGTAGTGCTGAACTGCAAATTGATAAAGGAACGAACATAGCCAATCATGTAAATATAAACACCGGCTCTCATTAGCCACATACAGAATGTGGCGATAACTAACTAACTGTGTTTTTCTTAAAAATTTTAAAAAATTATATGATGAGAAGAAAAAAAAGAATATTTCGAAACAAGCTCTTTTCATTTAAATAATTAAAAATAATAAAAATATCATCATGATTTGAAAAGTCAATAAATTTAAGTCCTTTCTTTGATGAGAATTTTACTGTGTTCGAGTTCTTACGTTCGAAGGGCTTTCATTTAGAAAACTTTGCCTTTTTCATAGTTCATTTATATGTTGTGTAAACTGTAAAAGATTAAAAGGAAATCTTGTCTATCATTTGGAAAAAGGAAAAAAGACATATTAGCTTTACCAAAACAGATCAATAAAGGCATGCTTCTTCCTCAAATACATATAAAATCATATTCACAGACCTCCAACTATCTGTCGCAAGTCACCGCACCTGTGAGATTCTCACTCGGATGTGTCATGCATGTGTTTGTACATCACAACATTATGCATAAATATATATATTATAAAAGCAACGTGGCATATATATGATGATCACTTTTTACACACGGTAATTTATAGCCTCCAATAGGCTGATTCATTAATTAGTTTACTAATTAACCAGACCCAATCCTTCAACTTGGTTTTGCTATCTGCAATATGGCAAAACCCTTAAGATGCGTATGACATGAAGCATTGAAAATGAGAGGCAGAAATTGATATTGAGATTGAAAAAATATGTTAAGAGAATGTCTAGTATAAGTGATTGATTGTTATTTGAGATTAGACAAATTCATATATGTGGAACTGGAAAATACCATAGGGGAAGGTGATATTCTCCAATTCCACCTACATGGGATTACCCAATCCCATATAATAAAAAATTACTCTTACTAAACATTCTTAGATGATTTTTTTTAATCCCAACCCCAATCTTTATACTTTATTTTTAATTCTCCGTACCGGGACCTTAGTATTTTTAGGTGGAATAATGATCAATTTGATCTTCCTGATGAATTCTATATGTAGCACCCAATTCTCCCTTTCTCTTAAAAAAAAAAAACTAAAAATGCATCCACAAACTTAACATCTGAGACTAGTTAATGAGTATGAATAAATGTGAGAGTTAATGAAGTTTTATAAATTAAATAGTATGCGTATGCGTGTCCATAATTTTTAAAACCAAACTGCGTATTATATTTCTATATTTTTTCTTGATTCTCATTTTTTTTAATTATTTGTGAACCCACTCATAGATTTGCTAGCGATGGTGTGTGTTGTGCGTGTGTTGTTAAAAGATAAACAAATAAATATTGAAAAAGTGTAGTGAGTGCAAGTAAATGGAGAAAAGGGTGGAATGAGAATGAGAATGAGAATGGGGAGACAAGGGCACATTTGGTGAAATTATTATTAGATGTAATGTCATAGTCACTCTTTTATAGTGTACCCTCCATTTATTACCCCCCCATTGCTCTCTTCTCTTCCATCATCCACTCAATCCTCTTCATCTTCCCTCTTCCTTAACAATTATCACCTCCCTCACATTCCCTTCTCCTTTCTCTCTCTCCCCTCCAATTAGGGTTTCAATTCCTATATATCACTTCTCTGTGACTTATCACTCTCATTGCCTATACCTACCTTTTCTCCGCAAGGGAATTCAACCGCAGCTTCTCAAGGTAACTAACTAATTCCCTTTTGGTCCTTCTTCTGATCTTAAAGGAACCTCAAAAACAGTTAACAGGAATTGATGAATCATGTTCATGAAGAGAACAAGTTAAATTCCTTGCTTCTAATAATTTTCCGTGTTTTACTTCCTTGATCTGTTCTCTTTCTTTTGAGTTCTAGCTCCTACTCTGGATCCTTTTTCTTTGTTTCCTTTTCTGGGTTGTTGTAGGCAGGATCTCTTTGATAAGTACTTCTTAGGGCTTTTCCATTTCGTTGTTCTTTTCATGTTTATTTTATGAAATCATGATGAGTTTTGTATTAATTATGGCTCGTTATGAAGTCATCAGTCAGATACCTGCTGCTCATCTGATTTCTTCAGAGATGGAAATTAATAATAGCTATCTACTTGATCGTGCGGCTAAATTCTTCCTGCAGAAGAGATAAAGTGTTCTTTAATTTGTTCTGCTCTAGTACTACTGTACTACTGTGACTCTGATGATCAGGGACTGAAACATTCAGTCAACAACAGAACATGAGCACAAGATCATTGTAAACTAAATGAAGTTTCCCGAAATACGCTAATTGGAGTTTTAAGTTTAAAGCTGATTAAAGATTCTTTTCTGAATTAATTCCGTCATAGTAATCAATTTGAAGAAGGGGAAGAACACATAAACAGAAACGGAAGGAAAATACTGGGAAAAGAAGAGTGTGCGTGTGTGTGTAGGAAAGGGAAGACCAAGAAATGGAAAAGATAGCACTGTTGTCATATAATAATATGCAAGGGATGATATATGGAATTTTTAAATCAAACCCAGAAAAGTTGTATGCGCAGTGTATGCATGTGCTTGTATTGTATCAGAGAATTCTTTGTGGAAAAGGTAAGAGGTTTGAGACATTAACTAAAGTAATTGATCCAAACTGAACTCTCTTGCAATAGACTAATAAGGGAATGCTTTTAATTAATATATTTCTAATCAAGCTCAGTTCATCTCAGTCGCTAGACGTTAATTTTGACTACACCAAGACAGCAAAAGAATGAAAGAGTGACAAAGGGGAGAAAGAAAGAGAAGTCTTAAAATTACAGAAAACAAGAATTGGTTAATGGGTTTTTTTTTTTTTTTTTGGTAGTGAAGAGAGATCGAGATGGCGTCGTCGTCGTCGTCAAGCCCTTACAATTCTCCATGTGCTGCCTGCAAATTCTTGAGGAGAAAATGCTTGCCAGGTTGCATCTTCGCTCCTTACTTCCCACCGGAAGAGCCTCAGAAATTCGCCAACGTTCACAAGATATTCGGTGCCAGTAACGTCACTAAGCTCCTCAACGATCTCCTTCCTCACCAGCGAGAAGACGCCGTCAACTCTCTCGCCTACGAAGCCGAGGCTCGCGTCAAAGATCCCGTTTACGGCTGCGTCGGCGCCATCTCCTTCCTCCACAGGCAGGTCCAGAGGCTTCAGAAGGAGCTCGATGCGGCTAACGCCGTTCTGCTTCGTTTTGCCTGCGACGACATCGCGTCTCAGCCTGGATTGACCCCTTCAGTTCAACCATGCCTGCCTCAACGACAAAGGCCTGTGAACTTTGCCTCTGATGACTTTTACCCGCAATCTTCGAGCAGTTATTCTCTTCCTTGGGCTGATTCTTCTTCGGACGCCTTCAATAATGGAGGAGGTAATTTGTGAATTAGACTAGTAGAAATGGAAACCCCTTCTAGGGTTTCTACTTAACCTGCCCTTGCCCTATGATCTCATGGTATCTGACATCATATATATCTAGTGATGCACTCTAGCTAGCTGGAGCTGATGGAGCCTTATTACTTGGACTCTTGCCCATATATATACGTGACTTGAGGTCTCTCTGAAAGAAAAGTTAGGCAACCTTTTCTAGAGTTTACTGTTAATTTCTTTGATAACACTTTAACAATTGGAGACTATATTTTTCTTTGTTTGATAATAAACACTCGAAAAGATTTACCTTGATCTGTCTACTGCTACTTCTCTATTGTTTAGGATCATTCTTCAATTACAGGGGAATTTAACTAGTAAAATTTCATGGGCTTTCAGTGTGGCTTCTTAGGGCCTAAATATAAGTTGGTGACTTGCACAATATTATAAGTGTGGTGGTTAGGTAGTACCCAAAAAAAAAAAAAGCGTGGTTAATTACGTATAGACCCATCAATTTATGTGTTTATAAGATGTGCAATGTGCATGCGGCGGGGTTGACATTCTCTGTAATTGTTTATGACTAAGAATAAAAAAGGGATAAATTTACATAATCTTGGGTAAAGAGGATTCTAAAGCTCAAGTCTAAGGCTTAGTCCTACTTTACCCTATATATTCTTGCATTTGTTTTCCTTCCACTTTGTTTGTCTATGAATTATTAATTACGAACCAATTCGATCTCTTACCACTGATTTGAATATGGTTTTCCTTTTCTGTTTGTGGTCTATAATACCTTTACACTTTCTACTTTTTTACCTCTCTAATAATGTTTCGTCAAATCTTAACTTACCTTGAATTAAACGCTTACACACTGACTATAGATAATAAGAAGCTTGTTGGCTAGTAGGGTTTGAACTTTCTCCCAACTTTGACCCAACAGTTCAGTGGCCAGAAAAGTTTTCTCCAAACGTGTCTTTGATGCATTCCTAACTTGATGTTTACATTTTAGACGATAGATCTAATTATTTCTTTATTAATTAATGTGTATGACTATAAAATAGTGTGCAAAAATATGGCAGACGTACATTGGATCCAGAAAATAGAGTAGCATTAGTTCATCCTTTACGGTTTTCAGCATCTCTTTTTTGTTGCTTTAAATAATAATAATAATAATACTTATTTTTTTTGGCAACAGAAGTACCCTAACGTTTCGATGCTGTTACTATCAGTAACAGTCATCCCCTGCTGTGACAGTGAAAACAGTGAGACCATGGACAGAAAGTCACAACAACTGAAACCCTCTTTCTCTGTCTCCCTCTTATCTACAGCTACATTAACAACAATTTGCGCATGCATATGCAGAAAAGTCAAGAAATTTCCCTCACTGACTTTAAATATCAAAATATTCTCTGTAGCTTCATCATTTCCTAGCTAGCCTTTTTCACCTTTCTTTATTCAAGCCTTCTTTATGATATTAAACAACTCAAGCTTTAATTTCTTTAATGGTTTGTGGCAAACGTTAAGGTGACTGAATGGATCGATACTGGTGATCGAGTCCATAGTTAACCGGAGAAATTGATGCAAATTTAAGAAAACTCTGTGGAGATCCGAGACAAAGCTAGGAATTGGGTTAGGGTTTCCCCATGAATTAATGATATAGGAGAGAAAGAGAGCCACGTGTTCTTAGAGTAGTAAGGAGACTTTCATATGAGTATTTTTCTGAGAATTAAGTCATGGATTCCCCAAGGGCATGAACAAAAGAGGCTCTTTCATGTAAAGAAGAAAGCAACAATATAATGTTATTAATTTCGTGACAAGAAACAAGCAAGAGGTCCCAGGGACATACATGGATCATGAAATCTATCCTTATTTCCTCCGATGGTGTGTGCTTGGTTTCATTAATATCGATGATCGCTGTTCCTGCATTCACTTTTGTCAGACTCTTTCCCCCCTTAGAGGGCGAGACGACACTGTGTAACTGGTATATAAGCAGTCATGAGAATCGAGAAAAGTCTGAAGCCTTCTCTCAAACGCACACGAGGGCATGGCAGGGTCAGGCTCATGGATCTATAGTAAGAGTCACTTCTACAGTCTATAGTCCTCCAATTCATCAAACCGCTTTTCCTCTCTGCAATTTCCTCGACATCATCACCAAAGTACTCAACTTTTCTTTGGAATTCTTGGTCAATATTATCAACTTTCCTCTCAGAATATCTCCTGTGCATTCTACCATGGACATTGAAACAATCAGTTCAATAATTTGTGGTTGGAAATAGCCGATGAGGAAGAAAAGACAGCATAGTAGTACATAGTTGTTTTCTGAGTTATAGTGCAGCTAGCTGTGACTGTGAATGGATGTAATAGTTTTTCAGAATGTATGAATTAATGTTGTTGTTGACTCGCTGAAACATGGAGACGTGAAAAAGAAGCAAAAGAAAGAAAGTAGGAGCGAATATGGCAGTGTTTGGGTGAGTGGTTGAAAGAAAAGGACAAACTCCTATGTCCCTAGCTATCTAAGCCCCTATCACTAACTCTTCAGTCTTCACCTCCCCGTGAACCCACCACGGACATGAGAATCCTTTGAAACCAGGATCTCTCTTCGGGAGGAAACACCTTACCCACTGAATAATTAGGTTATTTGTTCCGGGAAAAGATATGGGAAATTTATGGCCTGTTTAGTTCAATACTGCAAGAGAGGATTACATGTCATCTTAATCTAACGAACTGATTCAAACATTTAGTTGGGCGTAATATAGAATAAAGGGAATTACGTTTTATAATCCTAATCACATCAAGTAGATGCATGGCCATTACATTGTTAGCTCGGAACGGTGAATGAGATGCAGATCTCTTGTAATCAGGTGGAAAAGACAATTTTGCCATTATACTTTTTCAAATTGACCAACACAAACCATTTCTTTCTCAAAAAGGCGTTAACTGAATTTCAATTAACTTTAAATTTCTTATATTTATGTTTTTTTTTTGGAAAAATTCTAATTAAATCCATTTGAAATAGAAAAATCCTAATTTAAGCCTACATTTTTAACAAATTCTTAATTGGAGATTTCTAAATGTTGCTAAAAGACCAAAATGCCCTCTGTAATTAAAAAGCCTAATTTTAGTTTTAATTCTTTTAATTGAATTTAACTAACATGTTTTTTCTTTAAATATTATCATATGAAAATTTGGCCAAAAATATTATCATATAAAAAAAATAAAAATCACGATTATGGCCAATAAAAAAAATTGAAGAGTCAAGATAAAAAAAATACATAATTTCTAGATATCCATAGAATTACAAAAATATGGGAACTAATAAAAATTTTACGATTTCAAATGTCAAAGATTAACAGGATCAAAGATTTTTTTTTTGTGTGAGAAAAAATCAAATAAAAGATTCATGAAATTCTTGAATATCTATCAAAATTAATTTTACTGTCTCAAAAATTACATTGAGCTCATCAATTCATCTTCAATTTTTTGGTCTCCAAGATTTATTCAATATCAAATTTTTATTATATAAAAAATAACTAAAGGGTCATAAATTCTAAAGTTGACATAACATTCACAAGTACGAAACACAACTTTGACATAAAGTCTAAGAAAGAACACATCCTCATTAGTAAATCTACTAGAATAATTAAAACTAAAATTAGGCTTACACCTACATTCAATTTTCCTTTTTGATTACAAAGAGGCATTTTGGTCTTTTAGCAACATTTGAAAATCCCTAATTAGGCCTCTTGCCCTAATTAAGAATTTGTTAAAAGTATAAACCTTAATTGGAATTTCATTATTTCAGATGGATTTAATTGGGATTTTTCTTTTTTTTTTTTCAAGTTATCATTATTGATTGCACATATCAAATGAGAGTTTTTATTAATGGATAGTTTTCAATGTAAATAATTGAATAGAGTATCTTAGAAAAACCAATATATGTTTTTTATATATGATTAATTTAACTAATTTTCTTAATTCCTAAAAAATAATTATGGGTTAATACAAACTTTGGTTTTTTAAGTTTATTCTCATTTTGGCTTTGGTCCCTCAAGTGTCAAACTATAGAATTTAGTCTCTTAAGTTTCTCTTTATTTAAAATATTGGTTCCTATAATCCAATAAAAACTTAGACTATTATCTCTGGAGGGACTAAGACTTATAGTTTGAAACTTGAGAGACCAAAACCAAAATAAGAGCAAACTTGAATGATCAAAGATTATATTAACCCAATAATTATTTAACATTTACAAAAGGCAAGGATTCTCAATGCAAATAAGCGCCAATACTTGAATTTCATCTTTTTGTGTTTAAATTTTACAGTCAGTCGTAATTGAAATAAGCATACGTACGTGGATGTGTGAGTGTCATTCAATTGTCTTTACACTGTCCGTAAATAGCAATTATTTGTCTTTTAAAGTTAAGACATCAAAACTGCTACTCAAATTACTGAATTTATACCTTCTCGATCGCTACCATCAACAATTTAAACACTCTCCAAACGTGTAGACTCATTTTGCGTCTAAAAGTGTACAAATTGATTTTTAAAGATTTTCTTAACTGCTAGCAAATTTTTTTTTTGTCAAATATAATATTCGTGGTTGCTGATGACCAAATTTGGCGACGCTTACAGTTAAGATTTTGCAAGGAGAAACTTCGCCTTTTGTTAAACTGTAATGTATGAAAGGAAAGATTGTAATAACGTTACACTTTAAAGAATTAAATATAAAAAAGTTTCTTAAAATCATTAAATTAATCTAAAGTCCCAATAGATTTCACTACAAAAAATTTTATTTGTTTAATTATCAAATTGTCATTTTTTAGAGTATACATTAACAACTGAAAATACAGTTATTAATAACTTAAAATGTAATGATTAACAACTATCGCAGCAGTTATTAACAACCTATGCATTGTATTTTTGTGATATTTTGAGAAAATATATTATTAATACCTGCTGCGATTGTTCTTAATCGTTACACCTTAAATTGTTAACGACTTTTTTTTAGTTGTTAATACATACTTTAAAAAAAGTGAGGGCAATTTGATAATTAAACAAATACAATATCTTGCAATGAGATCCCTTAAGATTTTAAAATAATTTGATGATTTCATGAGACTTTTTTATATTTAATTCTCTTAAATGAGATCTTATCATAATTTTTCCTATGTGAAACCCTAGATCCATTTTCTCAAATTAAAGAGAATAAAATAAAAAAAATGGGTCAATTTTTTTTTTTTGGGGTATAAAACTAATAAAACTCGGGCGATGTGCGCACCAAAGAAAAAGTAAAACTAAAACTAAAACTTAACGAGTCCTTAAATTTGACCAATAATTTAAGGCTGAGAAAACTGACCCTAGATTCTTAGTTTACTCATTTAGGCAACTTTTTGGATATCCAGCCCTCGCTGTCAATGTCATTTGGCAGTGCGCGTTACAGAAAGGTACAGTGTCACAAAGATTATTAATTATTAAATTTGATTGATTGAAGAATACAATGTCCCACACGGCTTGTCCATGATTTAAATAATTATGTTCTTTTTTTTAGTGAAATTAAATACTCCTCTATTATTTAATATAAAACGTAATTTTGAATTGGTTTTAGTTTAAGTGTAAAAATTATTTTTCATATTCATTAATTTTCTCTAAATTATTTCTATGGATATTCCCTCAACCATAATCAAATAGAAGGATACGAGAGGTATTAAAAAAGATGATTATGGTGTTTTAGGAAAAATGTGTCACTTTTTTTATAATTAACTAACTTACCTAATTTTTTAATCTAATTAAATTAGTTAAATAAGTTTTATATTAAGAGAGGAGAATAGCTATCTTCAATATACGTCCTATGGCCAGGATTACTTTGCTTTTCATTGAAGTTCGGGCCTGTAGCATTTGCACTCTACTCTTGGCCTTGACTTTGGGACGTGTTTATGTTCTTTTTAGTTTGGGTGGAACAAAATTAATGTATGATTTAGGGCAAATTTACAACACAAAACAACATATTGCCTAAACTCCTTAATATAAGAATTATTTAAATAATTTGAATAGATTAATAAAGTTAGGTCAATTAGTTAGTTGATTTTTCTAAAATTCTCATTCCTAAAATAATGTGAGTGTTAGATAGAGAGAGATATCACTAACAATGACCAACATGTTATAATAAAGTAATTAACACATTATGATCAATTTATATACATCGAAGAGAAGAGAATTCCACAGCACTAGCTAGAACACTCTCTAAAATAAAATAAATAATTGAGAATGGACAGCAACATACATGCTTGAGCCAATTCAACGAATCTATATTATCAATAAATGAAATCATGAGTTTTGATTAGGAATTAATCATTTGCACCAAACAATTATTTGACGCCGCCATTTCGTCATCACCCATATCTTCCATTCCTTGTTCATTTCATTAAATCATGAATAAGTTGGCATAAAGATCTCCTAGCCTTAGCCTACATGTATATAAAATAATAATACGGCCTGTCCTGGAAAAAGACGATCAATTTGGGCTTGTTGAGATTAGTTTCTTCACTGATTTCTCAGTAAAAACTTCACTATGCCGGCTTATCAAAAATTTTCCCAAAAAAAAAATTAATGAACAATAATCATCATCATCGTCAATATAAAATTTATAATAAGTCGTGTCATTCACAAATATCTATTAGTAGAACTCTTTTTTTTTATATTCTATATAATATACAATAAAATGGGTCTAGTTTTTAAACAAATTCATGCATGCAAAATTAAATAATTTTCCTTAATGGACATATAGGTAATAGGTAGCACACACCAAATTGATAGGGTTGAGAAGCATATTAATGTTATGCCATGCACTAAAGTTTGTAGAAAAAGGTGCTCTATATGCGTCTAAAGGCCACTGCTACATACCTTTTAAAATATTCACATTCTTGTGACAATATTATTAGAAATTATAGTTTTATGCTAAAAGAAGATGGGGCATAAGATTTCCAATGATGATGGCCGTCATGGGTGCCACTAATCGATTCTAAACAAACCTATGATTATTTATGGGGTCAAAGAGATTCTACGTTCTTCTTTTTCCTATCTTTAATAATTTTTGTAACTAGCTTTCTCCTCTAGATGAATCATAGAGATGCTTTCTTTTTCTCAATATTGATCTTCCTTTTTCAATCATATATTCTGCCTTTAAAACTTTCAGCAGTCGTTTAAAGGGTATGCATTCTTACTTAGACATATTACAATGTGAATCAATGATGAATATAAAGAAGAATATTGTGAGATATGCTTCACTTGTTTTTTTTAAAAAATAATTCAGAGCATCTTCAAGTCATTTTGAATTTGAGACTAATCTTTATCAAGTCCTAAACGTTAAGGTTAAAACCCTTCTAACAAATACACTTACTGGAATTTAACCTTGTGTATTTTCTTTACGGGAATAAGATCATCTTAACTAATAGCTTGTTGATTATACTTCAGTTGTTTTCAATGCACATCTTATATTGATAGTCTGAGTAGTGAGAATTCTCTGACCCTCAATGGACACCCCTTATTTCCCAAGAAAACGCAATATCATCTTAACGTGATTATAAACAAATTCATAATAAATCAATGAAAAATTTTAATATAAAAAGTGACAGTAAGATTTGTGTTACTTGTTATTAGAACTTTTAGATAATTATATTTTTGAGGGCATGGGGATATATTTTCCAATCCTCAATGGACACCTTTTTGTTGGCCCCGGGGGGGTTATTGTGCGATCTTAAAAAAATATATAACTAAGTCTTAATGTAAGAAATGACAAGAAGTTTTGTCCTGTTTAATTGTCATATTCTTTCTCGGGCACTTATAGTGATTTTTTCATTTTGTACGAGCAGGGAGATAGACTAGGAATATTACGATGTAATTTACAGTTATTATATATGATTAGGTTTAAATGAGTGACCGATTTTCCACCCATTTAAAATTTACAGTAAGCAGCACCATTACAAGTACAAATGTCTGGTTCCAAAATAAATAATTTCAAACTCATGTATTAAAAAAATAGTAACAAGAGGTAATATGAAATGATGAATAAATAATACATTTCCATTTCAAAGTCATTTTAGAACTGCTTGTATCCATATTATCATGTTTATTAACACTGCTTTTATCAAATCACTAATTAAATTGACATACTAATTAAATTGACATTATTCAAAAAGTAAGTGAAAATTTAATCTGGGTAGGCGAGATTTAATTTTTTTTACTTATATTTTTTTTAAAAAAATCTTGTTGCATACAAAATTTAAAATAAAAATAATTTTTTAGTTATCATTTTTTAAATTATCAATTGGATATTTTAAATCTAAACGATTGAAATTATATTAGATGGAAAATTCTTACTGCAGTGATTACCAATGAAATCATTTAGAAAAAACAATATTTTCACACAAATCAAAACAAAGCTTTTTTTACATGCTCCATACATCTATATTGGTCAATCCAAGAAGTGAACTCTTCTTGTGTCAGTTTCAAGTGTGGATCACTGTGTACTGTTTATAAGATGATGCGGACAAAGGGCCCATTGCTTCTGAAGATTCAATGTTGGATTGACCAATTTATCAATGGTTTCTGTTAGTTTTATTGGGCTATTAAAAACTATGTGTATTGGGACCTCCCTTTTCACTTTTAGGTCAGAGGTCGAAAGCCCCGGGACGGCAAAATTTAGATGTTTATTGAAAGTGCAAACAAACCAATAAATTAGGTTTAGTAAAAGTAGCTAGTTTCTCATAGCATGACAAATCAAAGTTCAAATTCTTTCTGAGAGAGATACCCACATTTAAAGCACGATAATGTCTTAAACAGGATTGCTTCTAATAAGAGGATACTTATGTCTACAAAAAAAAAAAGTGCAAATCAGCAGGAGTTAGGTATAGCATAAATGATTAATTCCTCACAACGTGACAAACTAAGGTTTAAATCCCCGTTAAAAGATGTATCTATATTTAGTATCCGATAGTGCCTCTAACAAATATAGAAAAATACTTGTACTTAGCAAAAAAAAATGCAGAAATTGGACACGAATACGTTATGATGTAACAAGAAGGTTTTGCAATCATCATCATCATTGGTCCTCGTAAATCCATATCATTTTTTGGCCATTCAATAAATCTTTATTTTTAGTATAAGTTACTTAGAAAGTTGTTAATTACTATTTTTCTTAATTACTATTTTTCAATTATACTCCCATTTATTTATTAGTGGTACACATCAAATATCTGGAAAAAGAAGACAAATAAGACAGATTGAAACATGAGCAGATTTAAAAAAATTCTTTCATTTTAAGAAGACAAATAAGACAGGTTGAAATATGAGCAGATTTTAAAAAATTCTTTCATTTTAAGAAGACAAATAAGACAGATTGAAATATGAGCAGATTTAAAAAAATTCTTTCATTTTAAGAGACATTTAATGAATTTATCATTTTTTCTTGACTCAATGAAATGGTTAGATGTGACTTAAATCAAAGAGAGTAAAGATTCAAATGAGGATTATTAAATTTGCTTGTTTGCATTAATGTACTATCAAAAGTAATAATAACAACGATAAGCTTTTTGTCGCTAGTTAAAGTGAATCACATGGATAAATAATGGTATTGAGTTCCATTTCCATAAGGCATTAATTGAGAGATTAGATAGTTGGCAGCCAAAAAAAAAATTGAGAGATTAGATAAAACTGAATTTGTAAATATTTGTTCTAAAGTTAACTAGAGCTACTCTCCAAAATTGATATGGATTAAAAATTGCACGTTGAAATATTATATCCTTCATAAAAATTGAAGAATGAAATAACCATTTGTCCCTCTCTTGCGTGTGTGTTAGGGATGGAAACAGGTCAGGTCAGGTCAGGCCAGGCCTCACCCTTAACAGGCTCGACCTGTAGTGAGGCTTGTTGGCCTGAGCCTGGCCGGCGGTCTGTGAAAGGCCTTTTATTCAGTCTGAGCCCGGCCTGTGACCTATGAAAAGCCTTTTATTCGACTTGAGTCTGGCATGTAATCAGGCCTGACTTGGCTTGTGGCCTGTTAAGAGGCTTTTTTTTTTATAACAAATTTCAAATACACATAAATCAATTCAAAATTACAATAATTGAATCCAATTTATCTAAAACATAAACAGAAAATATGAAATAATCAAATTAACACAATTTGTAAAATGTGTCCCCTTAGGCCCAAAAAAAATCAAATGTGAAAAATTATTAGAAAACATAATTTTACTCTGGTATAAAAATATCATTTCATCCTACCTCTAATATAAAAATTAGTTGATAATTAGATTTAGTTTAAAATATGAAACTTCCTTAGTCCTTTTTATATTTTAAATTTATCATTTGTTCAAACTAATTTACTAATAAAATGATATTTGATCATGTTGTTACACATGGTTGTTTTAAACAAAATATTTACATTTATTATTATTTATTTATTTAAATTAATTAAGCAACTATTATAATAAGAATTAGATTGAGCACACATATATACAGTTTAAAACATAATAGGTCAATTTTCTCTCCATATATGTATATATGTTATATAAGATTAATATGAAAAACATGGATCAAATAAATGAATGATACTTTTATTTTTTTTAATGCACTTATGTTTTCTTTTTCTGTTCAAATATGTGTCATTATACATACATCAATTATTTTTATTATAGATAATGAAAATGAAATGAAGCATGCAATAAGCTTTGGATAACATCTTTATGTTAGTGGAGTTTTCTCAATTAACCAATCAGAATAGCAGATTCCCTCCTATCCATTTATAATTTTAACGTAAAAAAAAAAAGATAACAGGCACAAGCCGCTTGACAGGCCTAATAGGCTTATTATCAGGTCTGAGCTTAGCTTGATAAAGTAAACAGGCATTTTTATAAACCTGAGCCTGTTCTGATATCTAATGCATGTTTGGATTGTTGTTTCCAATGGCAAAAGTGTCTTGGCAATGGTGAAACTAAGGTTGCAAACTGAGTTGAATAAAAACATTGTTTTGTTAGGCTAACTTTTCCAACCAACTTCTGGCCTTCAACCTCAGTTGGACTCAACGAAGGAAAATCTGACTTTTCAAACTATAATTTCAAATGGTGATCATTAAAAATGAGAATCCCAGATTTACCCTCACATTTTCCCCTCTGTCTCATCTCCTTTGTTACATAATGAGCTTTTATTCAGACCAAATAAATTTTAATTTATATTTATGTTTTTCCATTATATATATAATTAATTATCTACAATGTGCTTTAAAAAAGTCAGTTAAAAAAGTTAAAAATTATTTGGATGATTAATAAAAAAGTTAGTTTAGTTACAAAATGACTATCAAAGCATAAACTTTATTGAATAGTAGTGTTTGAAATTTTGTCTTTAATGTGGTAATAGTTTTAAAAAAATACATAAAATACACCTTAAATAACCCAATGTCAATCCAAATACACCCTGAATAGCTCAGGTTAAGCCAAACCATTTATAGGCCAGGTCACAAACTCCTGACTGGTCACCTGATCTATTTCCACCTCTAAGTGTTTATACGTTTTTTACATGCGCACATGACACGCTCATAAACTGAAACCAGAAAGTGGTAGATGGACGTTAATTAAACAGAGGTCATGAAACTCTAATTAATTGCACCATCCAATGTCATCATGCTCATGACCTTCGAATGTCCCAAGACATTGGTGGTTGAAATTCTCTCTCTCCTCTCTCTGTCTCTCTCTCTCTACAGGATTGCACAAAAAATGTCTGCCTCTTTCATTCTTTCTCAAGTACCAATGAAAACACAATGGATTTGGCCAATCAACCGCACAGATAAGCACCAAGATGGCTAATAAATTAATGCTGTTGTGGCAAAAGATGAAACCCAAGGCTCGTAGATATATACGAAGCACGTTCCTTCCTCCATGGCTCAACAAAACTGTGCTCCTGAGCTCCCTACTTCCACATAAATAATCCAATCCTGCTCCCTAGCTGCAAACACTTGCGTCTCTTTGTTTGATTCATGACCGTATGGCAGATAATCTGTCTAAAAACCGCATGAAATTTTCATCTGTGTCCAACATGCTAATTCTCACGTATTTGGGGCAAACCCCAAAATGCCTCCCACTTCTAGTTAAGATCTTGTGCCCTCGAAGAAAACTCTCACAGTCCTCTATATCCCTCTCACACTTCAACCACACGAAAGCTGCAAAAAGAGAGTCTTACAGATTAAAAAACAGAACATGCACATCTTGGGATTGAAGTTCACGGGTTCGTGGATTTGTTCATTACCAGGTTGAGGTTCAAGGACCTGAGTGAAGAAGGTGCAGAAAGCAGGAGAAAAGCTTGGCAGACTGAACATCCCGCTGCGTTCAACTACTGTTCTGAGCTGCTTCCACCTCTGAGACATAAGGTTGTAGCTGAACTTGAAGAATGACTCTACCCCTTGGGAGCTTCTTTCTTGCTCGCAGCTATCGGACACTGCCCTTAAAACCTTGGCGGCTCTCAGCTGCGAATCCTTTGACACGCCTATTGTATTTAGCTCTATAAATTTAGTCATTTTCTTCGCTACCTCTTGGTCTCTCACAAGTGCCCACCTACAACAGCATCAAGTGAAATTTTTTAAGGGACAAATACAGGGTATAGTGCTTAAGGTGTATATTCTTGTCTAGAAACAAAAACTACTATTTTGGTCCCAGACAGATATATCAATTCAGCGCCTGAATTATTAACATTTCCATTTTCTAATCCTCCAAAATTTAACAATATATTAAATATCCCAATGTATGCACGCCCAGCATCTTGAACCCAGGATCTCTCAAATGCAAAGTCTCACCGGTCTGGTGAGCATATTGTTAGGTCTGACATTTAATTTTGGATGAGGATAGAACAATAAAAAAGAAAATATTGCAAGTAGTGGTATTTGAGGGACTTGAAAACGGAACTATCTGTCTGTCAAGGACCAAAATGGAGTTTTTCTCTTATTTATGAAATTACCCTATTCGCATTCCAGCATGGCCAGTGCTTTTAGAGACCGTGAAAAGAGTTAGGTCATGATCTGCAGGGGAAGAGATGGGAGTATATTGTGGCCAGTAATAGGCAAGGTCATGAACCAATAATCCTTCGCTTCGGTTCACCACAGAGCGTCTCACATATCCATCAGGGTTGTTTGGGGAAGTAACAAGCTCAATGTAGGGTCCTTCTTTGTCAAAACTATCTGCATCGCCAGCCCATTTGTACAGTCCTGACTTCTGGTAATCAGTCATTGAAGGGTATGACTGCAAGTAAATTCTTCATCAATTCAGTCCTAAACCACCATTAATATCAGTTAAAATGTCTATAGCCTGCAATAAAGCCTATGCCATTTATAGATCAAACTTTAAGAAGCGGACACTGACACAAATGCAGCTCTTTGTTGAAGCGTGCATACGTCATATATCAAATTATTGAGTACTGACAGGTGACTAATTTCTTTCCAATCTTGAACAGTATGAACAATCTGCAGTGTTGCGAGTTGCAACCCATCACAACTAAAACTTAGAGCCGCTCAAAATCATTTGCTTTAAATTCTCAGAATATATATGCATTCCTGCTTTGTTTGTCAATAATATCAGTAGTAGTTGTATTCTTTTGTTCCTTTTTACTTTTCTTGAAGAGTGAAACAAAAGACCCCACTTTTTAAATTCAAGTACGCAAAATTTTCCCAAAAAGTGTTGAGGGGAAAAAATTCTCTGTCAGCTAAGCACATGCCAATGGTCATCATAAGCATCCATGTGATGGTCAGGTGCAGGTATGCAAGTGTGCATATGTGGCAGATAGACAGACATTAATGGAGACAAACAACCAGAAAGTTGAGGATGCACAAGGACGCAGAAAATTTATCACTGGATGCAGATACACAAGATATGGCAGAAGTCAGGAACAAGTCGCATTCCACAATTAATATGTGCCCCTCTCACAACATGCCTATCTTTTCTCCTTCCTTTTCATTAAAAAAATCTCCCAGTCTCGAAGTGGGGAATAAATTTAAAGCTATGCAATCCCCTGCCCACTATACTAAATAATTACTTTTCCATATTCCACAAGAAGATATTTACTTATAGTAAATCGCCATCATCACTTTGCTTAGATTCCCTAATCAGCACCAAAATAAGTTATAAACCACCGCATTTCCTCTTCATATTTCTCTTCGCTAATGAAGAAACCCGTGCATCTCGCGGAAGTTAAATCTAATGAGTAGTTAATACCTCACATGGTATCAATCTTAGTTTATGAAGTCCATTGAGTAGTTAATAGCTCACACGGTATCTATCTTAGTTTATGAAACTAAAGTCAACTTTGAGGTCTACTCACCGAGTAATATGGCGCGGCGGATACAACGCTTATTGGTTCAGCTGCATCAGGAGGAGACAGAGCATAAAGAGCAGCCAGAAAGAGCTGAGAAGAACCTGTCCCAACTACAATATGGCGACCTTCTGTGACGGCATTGCCAACCACATTGTGCAGCCTTACCACCTCCTTCGCTAACTCAGGCTCCATAAACCAACAAATGTTGGAGGCATCGGAAAAATAGCTCATGGATTGCCATCCTGGGATTGTAATCGTGGTCTTGTCACCCATTTTCCGCCAAAATGTCTCATAAACTGTCGGATCTCCGCTGCATAAATCAGCTCGCCAAGTCAACATCTTGAAGTCGTATGCAGATCATTAAACAATGTAGAACACGAGGCAACAATATTTTCAAAATTATAACATTGAATTGAATTAAATAATTGACATGCGTGTGTGTGTGTATGAGAGTCTACCCGGTTTTGAATTTTTATCGAGCATATGATATGCACTATGCAATAACCGTACCATGCGTCCAATTGAAATTACGATGAGGCGGGCACAGTATGAGCTGAAACAAGGTGGTCCTACGGCTCAGTACAATCTTTGCCCTAAAAAACGATGGTCTCTGGTAGAAAATTTTGAAAAAAGCAGAGTAGATTGCAACAATTATGAAAGAATGGTGGGACAAGGGAGGGAAGATACTGTATTACTATGAGAAATTGTCAAAATGTTGTTAAAGGACAGTATGGGCACAAGGGCATGGGAATAAAGAAAGAGGATGAACCCCCAAAAAAAGGAAGGAAAAAAAAAAAAAAGCAAAGCAGATCTCTCTGTGTATAATCGAAACAAATGATTAGATAGAGACATGATATCAACGGCTGTGGGATGCACAGAGAAAGTATGAATAGCCTTTGGACCCACAAAGTGGCAAATCCGGACGACCCTTATGAGGAGGAAAAAAAAAGGGGACAGGAAAAGGAACGCGCAAAAGGACACATAGAAAGCCACAACTGAGTGCAAATCACAATTGGGACGCCGACGACAACCCCAAGGCGCACTTAAGTAACTAGTCTTTAAGGTCATAACAATGGCCGAAAAGGGTGTGTTCATGCACATGGCCCCCACCAAACCCCTCTAGAATTCCTTCTTCAACAAAACTAGATGTTCAAAATTACTAACTTGTTTATTATATACACAAGTCTCCATATGATAGGAATAATAACTCGACCCAAAAACCCAAATTCCAAAATATTGAAATGTGAATAAGCACCGCCCATGGTGGTGCTGTGCTTGGTGCTACGTTAGGGTCTAAGCTAGCACAAGCACTTGTGTGTAGTGCCCGTGAGTGCTCGCCCATTAATTCCCAACCAATTTCCCCCAACCCTATGACTCGGGAAGACGGGAACAGACAAACAGATGACATAATGATGCGTTATTTTATAAAAATCGAATGGGTCAGAACTTCTTCATAATTCCCAAGTTAAAGATGTATCGAAATTAAAGCCGTGACTTGTCCTTGTCTTCACCAAGAACTAGAGCAGGAAGAGGCAGAGCACGGCACAGTACACTGAAGACGTAAGCGATAACATAAAAGCCACCTAGGCCCCTAGCTAGCACAGACCCAGAAATTGACCCTGAACCTGATACTGATGATAATGCTGATGATTAGTAATAACAACAGTAATAAGATATAAAATGATGATTTAATCATGAAAACAGAACCGGACATGTCGTTTGTTGGAGCACCGGTAGATCAGCAGAGTACCTTTTAAAACTAAACGAAACGGGTTCTGGAATTAAGGAAACCAATATAGTAGAAACGATCTTTATTGTACTTACTGGTCCAGATTGATCACTCTTTCGCTGCCTTGTGGATGATTGGGACAAGAAGAATTAGCCAAATTGGAAGACGAAGACGAGGAGGAGGAGGAGGATATGGTTAAACTTGCCTCATGAAAGACATGCCCATCTCCCTGCTTCTTGAAGCAAGAAGAGCCTTTGTAGCCTTGTTCTCTCTCGTACACCATTCTCAGGATCAAACTCACATTTAAAGCCAGTGACAACACCAACAAGTTCCACAAAGACAACATATTGGGAAGTTTTGCCATGCCCCCCCGCCACAGAACAGAGTAGGAAAAAGATAGAAGCAGAGGAGGAGGAAGACCGTAGTACCGTTACCGTATCAGAAAATAGGCATGTATTGAAACTGAAGTAAATGGGGCGTAAGCTTCTTGACCGCTTTTCTCATTGAACACCTGCCAACAAAAGCACTAGACCTCAGACAGAGGAAACACAAAGCTTCCAATCAAAGGTGTGGTTGGAGAAGAAGTGGCTCTGTAATGCAAATCTCATGTCCTGAGAAAAGAGTAACAGAGGAAAAGAAAAGTTCCGAGAGAGTCTGGAGCAGAGTATAGATTCTTGCGAAGCCTCAAATATGGAAACAGAAAATGATTTGTAAAGAATACAAACAAGAGAGGGAAATATGGAGTTCTGGTTGGAAACAGCGACAGAGGATTTCGAGGGGGAAAGAAGAATGAAGGTTGATTCTTTATGGAATCAGGCGGGAGATTATGTCAGTCATCGAAAGATTTAGTTGGAAACTTGGAAGCTAGATCTTTGAAGACAGTAAAGCTAGCGTGAGCGTACATTCACTGTTCATTTCGGGGATGGTGTTAGATGAAGATATATATACACTCAGCCCTCCTTTCTACTTATTTAACTAATTATAAAAAAACTTAAATAAGTTAATTATAAAAATATAATATATTTTTTTAAAATATTACCTTCAATTCTTAATATAAGACCTAATTTAATTTTTAATTTAGTTTTAATTATAAAACCTCAATCTGTTTTGTTTTTTATATTTATCTATTTTTCTTAATGTAATTCTTATAATAGTTAGACATGTTAAATGTTATCAAATGGTAACTCAATATAATATATATGATCAGTAAAAATATTTTAAAGAAGATAACGTCTATTTATTTTAAGTAACTAACTCATCAAACTTTCTTAATCTAATCAAATTAAACTAACTCTTTCATTAAAGATCGGAGATAGTATCATTATTATCTTAATATCTTCCTCCCTCTCCTGCTTGATTATGATGCAGAGAGTATCAATAAAAAATAATTTAAAAAATATTAATAAATATAATAAATAAGTTTTATATATAATATTAAAATCTAACTCAACAACTGGTGTGTGTATTTATATATATATATATATATATATATATATATTAAATATGTGGTAACAAGTTACAAGGGCACGAGCAAAAGGTCCCAGCGAAAAGCTGCTCACTTCCTCGCGTGCCCTGTTTCGGTGCCCAGTCCCAGTTGGGTTATTTGTGTTTTTATCCTCCTTGCTGTTATTACTTGCCATCCTCAAGCTTCTATCTAGTTATCCTTGTATTCTTTTGATTTGATTTGAGCCCATCCTTCATGGTGGCTAATTACGTTGGTAAAATTCTTCATGAATGCTCCATCAGTTGATGGCGGAAAAAAAAAAAATCAGTTTAGCAAGTTAATTGTTTAATAGTCTGTGAATTTAATATTAAATAAGAGGTATTTGGATAAACTTTTAGAAAGTAGTTTCTAACCAAAACTAATAAAAAAGTTATTCTGAGAATGAATTTTGTAAGAAAAAATAATTTTGATAAAATAAGAACGTTTAGATTATTCTTATTATAATATTTTTTCATATCTATATATATTTTATTATAATATTTTTGATACAATTCTTATTATATTTAAGATTTCAAGAATTATTGGAAAATTAATTCTCCCATTAGGGGGAATCTTCCTCATTATTTTTCATTGTATTGTTAGAGATTTTAATATATATGCTCACTGGCTACTCTATTTTCCTGCAAAAGGCTTGCCGCGAGCTACTTGTTGCCATGAAAAACACTTATGAACGCAGCTATTATTCTCAGTTCACAGTGCTTGTTAGTTTCAATTTATTTTTCCTTTTTTTCCAACTACTAATTTCCTTTTAAATTAATTAATATATTTGTTACTGTCCTACTTTTACTTTTCTAACTTCTCTTATTATCACTAGGAAAATTGAGGGGGAAAAAGATTTTATATGTTTTATTCATATAAAATACTCCTTAATATAAGAACTAAATAATTAATTTAAATTTATTAAAAATTTATTAAGTCAGTTATATGTCACAAATGTGAGTTAGTCTCTTTGAACTATCTTTTTCAATCTTGTGCATATTGAAATTATCTTTAATAAGAATCCCTTACCATCAATATGAATATTTTAAAAAAACAAAAAACCAAGTAAATTGATATTTTATATTTAGAACTAAATTTAACTCTCAAATAGTTTTTATAGTAAGAATGAAAGGTAGGATTAATACCCTGTAAATCTGTGTATACATAGAGTACCAGCGTACTGATTCCAGTCATTCTTTTCAGTAAAATTTCTAACGGAGATTTTTTCCCAATTTTATCTTACTCCTATCTATTCATCATTGATGTAAAATTTAATATAAAATATAAAATATGTAACAAAATATTTTTTTAATACTCCTCCGGTCCTAATTATAAGACCCAATTGACTTATTTGAGGAGATTAAGGAAGTAAGTTAAGTTGGTTATTTATAATAAATAAGTGTTGTCATTCCTAAAATATCCTCGCTAATTAAGTATATTGGCTAAAACTATCATTATTAGAAGGATTATCTTGGAAAAAATGCATAAATATAAGAGACAAAATGGATTAGGGTCTTATAATTAGGACCAAATAAAAAGTCAAATGGGGTCTTATAATAAGGACCGGAGGAGTATGTTTCATTCCTTGATATAATAGGCAAGACATACTTATTTTGATATTTAATATGGAATTAAGTCAAATTATTTATAAACTCTGAATAATTACTACTCCTCAAAATTTATGCAAAATACAATGAACATGAATTTCTCGTTTCAAAAGTTGACTGCATATAGTGTATTTTAGAAATGAATGGATGAAAAATGAAAAGCACATTTATAAGATTTTTTTTCTGGAAAAGATTTTGACTACGTTCACAATTATATTATCTTTAATGACCACAATGTCATTTCCTAAATTTTTACAATTTTTTCAATATATAATTTGCTTTTGGCCGGAAAAACTATACATTTTGCCAACTTTTTCACTAGATTTTTGTATTCTATGTGTTATAAGAAATTTAGAAATCACTTGGGCATATTTTCTTTGTGTTTAATTTAATTTTTCATATTTTTGGCTAGTAACCTAATAGCAAACAGATATTATTTTTTGACCGGAAGCAAACAGGTAGTATTCAAAATAAATATTTGCAACCTTGAAGCACTCAAAATTAACAAAATTTATTTTTTCTGTTAACAGATTTAAATACACTATTTATGAGTGTGTTATTAACATATTCAATAAAATGCGAAACATGATATATAGACATTTTTCACAGCGCATGACAATATGCTCATCTATCCAGAGTTAAGAAAAGTCATAGAAAGATACGTGATAAAATTTCCTACGATCGAGGATATTTTTTGACCTTTATTACTCTGTACGACCTTAATTATTATTATTATTGTTATTCTTATTAATTGGATTTAGGGCGTACGTTTTCTCATTTTTCCAGTCCAGAAGGAAAAGCATTCTTCTTTTTTCCCTACTTCTTGGTATTTAATTTAAGGTTTAATATTATCTTTAATCCCTTGCATATCACCTAACTTTTAATTTGGTTCCTGAAATTTAAAAATAATTTTGATTTTCAAAATTTGAATTCATTTTGGTCCATCTGAAAATTTTTGGTCTCTAAAATAATAATATTTTGGTTCTTGATACATTTTAGAAAAGGTTTGATAGACCAAAACCACCAATTTCAAATTTTAGGGATTAAAACTAAAATGATATCAAATATTAGAAGCTAAAGATGATATTAAGCCTTAATTTAATATATTTTTAGTTTTGTGGAAACTACACTACAAAAAAATAGCAAATTAATGACGGAATTTAGTGATAAAATTTTTATTACTAATTAAAATTAACAACAAATTAGTGACGAAATTTAATTAGCGATAGAATTAGCGATGGAATTTTTTTGGTTACTAATCTTATCGTCACTAATTATTTAGTGAGGGAATTCAAAATTAGTGACGGATTGGCAACAGAAATGAGTGACGAAAATTTTTCATCATTGATTTGTCATTAATCAGTGACGGATATCTAACATAAATTCTGTCACAAAATAATAACGGATTAGTGATGCAAAATTTTGTCACAAATTGGTGACAAAATTTTTTATCACTAATCCGTTGCTAAATTTTTTTTATTTTGTAAATTTAAAATAAAATGTGCCAACTGCTGATTGTCGCCCCCTCCTCATTGGCCGCCACCTCACCTTCACCTCTCTCTCTCATGTCGCCACATTATCTACTCGTCCACATCATCGCCACTTATCCATCCCTGTGAGTTGCAACATCATCACCAACTACCACCTCACCTCCTTCTTTCCCTCGCATGCAGCCATACCATCCCCCCATCCATGTCATCACCATGTGTCTATCTTTATGAGCTGCCAGGTCATCGCCTTGTCTGCGTCATCACCACGTCACAAATTGAGCCTAAAACCTTTTGCACACATGCTGAAACTTTTGTCAATTGAGTTGAGAAATACTTACAAAATTTTATACAAAAATAAATATATAATATTTCTAATAAAAATATAAATATATATAATCAATATTATATATAATTTAATATATTATTATTTATTCCAATTTAATTTTTGTATTTCAGTAAAAATATCTAATAATTAATATTTTTATTCAAATATTTAACGAATAATAAGTATGTTATATATTTTTTTTTATTTTCTTTTATAATATTTGTATTTTTGTTGTTGTTATACAATACATTATTTAAAAATTATGATATATTATATTTTTATTTTAATAATAAATATTAAAAAATAATTGTTATACATTTATACTATATTTTTTATGATGGATTTATGATGAAATTGTAAAGAAAATTAGTAACAAAAAAATTTATCATTAATTTCATCACATAATACGAATTAGTAACGGAATAGTTTCTTCACTAATTTCCGTCACTAATCTTTTTACAACAGATTCAACGATAGATTTGTGATGGAATTTAGTGGGGCAATAAAATTTCATCCTAATTTAGCGATGAAAATCTTTCGTCAGTAAATTCCATTGTTAATTTTAGTGACAAAATTTGTGACGCATTAGCAATGAAATAAAATTTCTTCGTTAAACTCTGTCACTAATTGCATGTTTTTTTTAATGTTATCTTAAGTAGAAATACTTATAATAATAAAAAACATTGAAAAAATTTGATTGATCAAAGCTTAAGCACTAGGTTGTTAATCAATACTGAGTTTGGAGGCAGTGCTCAACCTTTATGCATCGGGACAGAGTAAGATTAGGCTAAGCACTGGCTTGACTAAGCAAATAAGTGATATATAATCCATTAATTAGTAAATGTGTCAAAACTTTAATTCCACTAAGGATGTTCAATTAAGTTGAGTGGAGGAAATAAAATATTATCCCTTGAGTGAAGTCAAGGATCCGAACCTCTTTTTCTTTTTGGCCATTGAGGATTTTTTCTTTGGACCAGTAGCCATTAAGGATTTGAACTTTATAGATGAAGAATGCCAGGAGATACGTTCATAACACTCAAATGTAAATCACTTGTTGAAAAAAAAAAAGAAAAGAAGACATGAATAAAGACAAAATTTGTGTTGGATGGCTCCAATGTCAAAATGCCAGGTTTTTATAAACAGTCGAGCAATCAAAAGGCTGCAAACGGACGGTGGTTTAGAAATTCTGACTAATATCTCTGGATTATTTATGAGAAAGTGATTTTATACTTCACAAGATAAATATGCAAAGGATTTTTATTTTTAGAGATGAGAAAGTGTTTTTTTTTTTTAAAGAATTCTCAAACTGGTGCCAAATCAGTCCAATTCTCGCGGCACTGATTTTTTTTTTTAAATAAATTGATTTCTTATACGATATTTAGTTTTGAGAAAATAAAATTACTTAATTGCCCGGACTGCCACATTAAAATAAAACCGGCCTCATATTATATAAAATGTTAGTTTATGTGATTGAAAATAAATGAATGACAAAACACATGCTTTATACACGCACATAAGTAAGAGGAGCTAGTTTCAAAAATATCAAATAAAAAGTGATAAAAAAAATAAGTTGTACCAAGCATTTTGATGTGTTTTTTTTTCCAATTGCATCTACCATTTAGCATCCTAATTTAATTGATGATGTATCCACTACCTTGACATTATTTTTCTAGTACTTCTAGTACCTTAAATTACAAATAAGATTAAGATACTAGAGACAACTAAAAAGTAATATCAAGATACTGAATATACTGTAATAAAATTAGAATATTAGATGCTACTAAAAAAAATAAGATGAATATACTGATACTATTTTATCGGATGTCCCAGAAGGGACTGATACTACTTTATCTAAATAAAAAAAAAGTGGTATAATCCTAGTCAATTTATGGGTGTGCCCAATTTGTGGCATTCTTGTGGCTTGAAATTGATATTACAAATCAGTGAAGGAGAAAAGAAGAGAAATTATGGTTTTGGGAGAAAATGAGAAAGGGAAAAGACAAGAATATTCCTAGACAACATAGTGGCTGGACCTATGGGGGTAGATAGAGGGGTCCACAAAATCAAGCCTCTCAAAAGCTGCATTCTGCTCTCTCCCTCACAAACACAGGGCAGGACCACTTTCTTCTTCATCTTCAATTGCTTCTGCAATATAATTCTCTTCTTCTCGATATCATTATTGTGAGAGCTCAGTCATGTCTATCTTCTGCCTTCTCATGAGAGCCTCTCCTTCTCCTCCCAACTATATCCCAACTTCTACCACGCCTGGTCCTCCCTCTGACTTTATCATCCCTCTTTTTAATTCATATCTCTATCACCAACTATAATATGCGCCAGGACCTTACCACATTTAATACTACTTTCAGTTCTTAATATAAGATTTTGTTTGATTTTTATTTTGATTCTAAATATAAGACTTCAATCCACTTTGTCTCTCATATTTGTATATTTCTTTCCGAGGTAATTATTCTAACAATAGTAGTTATAGCCAATACACTTGATTAGCAAGGATATTTTAGGAAAGATAATATATATTTATTACAAATAACTAACTTAACTTCTTTCTTTAATCTTCTCAAATTAGTCAACTAGCTCTTATAATTAGAACCGGAGGTAGTATTATGTTACACATACGCATTGTTCTTTTTCTTCTTTAATTTCCATTAATTGTCTTTTATTCTTCATAAATATGGGACACTTGGAAGACTTCATAATCTAACAATTTTCAGAGGCCTTGAATGGAGGGCATGCGTATTCCAAGTTTATCACCACAGAAAATAATATGCGTGTTGCATCCATGGTGGTGGACCTGAAACCCTCTAAATATCTCGAGCTAAATAGAGAACCAAAAGAATAAAGATAAATAGGAAGAAGACGAATTAGATGAATATCCCAGTCTGAAGGTAATTGAGAATTCTATCGTCACTAGAAAGAAAACGCTTTCATTAAAGAGAACATAAAAGCATATTGTATTGTTATTCTTAATCAATCTCTTTATTTAACAACCTAGCTATCATATATTATAAACTTAATTAAATGCCATTGAGTTTACCTTAAATTTGATGGTTAAAAAAAACATTAAATTGAGACTAAGGAACAAAAACCGGACCAGGCACTAAACCGATCGAGATAATAGTTCAAGGATTAGTGGGTCAGACCAAGATTAACTTGGGATCAAACTGATCATATTAAAATAATATAATTTAATTAAAAATAACAAAATATAACAACATTAATAATAACTAATAACAAAATACAAGAAAATACAACTATAGTTTAACTGTAACAATAACAAATTATAATAATATTGAGAATTTTGATCTTTACAATTTCTCAATAACTAAAATTAATAATTATTGATGCCAAAATTATCATTAAAATTCATTTAAATTTATAGTGACTGAGACATTAAGAACTTAATAAGAAAAAATAAAACCAAAACTAACATAATCATTCAAAATGGTTTATTACTGGTTCATACCAGTTTGATACTAGTTCATACCAGCTTGATATCGGTTCAGCTTTCAAACTAAACCATACTACTAGCCAGTTCACCGGTTTTCTGATTAAACCGACTGGTTCGATCAGTTTTTTTAACTATGCTTCAGACTAATCAAACAGGTTGACAAATGACAGGTTATGCTCAGAATATTTCATTATTTAAGTTATTAAAATAAATATTGGGATTAGGATATGTCTGAAATCATAATATCTCCTTCACCCCATAGGAAAAATGTTAAGAATTATAACATCAGCGTCCATGCAGTAAGCCTCACAAAGCAATCTGATCAGCGTGCCCATAATTAAATTTGTACAAGAACATATATGATCGAAAGAATATTTATAAAACAATGTGATCAAATATCGTTAGCTGAAGGATGATTAAAGGAATAATCGCTTGAACAAAATTAATTAAAGCCTCTATCAAAGTCATTTGACATGTTGTGACTTCGTTGTATGTTTTTGTCCCAACAAAGTTATGCTGTAACTTCGTTGTATGTTTTTGTCCCAACAAAGTTACAGACTTTCTAATGCATCTAAAACTTTAGCAATATTATTGATGGCAGGTACCTATAGCTCTTTTTGAAAAGCCCTTAGTTGTCGTAATCTGTAAATTAAATGGCCTCTACAAGAAGCTAATTCTCTCCCATCAAATTAAGAGTCTTGAACAAATAAAAAAGTAACGGTTCATTGCTCATGCACAAGATGTTGTCGGTCGTGAAAATTGAGATTTTTTAAATTTATTTTATATGAAATGTAGGAGAGGATATGAAAATTACTTCTATATGATACCTACCATATGAATATCACATAAGTGGATCCCATGCATGTATTAATTCTTTCTCATTCTCTTTTCAAAATTCCTATGAAATCATTTCAGAAGATGTGTTTTTTTTTTTTTGATCTGATTTCAGAAGATGTGTTTGATAACAAATGAAACAAGTAATTACGAATCAAGCAAAAAGCATGTAACATCTGTCAAAAACAACTCCCCTACTTGCTGTAAAGTAACACACTACTTAATCAAAAGACATAATTACCTGGGCTTTTTTATCAAGACACGACAAACAGTAAAAGTATTTACTCAGATGCTATAAGATCAAAAATATTTACTCAGATACTACACTTAAAATCGTTCAGGCAGTGAACGAGTTTAAATTTATACAGAAGTTGTTCAGACTAAAAACGACTTCAGTGGGACCCACATCCAAAATATGAAAGTTGTTCTTGGTCTGAACAACTTCAGTGGGACCCACATCACAAAATGGAAGTTGTTCTTGGTCTGAACAACTTCAGTGGGACCCACTATTTGTCTTACACTCCATGCGTTTTCAGCTTTCGTATTTTGTTTCTGCCTTTTCCAGCCCCATGCAAAGTGTTTCTTCCCTTCCCAAATATTCCCATCAATATAGAGTAGTCATTCCTTGTCTCTCATGCGTGAATACTTTGTTTTTGCATGTGAGTGTATAGTATGAATTCTACTTATGTAAGGCATTCGGCATTCTTTTTATTTAATTATTCCAAAATTATAACTAAAATTCTAAAATTATAAATAGAATATTTTTATTATTTATTTAATATTATTTATATTTAATTAATTCTATTTAATTAATAATTAATTAATATTAATTAGATATATTAATATAGATTTATTAAAAATAAATAGTATATTGAGGAAATTTCTAGATTTCACATCTAATTGAATTGTAGAAATATGATAATCTCCTCCAAGAATTTTTAGAAAAAAATCCATCAGATTCACATTTTATTTGATCCTTAATTTCTAGTCGAAAGCTAATAATGTATTCCCACTCATCATAAGCCTTCTCCTCACTTAACGGAGTGAAAGGGGCTTTTGTTTTGCATGTTTTGGGTTTTGCAATCAAACCCAGCTTTGTGTTACTTAGGGAATTTTTAGCAAAACGTTGCAAATAGGGAAAAAAAATTCTTCAAATACTACATAGTGGGCCCCAAATACTACACTCAAAGTTGTTCTTAGTTTAAACAACTTTAAAAGTTCATCTTAATAAGAGCAATTTCTTCAATAAACATTGGTTCCCATGCAGCTGAACTTCATCTTGGCCTGAACAACGTTTAAAATTCATCTCAGTAAGAGTAATTCCTCCAATAAACCTTTTCTTCCGTCTAGCTGAAATTCATCTTAGTGTGAACAACTTTTAAATTTCACCAGCATCTGAACAACTTCTTCACAATCTCTCACCACATAAATATTCCTACAGTGATGTTAATAATGGTCATATCATTAGAATAATGAGTTAATAATTATATAATGATAATAGTAATAATTAATATTCTATTAATTAAAAAGTGATTAAAGAAAATAAGTAATGATTAAATGTTATAAAATTAATAACAAATAACAATTAAATTGACATGAACAAAAATAAGAATTAATTTACCTCACAAATAATGACTCCCCGTGCCACATCTTGGTCTCCTCCGCGCACGCTGTGGCCGTTGTTGTATATTTACTTCTTGAGTTTGATCTAATGTCTCATTTGTCTGCGCAGTTGACGTATTTAAATCAAACCAAGGTGATTCGGCTAAAGAAATTGATTGTCGAGGGGTGACAAATGCTTCATTTGATGGACCACCTTGCTCAAAAGAAGAAGTGTTATATTGATCGATAAATAATGCAGGATTATCAAATAAGGACATGAATGACTGAAATTGAGGAGGATTGGGTGAGTCAGAATGGGATAATGTTGGTGATGATGGCATGTGATGAGGGTAAAAATGAGTTGGATTGGAAGAGGCGATAGGGCTTGATGAGACTGGTATGTTATCAAAATGACTAAAATTTTGAGGCTCTTGTTCATTTAAATTTTCATTTACAATTGGTGGCTGAGTAGACAAGTAACCGCCTCGCCGTTTGCTTGGTCTATCTCGAGGAATTTGTGGACGGGGTAGCTCAACTGGTGGTGGAGCTGGTTGAGAATTCATATTAAACCGTTGTTCTCTAACTGCAAGTAAGATGTTACGCTGGTCTCGAGCAACTCTTTCTCGATAATCAATGCAATCAGAGCATGTTGAACGAGAATTAATTGTTAGCCTATATAACTGTTCTGCTATGTCAGCCTGAAATAAATAAAACATTAGGTTTGAAAAAATTTTCGTATAAAAGAAAATGATGATATTGATCAGAAAAAACTAAAAAAAACCTTACCACATAGCCAGTATCACCACTAACACGTTGGATCCATCGTCTTGTATGTCTCCAATACCATTGCATGTACTCAGATGTTCGATCAAGTTCACCAAGTGCCAGAGGAGCATCAACAACAGCATGTGGCCATCTATTCCATGCTTCAATGAAGTTTGAGTATTCTTCAGTCCAATTTGTGCTTATTCTGCCACGTAGTTGTATTGTATGGTAATTTCCTAAATGAACAGGCATGACAGGAATAGGTTGTTGACGACCGAATTGCCTTAGTACACGATCAGGGTGATGCCATTCTATAATATGAAAACATATTAGAGGAACTGAAGCAAGCCAAATTTCAGGTGTTGCCAAGCAGTATTCTGGAATCAATTGGCGCACTTCAGAAGATTCATATGGCTGCCAAATTATGTCATCATCCGTCATTCTATCAAGAAGACTCCTATATTGGCGTAAGGATGTGACACTTGGACGAGGATTTTGTCCTACATTTTTCCATCTAGCATTATCAACAACCCAAAAAAGTAGTGTTAAAATTTGTAAAATTTCAATAATAAGTACATATGAAATATTTGTTGTGTGATTTTGGCATACCTGAAACCCAAAGGAGGTAAGAGAGGGTAGATATTAGACTGTGGATCTGGAGATACAGGTTGTTGTGGTGCTAGCGTAGGAAAACGATCCCATGCCCATAAATGTAATAATGATAAGCACCCTCCAATCCCATCTTCAGTTGGATTAGTAGCATTACATAATTCTCTATACAGGTGAGCTAAAACTGCTGAACCCCAACTAAAATTTCCAACTTCTTCCAGATTATAAAGTAGTGGAAGGTACATCAAATACACCCTAGTACACGATCTATCTGGCATGAGATATCCTCCAATCAACCTGAGAATATATGCACGAGTGAATTGTTGAACTTGTACATCGTCTGCATCATCAGGTAAGTGATTAAAGTGCTCTTCCAACCAATTCATAAGTAGTCGTTGTCCAAGTATTCTATCTGCAGGTGGTCTAACCCCTAGAAGCCATTCACAAACATCTTGCCAATTAAAGTCAGTTTTCCCAATGACAGGCATTCCTACACAAGGAAGGCCTAACTGTATAGCAACATCCTCTAATGTTATCGTGCACTCTCCACGTGTAGTATGAAATGTGTGAGTCTCAGGACGCCACCTCTCAATAAGGGCTGAGACCAAACTCCGGTCGTAATCAAATTGCCCTACCCTCGCAACACCATAAAATCCAGCTAATCTAAGATATTCAAGTATCTGATTGGGTGGCTCAATCATTCGATTAGCATGCATGACTCGTCTAGTGTGTAGGATTCGAGAAACCTATAGAGAAAATTTAAAAAAAAAGTTAGTATTAAAGCATAGAATTAATAAGTAGTAGTTAAGAGAGATTACTTACATTTTCATTCCAAACTTGTTGCGAAATATGTTGAGTTTGTAAGTACAGAAGTGAGTTATCCTCTGGACCAGGGTTAATGACTTCTTCTGGATATTGTGCCATTTTCAAATATCTAAACACAACATAACAAATAAATATTCACATAATATAAAAAATTACAAAAACCATTTACATTTCATCTTCATATGTATAATTTTCTTTTTACATAAGCAAAATACATAATTTATTGTCTGGATGCCACTCTTTGAGGACAAGTAGAGCGATTATGACCAATTTGTCTACATAATCCACATTTGTTGGGTGGGTTGGGTGTGGTCCAATCCATCTCATTACGTATGCGACTTGAACGAGGACGGCCTTTATCTCTAATCATTGATGGATCAGGTATTAGAGTAGGGCAATCAATTTGCGGCCAGTAAGTCTCATCTCCTATTGGATGAAAGTTGTTACTGTAAGCCATTTGCATGGTTTCTAACCTAAAAACAGGATCAACATATTGCAAATGGTTAATGCCTACTTGTGAGCAAGCTGCAACAGCATGCATACATGGAAACTTTTCTGCTTGAAATTCTCCACAATCACATTTTCTATCAATCAAGTTAACCTTGCAACAACGACGAAATTGACGAAGTTGAATATTGTATGGCTCGATAACCTCAAATGATGTTGATATTCTATCAAACTCTCGAACAACACATCCAGATGCACCTTGTGTTACTATGTCTAACTTCTTTGTTAGTGTCTCAGAAAACACTTGACCAGCTGCAATTTGCGCATGAACTTGTTGGGCACGCTTTACAAAATAGTTGTTAACTCTATACATGGTCACTTTAACTAAACCAGTTATGGGTAGACTTCGAACACCTTTGAATACACCATTCATGCACTCTGCAAGGTTAGTTGTCATGTGTCCATAACGTCGACCTTCAACGTCATATGCACGTGACCATTTTTCTTTGGGGATGGCTCCAATCCATCTAGCAGCAGATGCATGTTGCAATACTATCTCTGCTAATTGTTGGTCAACAACATGACGTTCATACGCATACCCTACAAGTAATTATTAACTTATTAAAAATAATCATAAAATTATAAAGTTATTGTATCATTAAAAAACACAAGAAATCTCACCAATATTTATAAATTTCTCTTTTAGCCAATTTGTTCCATGTGCTTTGTGAAGATTAGAGGCCACATGACGTAGACAAAAAACATGATGTGCATGTGGTGGCTGCCATCCATGTTGAGGATCAGAAACTGCAGCCAAAATTGAACGATGTCTGTCTGAAATTAAACAGATTTCTATTCTATCTTTTACAATACAATGACGCACATGGTATAAGAACCATGTCCAAGCTGATCTTGTCTCCCCTTCAACTACCGCAAATGCAAGCGGCACAACATTTCTGTCACCATCTTGTGATATAGCCATTAGTAACGTGCCCTTATACTTTCCATATAAAAATGTTCCATCAACTTGTATAATGGGCTTCAAATGTGGAAATGCATCAATGCATGGCTTGAATGCCCAAAACACACGGCGAAACATTTCAACTGGTTCCCCATTCGCATTGACTTGAGAGCACTGTTTATTTGAAAATTGTACGTATGATCCAGGCATGAAGTGTTGTACTGCGGCTAACCACCTTGGGAGTAAGGAATATGAGATCTCCCAATTCCCGAAAGCAACGGCAATGGCTAATTGTTTTGCATTCCAAGCCTTCTTATATGACACTATATAACCAAACATGGATTGCATCCTCTCTATAATTTGAGATACTTTCACATCTGGCTTATCAGTTACCATTGCTATGATACAAGATGATATAACATCAGCATCTAACTTTGGATGGTCTTGAGTTAGTGATGTGCTTAAGCATGTGTGGGGCCCCCCATATTTTGTAATTTGCCAAAAGTTTCTGTTTTCCTTCTTACAAGCTCTTACTCTCCAATAGCAGCTTTCACCATAGTTAATGCATCGATATTCTTCATACTTGTTACATGAATAATAGACCTTGAATGTGTGATGAACTCGAACAGAGTATAACTTGACCGCACGTCTCAAAACACGAACATTGCTAAACATCTTTCCGATATGTAACTCTTCATTTTGACTGAAAGGTGGAATTTCTTCTAATTCACTGAACTCAGGAGCCATAGCTGACTCAACATTAATATGCGAGAAGAAAGCAGATGCTAGCTCATTATCCTGGTTGATCTCATCATGCTCATCATTATCATCATGATCATTCCCATCACCAATATTTAAATAAGAATCATATTCATCTTCGTCCTCAAATTCATCCATAGTATCTTCCATTTGAGGAACAGAGCAAGATGGCCCATTGTTGATACCATCTTGGGGAAGTTCAAATGGGTGAAGATTTTCCATCTGATCGCTAAACATGGATTCTTCTTCTATAATGTTTAGCTGATTGCTACTTGATGGAAGAGTATTTCCAGCATTTTTGTCCATTAGTTGTGATTCAATATGACCAACATCTTCCAAGTCACCTATATTGGCATACAACTCTGCACATGTTAACTGAGTTGAGAATCGACGATTCACTTGCCACATTTGTTGTACATCCGAATCATCTTCTAGATTGCATGCTTGGTATTGTGGTGGATTTATGCACGTAGGATATCTGTACACTAGATTTGTCACAATTTCATTGGGAGGAAGTTGTAGTTTTCGTCCAATAACTTCCTTCAATCTATCCAATGTAATATTTGGATCAACTTTCACTACTTTCGCTCTATCACACTCAAATGTTGCACCGACCGGGCCATTAAAAATTCGTCCATTTGCAAATATACACACAAACTCTTTTCTATGATCCATTCTGCTTCCTAAATAATACAGTATAATTATTAATTAAACAAAAATGAATTGTAAAACTAAATTAACTCCATAATATCATTATTTTTTAATTCAATTATGTATATATATTTTAAAATAAAGTAGTAGAATAATCATTTATTTATAGTTACAAAAATTAGGCTATTTATTAAGAAACTTATTTACATTTTTAAGTAAGATAGTAACTTGTAATATTTTTTAATCAACAACGACTGTGGAACATCAATCATAAAAAATATTTAGAATAACTTAAAAATTAATTTCAATTAAAAATAAACGTTACATATTAAAATTTTATTATAACTTCTAATATATCAATATAAAATTAATAATATAAAGTACATATTTCAAATATATTAAATAAATAATTTTCTATTCATTCCATTTTATTCAAAAAAAATATTATAATTAAATATTATTAAAAAATTAGCTAAAATCATTACTTCTGTTTTATTATCAAAAAGGATCTTAAAAACTATAAATATTTAGAAGGATTAAATATATTTAAAAACATTAAATTCTCCCACAACTACATTCTTAAATTTTTTCTAACTTATGTTCCATTATTGGATATTTTTAATGACTAAATTAGATAAATATTTGATTAAATAAATTAATTTGAAAATATTTCTTATTCAAAAAAATTGCTCTGCTTCGTTTTTCTCCCGGTCCCAACTTCATACTTCAAATGTTCAATTTTAATTTATCTATATTATTAAAGAATAATTATATTCCTTTCAACCTCTAATTTCTATATTGCGAATAAATGCTTTTGATGAGATATATACTTTAGTTAACACATAAAGGTAAATTTACATTAAATAATAATAAGTTTATAATAAATGTACTTGTGTAATTTTATATTAGGTACCGTTTAAGTGACCCTAAAAAAACATCCTTATGATTGAAAACAAAAATAAATGTTAATAACTATTTCACACTAGTTATTTAAAAATTATAATTACTTAATATGACGAAACAATTAGCTATTACTGTTGAGTGATTTTTTAAAATTTATAGTTTATTATTTGGTCTATAGGTCCTCCTCTTTAATAAATATTGCTTTCTCTAGGTCCTCCTCTCTAATTTTTCCAAAAAAAAAAAAAAACTCCTTTCTTTCATTATTATTAACCCCATCATCAGTACTCTTTTTATTAGGAAAATTTTGACACCATTTAGTGCTAGCTTTCATTGGCTAGATACAAGACTAGACTAAGCTAACAACTAGGGTTGTCAAACTCACGAGTTTAAGTAAACTCGTGACAGGTATGTAAACTCGAATTTATGAAATTCATACATGAAGTCACTATACATAATCAAATAATAAAATAATTATAAATTTAATAAAAATTATAACTAGGACCACTGATTTGGATTTTCAATATTTTAAAGGTTTTTATAGTTAAATAATTTAACTGTCTTCTACGCATGCTTTGATATAAATTTTACGTAATTTTAACAAAAATAATTTTATCATTGTATATTAAAATTTTATGAGTGGGGAATATTATTCCATCAATTTTTCTTTAAATATTCAAGTATTTTTCATGATGTATTGACTAGCATAGGAGAAGTTTGATTACCATGCTCACCACCAAATATTATCTAACTAGATACATATTTAATCTGACTACATATTTACTCAAACACTATCTACTAAAAAAAAAGATATATATTTAATCAAATTATAAAAAAGTAAACTGTAATTTATTTTATATGACAATTAATTATATGTCTACATTTTTTTAATTAAAACAAACTCAACATGTAAAAATGACTAAATATAAAATTCTTATCCATCATTTAGCAAAATACATATCAAAATTTAAAAAAAAAAATTAATCAAGAGAATGTACCTTAATCAGAAGAAAAATTAAGCCTCAAGTTGAGATAAAACGTATGCAATATTTGCAAGGCCACACACACCACCAACTTCACGTGAAATTGTGGAAAGAGAAAGAAGAACTGAAGGACCTGCAGATAAAATTCAATTCTTCATGCGAAATGCCGTATATATAGAGAAAGAAGAATTGAATTGTATGAAGAATTGAAGTTGAGATAAAACGTATTTACCTACTTCACAGGAATGCCTTACACATAGAGAAAGAAGAATGTGAGAAGTGAAGAGAAGCCTTCTGATGAGTGGGAATGGCGAATAGCTTATATAAATAGAATTCATACTATACACTCACATGCAAAAACAAAATATTCACGCGTGAGAGACATTGAATGACTACCTATATTGATGGGAATATTTGGGGAAGGAAGAAACAATTTGCGTGTGGCTCTGGAAAAGGCAGAAGTAGTGTATGGTCAAAATATGAAAGCTACACGCAAAAGGCAGAAATAGTTTGGGTGAGCCTTCGCTTTTTGGATTGTCTTCTGCCCAATGTCAATGTGGTACCCTCTCGTTTGTTTTTAGTTTCCATTGGCTTTACCTTGTTTACAGGTCGACCCCATGGCAACAAGAAAAAAAAGGCGATCTTGTGCTATACTCCAGTGATCTCTTTCCTACCGAGGCACGCAAACCCCCATCGTGTCTGGTCATGTAATGTAAGGAAAGCTGAAAACGCATAGAATGTAAGACAAAGTGGGTCCCACTGAAGTTGTTCAGACCAAGAACAACTTCTATTTTGTGATGTGGGCCCCACTGAAGTTGTTCAGACCAAGAACAACTTTCATATTTTGGATGTGGGTCCCACTGAAGTCGTTTTTGGCCTGAACAACTTCTGTATAAATTTAAACTCGTTCACTGCCTGAACGATTTTAAGTGTAGTATCTGGGTAAATATTTTTGATCTTATAGCATCTGAGTAAATACTTTTACTGTTTGTCGTGTCTGGATAAAAAAGCCTTCTATGCGTTTTCAGCTTTCCTTACATTACATGACCAGACACGATGGGGGTTTGCGTGCCTCGGTAGGAAAGAGATCACTGGAGTATAGCACAAGATCGCCTTTTTTTTCTTGTTGCCATGGGGTCGACCTGTAAACAAGGTAAAGCCAATGGAAACTAAAAACAAACGAGAGGGTACCACATTGACATTGGGCAGAAGACAATCCAAAAAGCGAAGGCTCACCCAAACTATTTCTGCCTTTTGCGTGTAGCTTTCATATTTTGACCATACACTACTTCTGCCTTTTCCAGAGCCACACGCAAATTGTTTCTTCCTTCCCCAAATATTCCCATCAATATAGGTAGTCATTCAATGTCTCTCACGCGTGAATATTTTGTTTTTGCATGTGAGTGTATAGTATGAATTCTATTTATATAAGCTATTCGCCATTCCCACTCATCAGAAGGCTTCTCTTCACTTCTCACATTCTTCTTTCTCTATGTGTAAGGCATTCCTGTGAAGTAGGTAAATACGTTTTATCTCAACTTCAATTCTTCATACAATTCAATTCTTCTTTCTCTATATATACGGCATTTCGCATGAAGAATTGAATTTTATCTGCAGGTCCTTCAGTTCTTCTTTCTCTTTCCACAATTTCACGTGAAGTTGGTGGTGTGTGTGGCCTTGCAAATATTGCATACGTTTTATCTCAACTTGAGGCTTAATTTTTCTTCTGATTAAGGTACATTCTCTTGATTAATTTTTGTTTTTAAAATTTTGATATGTATTTTGCTAAATGATGGATAAGAATTTTATATTTAGTCATTTTTACATGTTGAGTTTGTTTTAATTAAAAAAATGTAGACATATAATTAATTGTCATATAAAATAAATTACAGTTTACTTTTTTATAATTTGATTAAATATATATCTTTTTTTTTAGTAGATAGTGTTTGAGTAAATATGTAGTCAGATTAAATATGTATCTAGTTAGATAATATTTGGTGGTGAGCATGGTAATCAAACTTCTCCTATGCTAGTCAATACATCATGAAAAATACTTGAATATTTAAAGAAAAATTGATGGAATAATATTCCCCACTCATAAAATTTTAATATACAATGATAAAATTATTTTTGTTACAATTACGTAAAATTTATATCAAAGCATGCGTAGAAGACAGTTAAATTATTTAACTATAAAAACCTTTAAAATATTGAAAATCCAAATCAGTGGTCCTAGTTATAATTTTTATTAAATTTATAATTATTTTATTATTTGATTATGTATAGTGACTTCATGTATGAATTTCATAAATTCGAGTTTACATACCTGTCACGAGTTTACTTAAACTCGTGAGTTTGACAACCCTAGTTGTTAGCTTAGTCTAGTCTTGTATCTAGCCAATGAAAGCTAGCACTAAATGGTGTCAAAATTTTCCTAATAAAAAGAGTACTGATGATGGGGTTAATAATAATGAAAGAAAGGAGTTTTTTTTTATTTTTTGGAAAAATTAGAGAGGAGGACCTAGAGAAAGCAATATTTATTAAAGAGGAGGACCTATAGACCAAATAATAAACTATAAATTTTAAAAAATCACTCAACAGTAATAGCTAATTGTTTCGTCATATTAAGTAATTATAATTTTTAAATAACTAGTGTGAAATAGTTATTAACATTTATTTTTGTTTTCAATCATAAGGATGTTTTTTTAGGGTCACTTAAACGGTACCTAATATAAAATTACACAAGTACATTTATTATAAACTTATTATTATTTAATGTAAATTTACCTTTATGTGTTAACTAAAGTATATATCTCATCAAAAGCATTTATTCGCAATATAGAAATTAGAGGTTGAAAGGAATATAATTATTCTTTAATAATATAGATAAATTAAAATTGAACATTTGAAGTATGAAGTTGGGACCGGGAGAAAAACGAAGCAGAAGCAATTTTTTTGAATAAGAAATATTTTCAAATTAATTTATTTAATCAAATATTTATCTAATTTAGTCATTAAAAATATCCAATAATGGAACATAAGTTAGAAAAAATTTAAGAATGTAGTTGTGGGAGAATTTAATGTTTTTAAATATATTTAATCCTTCTAAATATTTATAGTTTTTAAGATCCTTTTTGATAATAAAACAGAAGTAATGATTTTAGCTAATTTTTTAATAATATTTAATTATAATATTTTTTTGAATAAAATGGAATGAATAGAAAATTATTTATTTAATATATTTGAAATATGTACTTTATATTATTAATTTTATATTGATATATTAGAAGTTATAATAAAATTTTAATATGTAACGTTTATTTTTAATTGAAATTAATTTTTAAGTTATTCTAAATATTTTTATGATTGATGTTCCACAGTCGTTGTTGATTAAAAAATATTACAAGTTACTATCTTACTTAAAAATGTAAATAAGTTTCTTAATAAATAGCCTAATTTTTGTAACTATAAATAAATGATTATTCTACTACTTTATTTTAAAATATATATACATAATTGAATTAAAAAATAATGATATTATGGAGTTAATTAGTTTTACAATTCATTTTTGTTTAATTAATAATTATACTGTATTATTTAGGAAGCAGAATGGATCATAGAAAAGAGTTTGTGTGTATATTTGCAAATGGACGAATTTTTAATGGCCCGGTCGGTGCAACATTTGAGTGTGATAGAGCGAAAGTAGTGAAAGTTGATCCAAATATTACATTGGATAGATTGAAGGAAGTTATTGGACGAAAACTACAACTTCCTCCCAATGAAATTGTGACAAATCTAGTGTACAGATATCCTACGTGCATAAATCCACCACAATACCAAGCATGCAATCTAGAAGATGATTCGGATGTACAACAAATGTGGCAAGTGAATCGTCGATTCTCAACTCAGTTAACATGTGCAGAGTTGTATGCCAATATAGGTGACTTGGAAGATGTTGGTCATATTGAATCACAACTAATGGACAAAAATGCTGGAAATACTCTTCCATCAAGTAGCAATCAGCTAAACATTATAGAAGAAGAATCCATGTTTAGCGATCAGATGGAAAATCTTCACCCATTTGAACTTCCCTAAGATGGTATCAACAATGGGCCATCTTGCTCTGTTCCTCAAATGGAAGATACTATGGATGAATTTGAGGACGAAGATGAATATGATTCTTATTTAAATATTGGTGATGGGAATGATCATGATGATAATGATGAGCATGATGAGATCAACCAGGATAATGAGCTAGCATCTGCTTTCTTCTCGCATATTAATGTTGAGTCAGCTATGGCTCCTGAGTTCAGTGAATTAGAAGAAATTCCACCTTTCAGTCAAAATGAAGAGTTACATATCGGAAAGATGTTTAGCAATGTTCGTGTTTTGAGACGTGCGGTCAAGTTATACTCTGTTCGAGTTCATCACACATTCAAGGTCTATTATTCATGTAACAAGTATGAAGAATATCGATGCATTAACTATGGTGAAAGCTGCTATTGGAGAGTAAGAGCTTGTAAGAAGGAAAACAGAAACTTTTGGCAAATTACAAAATATGGGGGGCCCCACACATGCTTAAGCACATCACTAACTCAAGACCATCCAAAGTTAGATGCTGATGTTATATCATCTTGTATCATAGCAATGGTAACTGATAAGCCAGATGTGAAAGTATCTCAAATTATAGAGAGGATGCAATCCATGTTTGGTTATATAGTGTCATATAAGAAGGCTTGGAATGCAAAACAATTAGCCATTGCCGTTGCTTTCGGGAATTGGGAGATCTCATATTCCTTACTCCCAAGGTGGTTAGCCGCAGTACAACACTTCATGCCTGGATCATACGTACAATTTTCAAATAAACAGTGCTCTCAAGTCAATGCGAATGGGGAACCAGTTGAAATGTTTCGCCGTGTGTTTTGGGCATTCAAGCCATGCATTGATGCATTTCCACATTTGAAGCCCATTATACAAGTTGATGGAACATTTTTATATGGAAAGTATAAGGGCACGTTACTAATGGCTATATCACAAGATGGTGACAGAAATGTTGTGCCGCTTGCATTTGCGGTAGTTGAAGGGGAGACAAGATCAGCTTGGACATGGTTCTTATACCATGTGCGTCATTGTATTGTAAAAGATAGAATAGAAATCTGTTTAATTTCAGACAGACATCGTTCAATTTTGGCTGCAGTTTCTGATCCTCAACATGGATGGCAGCCACCACATGCACATCATGTTTTTTGTCTACGTCATGTGGCCTCTAATCTTCACAAAGCACATGGAACAAATTGGCTAAAAGAGAAATTTATAAATATTGGTGAGATTTCTTGTGTTTTTTAATGATACAATAACTTTATAATTTTATGATTATTTTTAATAAGTTAATAATTACTTGTAGGGTATGCGTATGAACGTCATGTTGTTGACCAACAATTAGCAGAGATAGTATTGCAACATGCATCTGCTGCTAGATGGATTGGAGCCATCCCCAAAGAAAAATGGTCACGTGCATATGACGTTGAAGGTCGACGTTATGGACACATGACAACTAACCTTGCAGAGTGCATGAATGGTGTATTCAAAGGTGCTCGAAGTCTACCCATAACTGGTTTAGTTAAAGCGACCATGTATAGAGTTAACAACTATTTTGTAAAGCGTGCCCAACAAGTTCATGCGCAAATTGCAGCTGGTCAAGTGTTTTCTGAGACACTAACAAAGAAGTTAGACATAGTAACACAAGGTGCATCTGGATGTGTTGTTCGAGAGTTTGATAGAATATCAACATCATTTGAGGTTATCGAGCCATACAATATTCAACTTCGTCAATTTCGTCGTTGTTGCAAGGTTAACTTGATTGATAGAAAATGTGATTGTGGAGAATTTCAAGCAGAAAAGTTTCCATGTATGCATGCTGTTGCAGCTTGCTCACAAGTAGGCATTAACCATTTGCAATATGTTGATCCTGTTTTTAGGTTAGAAACCATGCAAATGGCTTACAGTAACAACTTTCATCCAATAGGAGATGAGACTTACTGGCCGCAAATTGATTGCCCTACTCTAATACCTGATCCATCAATGATTAGAGATAAAGGCCGTCCTCGTTCAAGTCGCATACGTAATGAGATGGATTGGACCACACCCAACCCACCCAACAAATGTGGATTATGTAGACAAATTGGTCATAATCGCTCTACTTGTCCTCAAAGAGTGGCATCCAGACAATAAATTATGTATTTTGCTTATGTAAAAAGAAAATTATACATATGAAGATGAAATGTAAATGGTTTTTGTAATTTTTTATATTATGTGAATATTTATTTGTTATGTTGTGTTTAGATATTTGAAAATGGCACAATATCCAGAAGAAGTCATTAACCCTGGTCCAGAGGATAACTCACTTCTGTACTTACAAACTCAACATATTTCGCAACAAGTTTGGAATGAAAATGTAAGTAATCTCTCTTAACTACTACTTATTAATTCTATGCTTTAATACTAACTTTTTTTTAAATTTTCTCTATAGGTTTCTCGAATCCTACACACTAGACGAGTCATGCATGCTAATCGAATGATTGAGCCACCCAATCAGATACTTGAATATCTTAGATTAGCTGGATTTTATGGTGTTGCGAGGGTAGGGCAATTTGATTACGACCGGAGTTTGGTCTCAGCCCTTATTGAGAGGTGGCGTCCTGAGACTCACACATTTCATACTACACGTGGAGAGTGCACGATAACATTAGAGGATGTTGCTATACAGTTAGGCCTTCCTTGTGTAGGAATGCCTGTCATTGGGAAAACTGACTTTAATTGGCAAGATGTTTGTGAATGGCTTCTAGGGGTTAGACCACCTGCAGATAGAATACTTGGACAACGACTACTTATGAATTGGTTGGAAGAGCACTTTAATCACTTACCTGATGATGCAGACGATGTACAAGTTCAACAATTCACTCGTGCATATATTCTCAGGTTGATTGGAGGATATCTCATGCCAGATAGATCGTGTACTAGGGTGTATTTGATGTACCTTCCACTACTTTATAATCTGGAAGAAGTTGGAAATTTTAGTTGGGGTTCAGCAGTTTTAGCTCACCTGTATAGAGAATTATGTAATGCTACTAATCCAACTGAAGATGGGATTGGAGGGTGCTTATCATTATTACATTTATGGGCATGGGATCGTTTTCCTACGCTAGCACCACAACAACCTGTATCTCCAGATCCACAGTCTAATATCTACCCTCTCTTACCTCCTTTGGGTTTCAGGTATGCCAAAATCACACAACAAATATTTCATATGTACTTATTATTGAAATTTTACAAATTTTAACACTACTTTTTTGGGTTGTTGATAATGCTAGATGGAAAAATGTAGGACAAAATCCTCGTCCAAGTGTCACATCCTTACGCCAATATAGGAGTCTTCTTGATAGAATGACGGATGATGACATAATTTGGCAGCCATATGAATCTTCTGAAGTGCGCCAATTGATTCCAGAATACTGCTTGGCAACACCTGAAATTTGGCTTGCTTCAGTTCCTCTAATATGTTTTCATATTATAGAATGGCATCACCCTGATCGTGTACTAAGGCAATTCGGTCGTCAACAACCTATTCCTGTCATGCCTGTTCATTTAGGAAATTACCATACAATACAACTACGTGGCAGAATAAGCACAAATTGGACTGAAGAATACTCAAACTTCATTGAAGCATGGAATAGATGGCCACATGCTGTTGTTGATGCTCCTCTGGCACTTGGTGAACTTGATCGAACATCTGAGTACATGCAATGGTATTGGAGACATACAAGACGATGGATCCAACGTGTTAGTGGTGATACTGGCTATGTGGTAAGGTTTTTTTTAGTTTTTTCTGATCAATATCATCATTTTCTTTTATACGAAATTTTTTCAAACCTAATGTTTTATTTATTTCAGGCTGACATAGCAGAACAGTTATATAGGCTAACAATTAATTCTCATTCAACATGCTCTGATTGCATTGATTATCGAGAAAGAGTTGCTCGAGACCAGCGTAACATCTTACTTGCAGTTAGAGAACAACGGTTTAATATGAATTCTCAACCAGCTCCACCACCAGTTGAGCTACCCCGTCCACAAATTCCTCGAGATAGACCAAGCAAACGGCGAGGCGGGCTTGTCTACTCAGCCACCAATTGTAAATGAAAATTTAAATGAACAAGAGCCTCAAAATTTTAGTCATTTTGATAACATACCAGTCTCATCAAGCCCTATCGCCTCTTCCAATCCAACTCATTTTTACCCTCATCACATGCCATCATCACCAACATTATCCCATTCTGACTCACCCAATCCTCCTCAATTTCAGTCATTCATGTCCTTATTTGATGATCCTGCATTATTTATCGATCAATATAACACTTCTTCTTTTGAGCAAGGTGGTCCATCAAATGAAGCATTTGTCACCCCTCGACAATCAATTTCTTTAGCCGAATCACCTTGGTTTGATTTAAATACGTCAACTGCGCAGACAAATGAGACATTAGATCAAACTCAAGAAGTAAATATACAACAACGGCCACAGCGTGCGCGGAGGAGACCAAGATGTGGCACGGGGAGTCATTATTTGTGAGGTAAATTAATTCTTATTTTGTTCATGTCAATTTAATTGTTATTTGTTATTAATTTTATAACATTTAATCATTACTTATTTTCTTTAATCACTTTTAATTAATAGAAATATTAATTATTACTATTATCATTATATAATTATTAACTCATTATTCTAATGATATGACCATTATTAACATCATGTAGGAATATTTATGTGGTGAGAGATTGTGAAGAAGTTGTTCAGATGCTGGTGAAATTTAAAAGTTGTTCACAAAGATGAATTTCAGCTAGACGGAAGAAAGGTTTATTGGAGGAATACTCTTACTGAGATGAATTTTAAACGTTGTTCAGGCCAAGATGAAGTTCAGCTGCATGGGAACCAATGTTTATTGAAGAAATTGCTCTTATTAAGATGAACTTTTAAAGTTGTTTAAACTAAGAACAACTTTGAGTGTAGTATTTGGGGCACTATGTAGTATTTGAAGAATTTTTTTTCCCTATTTGCAACGTTTTGCTAAAAATTCCCTAAGTAACACAAAGCTGGGTTTGATTGCAAAACCCAAAACATGCAAAAACAAAAGCCCCTTTCACTCCGTTAAGTGAGGAGAAGGCTTATGATGAGTGGGAATACATTATTAGCTTTCGACTAGAAATTAAGGATCAAATAAAATGTGAATATGATGGATTTTTTTCTAAAAATTCTTGGAGGAGATTATCATATTTCTACAATTCAATTAGATGTGAAATCTAGAAATTTCCTCAATATACTATTTATTTTAATAAATCTATATTAATATATCTAATTAATATTAATTAATTATTAATTAAATAGAATTAATTAAATATAAATAATATTAAATAAATAATAAAAATATTCTATTTATAATTTTAGAATTTTAGTTATAATTTTGGAATAATTAAATAAAAAGAATGCCGAATGCCTTACATAAGTAGAATTCATACTATACTCACATGCAAAAACAAAGTATTCACGCATGAGAGACAAGGAATGACTACTCTATATTGATGGGAATATTTGGAAGGGAAGAAAACACTTTGCATGTTCA